>NW_005871262.1:845901-931738 GCF_000147115.1 Myotis lucifugus | reverse complement strand
TGTGTGTGTGTGTGTGTGTGTGTGTGTGTGTGTGTGTGTGTGTGTGAAGTGGTCCCAGATGCACAGTGAGGGTGCAGTGAGAAGTGAGGCTGGGCAGGGGGGAGTGGACAATGGTGTGTTACTATGTGGGTTGCTCCTGGGCCCTCGGCTGGGTGCCATGGGTCCCTCTGGGGAGCTACGTGGACTGTGTCGGAGAGTCTCTCTTCTATGTGAAGTCTCCGGTGAACCCAGCCCTTGTTTGAGAGTTGTCTTTGGAGGCTAAGCACCTTCTGCTTGCCCTGCCCAAGGCTGGACAGGGCCTCATTGGGAAGCAAGATGGAGGGCCCCAGGGAGGCCAGCTCTGCCTCCACTGCAGCGCAGGCTGACTCCCTGGAGAAGGAAGGCCTCAGGACCAGCCCCCATGGCGACTGCTCTGGAAACATGGGCATCCAGGCTGTGAGGCGGTGAGCTCCCAACTTCCTTCCAAGCAGGCCAGTGGCTCCAGGGACAGAGAGAGGGCTGTGCCTGCTACGTCACCACTGGTGGGGCATTGGGAGCAAAGGCTGGAGGGGCCGCATCTCTGCAGAATTTCAACCTGGGTAGTTCATTCCTGGACTCAGTGTCATCTGACAGCAGTGACGGAGCACCTACCCTGCTACGGACACCACAGGAGGCACAGGGACTCCCGCCGGGGAAGGGTCTTCACTCCAGGACATCTCAGACAGTAACCAGAGAAACGATGCTCAGGAATAAAAGCTGAGGACACTGCTGTAACAGGCTCCTGTGGAGAAGGGGGTGGACGGGCTTCTGAGCAGGAGCTGAGCTGATGTGTCTGGGAGAAGAGGAGCTTGCTGGTTCTAGAACAGTGAGGAGACTGTGTGTGGTTGGGGCAGAGGAAGGTAGAGGGCAGGGAAGGGACCGAGGTGGCCCATGGGAGGATATGGGATAGAATCCTAAGTATGAGCGAGGCAGGGAGGTTCGGTTCCGGTGTCGTGATCTGAGATGCACTTGGAAGGGGTCACTTTCCCTTCTCCTGGGGGAAGGAGCTGCGGGCAGGGGGAGGTGGGACACTTAGGCCGCAGTCTGGGCCGGGTAGGGGGGAAGCAGTGGTGGTGATGCCAGGTGGATCTCTGGGGACCGAGGCACTGGATTTACTAATGGGGTGGCTGGAGGAGAGTAGCAGGCTCTGGGGTCAGGCTGTGCAGAGATGGAAGAGCCACCAGGTGGGAAGTTGACAGGGAACTGTGGGAGGTCACGGCTGGAGGTCGGACTGAGCGCTTCTTGTCTCCTGTGCAGCTTCTTGTCTCTGGGAGGGGCATGGACAGCTGGGCCGGCAGCGCTGGGTGCCCGGGGCTAAGGTGGGCAGGGGTGTGTGAGAGGGAGGCATCAGCCTCTGTTGCAGGACACGGCACGAGGGGCAGACGCTGTGGTGCCATGGTGCCGGGTGGCAGATCTGACTCCTGAGAAGTGCGCAGTTTGCCTAACGCAGTGCTGGGATGAGGGGGCTTTCTCGGGCTGTGTATTCAGCACAGGATGGCTTCATTGTTCCAGGCACAGGAAGGAAGGGTGTTGCTGTGCAGAGGAGCTGCCCGTGGCGTCTACCCACTTGGCCCCCTCCTCTTGCCCCAGTGCTCTCCTTCTGGGGCCCGGGGGGACTGGCCGGCTGTCCTCTGTTTCTCCTCTGCCCTCCTCCTAAGATGGTCACGTGGACCAGACTGATTCCAAGGGCTTGGGAGAGAAGGGAGGGGGGTATATCTTACATCTGCCTCATTTCTGAGCGGGGCCAATGACCAGTGGGGAGTCCACAGGCATTAATGGACATAATCAGGGATGGGGAAGCTTTTTTTCTGGGCCATTTAGATATTTATAACGTCATTTGTGGGCCATACAAAATTATCAACTTAAAAATTTGCCTCTATATTTGGTCAAACATTTAATTAGCACATCCCTAATGCCTTGGCAGGGCCAGACCAAAGGATTTCGTGGGCCGGATGTTCCCCACCCCTTGACTAAATGAAGCCCTGCCCGTGCCTGGCAGCAGGACAGTCCAGGCGAGGGAGCCAGGACAGCCTAGCGACAGTGGCCAGGACAGCAATGCCTCCTCCTCTTTAGCGCTGGTCCTGCCCTGAGAGTGAGCAGCCACAGGTCTCGCTCCCCCCGCCAGCCTGGGAGCCCATGCCCAGGTTAATCTCAGCCAGAAGTGATGCTGGTGGTGCTTCGTTTACAGATAAGAATGTGGGCCCGCGGAGGCCATGCCTCTCAGTGGGGCCTGGCCGGCTGGGCTCTGCCCCTTGAGGATCCCAGCATAACAGGCACCTGGTTTGGCCTGATGACTGGGCTCAACCCAGGCTTCTTCCTTCTTGTGCCCCTCATCGGCCTTGGCCCTCTTCAATCTCCTCTCCTCTCCCAGGCTCAGCCTGAGGCGCCTCCCCCGGGGGCCCACTGGGTAAATGACTTGGGCTCCACACCCCTGCTTCCCAGTCTGGATCTACCCCCTGCTCCCTGGCAAGAAGCCCAGAGACCCCTGGGGCTCGGTGCTTTACTCCGGCTCTGACAGGATGGGTTAGCAGAAACGGCAGATGTTGTTTCACTATGGCATCTGAGTCAGGTCTGTTTCTCTAAAAAATGGACGCCAAGATGGGATGGACACTGCGATGAGTTAAATTGTGTCACCACAAAATTCACAGCAGATGCAATATTCGGGTGACAGGCATGGACTGTGTTGCATCTTTCCGGCTGAAGGCGGGTGGGCCTCCAGTGCACCCAGTCTCCTGGGTCACCCGGACCTTTCCTTCATGCGGAACAAAATTTAAAAGGGTGTGATGGATAGACTGTGGCTTTGGTGTTGCATCAGCCGGAAGTCAGGTCTTCACTGGTTGTGGGGCCTTCAACAGGCTACCACTCTTTCCTAGAGTGAAGTGTGCTCAGCTTTGAAATGGGCGCAGCAATAATGTCCTTGCAGAGTTATTGCAGAATCAGGGTGATGTACGCAGATGCTGACCGGCTAGGTGCTTGCACATGGTGGTCACACAATAAAGAAGCTCTAGGAAAATGACTATCCCTTTTCTCACAGAAAGGAGAGGCCCAGCATGTGGAAAAGCCAGAGAAGGTCTGACTGTCGGCCCCAGTCTGCTAGGGCAGCCCTAGCAACACCCCACAGCTTGGGGGCTTACAAACAGGAGGAAGGCCTCACAGTGCTGCAGGCTGAAAGTTCCAGATTGGGGTCTGGAATGGTAGGGTTGCAGGCAGCTGATACTTTGCTGTGTACTCACATGGTGGAAGGACTAGGAATCTCTCTGGTGTCGCTTTTATAAGAGAATCAATCCCATTCCTGAGGGTGGAACCTAATCGTTCCTCGAAGGCCCCACCCCAAGCATGGTCACACTGGGCCTTAGGTTTCAGCTGGTAAAACGTGGGGAGACACAGTTAGGCTGCAGCACCAGCATTCTCCTTTGGCAACACAGAAGGGGGCTAATGGTATTTTCTAAAATTGGCCCCAGCAAATTTCTGGTTCTATGCTCTTCCCACATTTCATCAGAGTTTATGTCCCCTCCCCTCCCACCCCAAATGCTGCCTCATTGAACAAAATGCTGTAGAAGTAAGTGATGCTGTGTGACCTCCCAGGCTAGGGGACCTCTCAGGTCATGTGCCTTGGGTGACAGTCCTAAGTGACAGCAGGAAGTCCAGCCTCCTCTGAGCTACTGTGCTTCAGAAACTATGTGGAAAGACCACATGGAGAACTCCCCGCTGAACTCCCCCGCAACACACACACACACCAGACCAGGGAGCCAGGAGCCTTCTGATGACTCCAGCCCAGCTCCAGCTGTCACTGAGTGGAGCAGACATGAGATATCCCCACTGAGCCTGCCCAGATCTCATATTTGAGCAAAATCAATGCTGCTGTTTCTGTATCTGAGACTTGGGGAGGGTTGTTAGGCAGCAGTGCCTGACCGGAACAAAGGAATCTCAGTTAGAGGCATGATCATGAGGGACTTGCTAATATACCAACACGGAATGTTTCTTCCCCAAGCCAACTTTACACCTACGTGAGGTGGATAATTTGGAAAATGAGGGGGGTTCTCTGATGTCAATATATTATCCTCACTGGCCTTTGTTGATGTGTTCAATGTCACTTGTAGAATGTTGTTCACTGTTATCCCAGTCCCAGTTCCTGAAAGCTATAGCCAGTCATTTACACTTTAGTATAACCGAGTGGAGTGTTCTTTTCGAAGCGGGGGTCCTGGGTGGCGGGAGAGAGAATGAGAAGCCCATGGTTTGTGCAGTGCTAGGGGCTCTCAAGGACACAAAGACATTGTGATTACCCTTTACAACCTTTCCGAGGCTGACCTGGGAATCTCCCTGCTTTGGTCTAAGCCAGGGCCCCCTTTGATGGCAAAGCTGCTCCGAGCTCTCACTCAGCACCAGCAACTTTTCACACCCACTTAGCACTGTGGGGAGCTCCTTCCTACTCAGGTCCAAGCCACAGTTTTTCTGAGAACACTTCACACCCCCCAGGCTGAGGGCCCACCCTTCCTGAGCCTCCGGGCTTGCTGGCCTCTGTGAGCCTGCCCTCAGGTGCATTCTCCTCTTTGCTGTTCCTTTCAGAAAGAAGATATATTTGTTGCAAACTTCCTGCTTTGGAGGTTAGGAATAAGCTGCCGCTCACATCACACCTGGCTCTCACCCTCCCACAAACCTTCCCACCAAACGTAGCCCAGGGTGCCCTATGCAGGTCTCTTCAGGGCGCTGCCAGAAGGTGAGAGCCTGCCCAAAGAGGACAAGCCCTGGGCCAGGGCAAGCCCATCACTTCTCCACCACAGCAGTCGGTTGCCATCCCATGAGATGCAGCCACCGGTAGGGAACATTTTTAAATGGCAGCTTGACAGACCCCCAGACAAAGTTAGCATATTCTATTTAGACCCGTCCATTGTGGCTCAGTGTTTGAGGATCGACCCATGAACCAGGAGGTCACAGTTCGATTCCCCATCAGGGCACATGCCCAGGATGCAAGCTTGATCCCTAGTGTGGGGTGTGCAGGAGGCAGCCAATCAATGATTCTCTCTCATCATTAATGTTTCTATCTCTTTCTTCCTCTCCCTTCCTATATGAAATCAGTAAAAATATGTTGTTTTAAAAAAGAATATCCCATTTAGAAGTTATGGACTGCAGCTGGTGGTGAAAGCCAGGCAAGGTGCCCTAGCAAGCGCCACTGCTGCCATGCTGGTGCGCTCACAGCTGCTATTCCAAGTCCCCAGTGTGGGCTCCCCACCCAAGCCTCATGCTCTCCCCTGGGATCCTGACCCCAGAACTCTCTGTCCTGGGCCAGGGCTCAGATACTTGCTGCAGCCTGTACTTGAAGCCTTAATGTGGGGTATTTTCATGTAACCCTTGCATATCACAAGGCCATACCTGCAAAATACCACCTTTTCCCATGGAAATGCCCTGGGACTCGTGGCCTTCAGCCCAAGCCTTCACTGTGGTCTCAGCAACCCTCCCCGGGACCATTACTAAAATCAGGCTCTTTCCTTCAAGCACTGACACGTCATATGACTATGGCCCCTCACCTCCTAGGGACTTCAGGAGGCCAAACTTTATTTATTTCATCTATTTATTTTTTATTTTTTAAAAATATGTTTTATTGATTTTTTTTTACAGAGAGGAAGGTAGAGGGATAGAGAGTTAGAAACATTGATGAGAGAAAAACATTGATCAGCTACTTCCTGCACACCCCCTACTGGGGATGTGCCCACAACCAAAGTACTGCCCTTGACTGGAATTGAACCCGGGACCCTTCAGTCCGCAGGCCGACGCTCTATCCACTGAGCCAAACCAGTTAGGTCCAGGAGGCCAAACTTTAAAAGGAAATGCCTGGAATGAAATGATGAGAGAGCATGAGGAGAGAGCATGAGAGGCAGGCATGTCTGCGATCTGTGCCCCACTAAATCCGACTGCACACCCTGGGGCAGCATCTCCACCAACTGGCTGGAGATGACGTGATCACAGAGTGTGAGCAAGTCTGACGCACCCCATGTGAGCAGGGTTTACGGTCAGCAGCGACCCTCGCTGCGGAGAGAGGAGGGCTAGAAAAGCACAGGAGAAGAGCTTAAAATGTGAATGAAAAGTGGGCTTTGCAGTGCTGAGAGTCAGAGGATCATGCGGGCCAACTCCTTTATTTCTGGGGAAAGTTGGCCCTGAGAGGTGAAATCCCCAGCTCACAGTCCCCAGTTTTCTCCTAACCCAGCACCCCCTGTCTGAGGGACTGGTGCATGGCCAGGAGGGAGAGACGAAGCTCCGGAGGCCAACACCTAGATCAGGAAACCTGGGGCCAGTGAATGAGGTAATGCAAACACAGCAGCCTACTTGGAGCCGTTGGGTGTACCGCACACCTGAGGCCTATCTCACAACATGCCCAGAGATGCCCAGCAGGACTGAGCCCTTTGCTCACCGCAGCAGCTCACCAGCCCATCTGTGTTGGCTCCTCCCTTCCCTGCCTCACTTCCCCAGGCCCCTAATGATGCCTCTGGAATCCCCTCCAGTTAAACTACAGGCATGTGAATCTGCAACTGGAGGAACTGAACCCAAGCCACTTCCATTAGAGCAGGGGTGGGGAACCTTTTTTCTGCCAAGGGCCATTTGGATATTTATAAACCATTCGAGGGCCATAAAAAAGTATCAATTTAAAAATTAGCCTGCTGTATTTGGTCAAACACTTAATTCACTCACCCCTAATGCCTTGACAGGGCCAGACCAAATGGTTTTGCAGGCCTTATACCGTCCCAGGGCCGAGTATCCCCCGCCCCTGGCTTAGAGGATGGATGGGAGCCTTCTGAAGCAAGGCCGAGGGCCACACGGCTGGAATCAGCGTGGCCCCCAAAGCTTTCCTGGTATTCACTCTGAGCTACTTGCCCGGCATCACACTGCTCTCAAGAGACAGAGACAGGATTTGAATCATTGGGTCGTGGAGTCCACACTGTTTGTCATTCTAGGGGAAATGTTTCCCTGAATGCACATGCACACGAGTAGAGAAAGTTGCTGAAGGCACATGACACTAGAGAAAACAGGCATGACCATGACCAGGGTGTGGAGCTGGCCGTGGGGAGCGGGGTGTGCACTGAGTCAGCCAACCACTCCTGGGCACACCCAGATGATCCAGCACAGCATGATTTTGGGAGTGATGGCAGCTGCTTGTGCAATACACTTCTTTTTTTGTGTGTATGTGCGTTAAGCCCAGACTCTAAATTAGCACAGGCAAAAGCATGACACTGGAAATCAGGAGACTGGCGTCTTGACCTAGCGATAACGTTGCCACGTGACCTTGGGCCTTGGATTCTTTGTGAACTGCACAGTGTAAACAGGGGTCAGGAAAACGGGGCTGCTGCCTGATGGTTAGGACTGCAGCATTCTTGTGGGTGCCCAGGAATGCCATGTCCCAACTATAGATCACCCACAGCCAAGATAACCACTACGGGGAACGCAAAAGCAGAACCTTCACTTAATTGGGGCTTTTGATGTTTATTCTGGGAAAAACTTTTGGAGAAATGACTGTAGTCAATCACTCTCACACAACAGTAAAGACATAGCCATTTTTCAAAGAAAACGGAGTTCTAGTCAAATTAAGAAGATTAATGTAAGTAATTAAACAACTTCCTGGAGAGAATTAATCAATTTGAATGCTTTCATTTGAAACATTAGTAGAGATAAGTTGATGGTTTTGGCTTGATTATTGTTTCTTGTATTAGGTATAATGCTCCCCAAATGACATAATAATTATTTGGGGAAAAGCTAGAGGTTAAAACTTCAAAAATAGTAAGAAATCTAAGTCTAGATCAGTGTCTCACAGACCTCAATCTCAGATTCAGGGATGATTCATTTTCTGCAGAAATGTTTTAGCCATGGGATATTTTTTAAATTTTTATTTATTTTTGGTGATAACACAGAGCTAGGAATAAGAGTCGCTTCTGTTTTTTCTTTGTCTGCAGTGCTGCTCGGAACTGCGGCAGCTCGTGCGAGGGCAGCGTGTTTTCTTGGCAGGGGCCACACAGGGCTGCTTTCTCCGGGGCAGACATCTCAGAAGCAGTCCTTCGGGTTACAAGCTACTTCCTCTTCAGGTGAGGGGCATGTGGGGCCATAGCTACTAGGTGATAAATGAGGGTTTCCAATCATTTAAATGGGAAGGAGCACCAAACCCCAAGTTCATGGGAAATTTCCACAGGCCTTCTGCCAGTTGAGATTTAGTTTTAAGTAATGACAACTTTTCTGTTGTCACATTAAGTCGACGTTGTTAAATGGGACCATTTTGATTTTTGAGTCTTGCTTGTACATTTATTTGTAAATGTTTTCATTTAATAGTTATATGAGAGTTAATGTGTACAGGATGATGCCTGCTTTTTAATTTAATTTAAATTTTTTTTAAAAAATTTATTTCAGAGAGGAAGGGAGAGGGAGAGAGAGATAAAAACATCAATGATGAGAGAGAATCATTGATCGGCTGCCTCTTGCACGCCCCCTCCTGAGGATTGAGCCTGCAACTCCCTTACTGAGCCTGTCCCCCTACTGAGGGGGCAGATGCTGATCGGGACCTCCTGGTTCATAGGTCGATACTCAACCACTGAGCCATGCCAGTGGGGCAACGCCTGCTTTTTGAGAAGTACTATGGTACTTTTCTACTTAAGTATTGGGGTGGGAAATATGGCTTCCAAAGCCCAAACGTTACTGGGTACATTGCAGTGGCTCAAAAAGAGCCTGTCCTCTCAGATTCAGGAAAAGAAAAAAAAAGTTTCTTTGTTCAAGGACTAAATAGCTCAGTTTGGTTCAGTGGTTCCCCTTGGAGCAACGGGCCAGCACCTGGGAGTGAGTCCTCCTTGAGGGGCCACTGCAGCCGGCACTGGCTCCTCTCTCCTCCCTGACTCCTTTTCCACCCCCTCATGTCCCAAAGAACCCAATGGGAATGGGTGGGGAGCAGTTCCGCAAAAGGGAGTGTCCAGCTCCCTTCCCTTGGTCCCTGCACACTCTGGACTAGGAGACACGGTGGTATCTTAAGTCCAGAAACCGGAGAAAGCGTGTGGCTCACAGAGAGTCTGCTAGAGCATAAGAGGTGGTAAGCAGCTTCAGGAGAGCTTCCAGAATGGCTCCTAAACAGCAGAGGAGAGGAAGGGCCCTGGTTTGGAGCTGGAAGAAGCCAGCTTGTACGTTAGCTCTGCTATTTACCAGCTGTGAGACTATGTACAGAAAAGTCCCTTTCACTGTCCAAGCCTTAGTTTCTTCACCTGTAACATGGGGAGCAGAATAATCCTATACAATAAAAGCTTAATATGCAAATTGATGGAATGGCAGAACCACCAGTGGAAGGACCGGTCGCTGTGACTTGCATTGACCACCAGGGGGGCAGATGCTCAACCCAGGAGCTGCCCCCAGCCTGCAGGCCCCAGGCCAGCCAAGGTGGGTGCCAGCGGGGGCCCCTCTACCACCCTGCTGGTCACCCACAGAGGGAGGCGACTGGTGGCAGCGCCAGGCCAGCCAAGGCAGATGCCAGTGCAGATGCCAGTGGGGACCCCCTGATCACCCTGCTGGTCGCCCCACAGATCAGCCCTGATCACCAGCCAGGCCTAGGGACCCCACCCGTGCACTGGGCCTCTAGTAATAATAATAATAATAATAATAATAATAATAATAATAATAATAATAAAGTTCACTGCTCAGCTGGTTGTAAGAATGCAATGCCACCACAGATGTGAGTGGTGTGTGCCCCTGGCATGGATTAGGTGATCTGGGTCCACAGGACAATGCCTGGCTTCTGCACAAAGCCGGAAACCCTACAGTGAGTCCGGGACCACCATTTCCTCTTCAAGGATGCCTCTTCGTGTCCAGTATCCGATTTCATCAGGACAAAGGGGTGTAGGGAGGTTGCTCCCTTTGCCTCGAGCTTATAGTCTCAGGGATGACCCTGCCCTGGTTCCTCCCCTCCTGCCTCACTTCCCAGATCCCCATGTCCCAGATAAAACAGCTTTATCCAGGGTGTTTTATCTTTCATCTCAGGGTCTGCGTTGGGGGGAACCCAGGCCATAACAAGTAATGGAGTGCAAGCACTTTGTGAACTGGATATGGCAGAGTGAAGGTTATGAATATTATTGATCAAACACAATATGTTACTGTACCCAACTCTTGCTGGTCCCAAGCCTGACTCTGTGGAACCTTCTCTGATGCAAACCACAAACATGCTCTTTGATTGCCTCGGGCTCGGGGCATTTGTTGGGAAGATACCAGCACATTTTCTACTTCTTTAGAACAGCACTTCTCAAACTGGAGGGCTTGCTAAAGCCCGATGTTCTGATTCTGTGGGTGGAAGGTGTTAAGAATTGAATTGTGTCTCCTGAAAGGATACGTTGAAGTTGAAGGGAACCAAAATTTTCTACCCTGAAGCTGCTTTTGGAATATCGATTTTAAGCTGTTTACTAAGAAACAAAAGACTCAGGAAGAACCTTTGACCTCACCCCCTTTCCTGCCCAAGAGTTTCAGACAGAGAAACCTGCTTTAGGAAGAGAGCCTTGGCTTAATCCTTAAGGATTTACGCCCTCACATTAGTCATAAAGACTCAAAGCCTGTTAGCTAGATACCCCCGGGTCCCATGGTTTCTGAGTTGCCTAGCAAGAATTTGCTTACCTTTTATGCTCTGCTCCACCTCAACTACCTGTAAATGGCCTATTCTCAGTTCTGAAATCTAATACCCCCATCTCCCCTTTCTCGTTTGTCCAAAAATGTCATATATTCCCAATGTTGCCTCACTGCCTTGGGACTTCTCAGGCTTGTGTGAATTCCCCATATGATTGTATTAAAATTTGATTTTCTCCTGTTAATCTGCCTCTGATAATGTGATTGCTAGCCCAGCTGGAAGAACTTAGAAGGTGGGAGGAAAAGTATTCTTTTTTTTTTTTTTTTGGTCTCTATAAAGCACCCAGGGCCTGTAAATGTGACTGTACTTGGAAATAGAGTCTCTGCAGATGGAATCAGGTTAGGATGCGATCATTAGGGTGAAGCCTAATCAATGTGACTGGCATCCTGTATACAGTGTGAAGACAGGACGCAGGGAGAAGAAGGCCATGGGGAGACAGAGAGCCAAGGGACCCCAAGGCTGCCAGAGCTGGGAGAGGAGAGGAAGGACCCTCCTGTCGGAGCTTGGAAGGTGTACAGTTCTGCCAACACCTTGATTTCATGCTTCCAGACTCCAGAACTACGAGGGAATGCATGTCTGTTCCTTTAAGCCACCCAGTTTGTGGTGCTTGGTTATGGCCGTCCCAGGAATCCCATGCAGAAGGAGTTATAATTTGCATTTCCATCACAGTCTTAGGGGAGCTTGATGCTGCTGATCAGACCTCACTGAGGCGCACTGACCCAGATGGGGTGGTGGTGGTGGTGAGAGGGCCAGCCCTGATCACTGCACACCTGCATGAGGAGAGAACTTCCATCCAGGCGTGCCTTCAACTCCAAGCCCGCAACTGGCTTCATCTCCACCAGACCCTCTTCCCCTTGGGACCTTGGTGGCCCACTCTCCATGCTTATGCACACACTCTCTCCTCTGCCTGCAAACCCTCCCTCCCTAGTCTGAGATGCTCCAACTGGAATTTCAAATCCAGCTCTGGTCTCACCCCCTGAAACAGCCTGCCTGCGTCCCCTCTCCCCATAGAGTTCATGGTCTGTGCTGCCAGGAACCTGCTGAGCACTGCCCTTGCCACATCTGCCGCACTCTCCACACATCTGTCTCTCCTTCTACCTGGAGACTCACTGGTGCCCATGTACATGGCACAGCATCTGGCGCATCCTGCAAACTCGTCAGTGTTTCTGGAAGCACTAAGAGAGCAATAAAAAACTGTGTACAGCTGTTCATTGCTACCGCAATCCATGGTGCACACATTTCCCCTGAGCAGTTCAGGTCAAGGTTGTTTCAAATAACTTCCCTGACATTTAAAACTAGCTCCCTTTCTGTCCCCCCCCCGCCCCCACCATTGGTCTAAAGTAGGAGGGTTTGTTAATTATTTTGGAGTCCCTGTGTCCTGGGCAGTACGTGGATGTGTGGAGAAGGGGCTTTCGGCTTGCCTTCCAGCAAGCGCCCAAGCACCAGGGAACACGCCATGATGACTAATAAAGCACTTGGGCCCGTTCCCTGCCCAGAGCAAGTCTCTCCAAGTTATGAAAATGAAGAGCAGAGACTGCAGTTGTTAACTAACAAAATCAACTTTCCCATGGTCTACCCAGACCTCAGGAAAGGACCAAGTTTTTACTCAGCAGGTGACCACAGAGTGAAACTTATGACTTTCTATCAGGCGCCAAACTTACGTGCAATAAAGGAAGAGAGGGGAGAAAGCTGTTTTCCCTGAATGCCTGGGGCCAGGGTGGATACCACTGAGTCAGCCCTGCTTTCTACGCCTTTTTCCAGGGCACTGTGCTAAGAGGTCACAGCAAAAGCATGAAGCTTGCAAATTCTCAAGATGGAAATAAACGAAGCGGGATTCATGTCCAATGTCTCTCTGGAGGCCTGGGTAGATGTTTGCCTGAGGCCACCACGCATGGTCCTGGAGGTGTGGCCAGGAGAGCTCGCCAGAGGAAGTTAAGAAAATGGGATTTTGAATCTCAGGAAAAACAGGGCTTTCATCCTTTACATGTAAACACATGTTAGATTCAGGATAAAAACTGTGGACTTTCCAAGAAAGGCCCAGACCCACCAGGCCTGGGTCTGAGAGAGAATCATCGATTGGCTGCCTCCTGCACACCCCACACTGGGGATTGAGCCCGTAGTCCAGGCATGTGTCCTGACCTGGAATTGAACTGCGACCTGCTGGTTCATAGGTCAATGCTCAACCACTGAACCACGCTGGTTGGGTAGTTGTGATTTTAAAGCCACTGTCTTTCCCATACCCATGGACCTCACCATTGCCCTTGAGGAAGGGGCACTGCTCCGGGAAGCCCAGAAGAAGGCAACAGGGCTGAGGTCACATGGCATGGAGTGCAAGCCTGTGGCTGTGTTATTTTCTAAGTAAAAAGATCAGGCACAAACTTCACATTACTAACTTAACATGTGGATAGACAGGAGTACATGGTGGTAAGTTATTAACAAATACACATCTACTGTTGTAGGGAAGCACGGGACTTGGTTGGAGTGTCTGTAAGGAGGAATCTCTGAAAGGTCGGAGGCCTCAGGGGGACCTTGCCGAAGGCGGCAGCCCCTGACTTTTCCAAACCAGTCTGACCCCCGGATGTTTCACTAGAATCTTTATGTTTAGACTTCAAAGCATCCTTGCTTAAAGGACGCGTGTATTTTCTCAAGGATGCTTACCCTGCTGATAATGTCTAAGAGTTAATTTTAGTTCAAGCTGTTGTTACAATGAAAGCGATAGGAGGCAGGCCAACAGGGCTACTTGGTGGCGATAGCCAAGGAGTCCCTTAGCCTCTCTTTCACAGAAACATGTGTCAGAGAAATGATTCCTCCGTCGTTCAGGGTCTGCCGGTCAGCCCCGGCATACTGTGAGTGCATAGAAGGAAATGCTTCAGGTAGAGGAGCTTACTCAGGAACTCTCAGCGAGCACCGGTGCCTTGTGAAAGTCTACCGTGGAGAGAGTTATGTGAACCCTTTGTGAACAATCATTTCCCACTCCAGCTAAGGGAACCCAGGGGTCATTTGCTCTGACCTCTCATTTCACAAATGCAAAGAATCAGATTTAGAAAGATTAAGTGACTTGACTAAGATGAAAATCCAGTTAGCAACAGAAGTCAAACTAGAATCCAAGATGTGTGTATGTCTGTGTGTGTGCATGTGTGTGTATATGTATCTGTGAGAATGTGCCAGTGCAAGTGTGTGTCTGTGAGAGCATGTTCATATGTGTTCACATGTGTACATGCCTGTAATATGTATGCTCTTTTACACATAATTGCTTTTAAGGAAATCTATCTTAAGGCAATAGCTGAACGATACCATGGAACCATTTTTGAAGTAAAAAAAATAAGGTATTGTAACAATCCAACAATAATAGAATAGTTAAATAAACTCTCATGCAAACACACAATGATGTATTGTGCACAAATTCAATTCTGTTCACAGAGAGTTTATACACATAGGCAGAAATGTTTATTTTTTTAACATTTAAGGTTCAGAACTCTGCAGACGAACCTCAATCAGGTCTGAAACTGCACAGAAATCCACCGACCTGCCTTCAGTGACCCTCTCTGGGTGGTGGTGTAAGGATGACTTTGTCCCAGATGCTTCTCTGTTCTTCCCAACTTTCTGTAATACACATAGTTAGTACTTTTTTAGCCTGGAAATGAAATGAGAATTTGTAACCGGGGATTAGCATTGCTGCCCTCTGACCAGGAGCAGTTTGGGCAACACGCCTGTGTCCAACTTCTCATCAGCCCGTAGACGCTCCTGGGTACACAGAGGCAGAGAGGGGGCCACAGTGTTGAGTCCCCTCACACTGGTGTGCTGCTGGGAACTGACGGAGCCCACAAACGCTGTTCCACGTGTTGCTAAGGTATCACTAGGTCAGGTGCCAGAACTGGGGTTCCAGGATATTCAATGAACTTGCTCTGGGTCAAAAGCAGATGAAGCAGGTGTGGGCAGTAGCGAGGCTGAGAATAACTAATGGATCTTAACGCAACTGAACCCCAAACCTGTCTACATCTTGCTAGTTTACGCTCCTAGATCAGGGAGTTGGATCTTATCAAGACCTAAATTGGGTGTCATCGCAAAGTGAGGCTCAGAGTAGAAGCAAGCCTCCTCCAAAGTTTTAAAATCACCAGCAGCTGGGTGATTATCTGGCATCCCTGTTTCCTAATATAGTTGTCTTTCTGAAAGTAGATAAAAAATATATTTTTATTGAAATCAGAGAGGAAAGAAGAGGGAGCGAGAGATAGAAACATCAATGATGAGAGAGGATCATTGATTGGCTGCCTCCTGCACGCCCCACAGTGGGGATTGAACCTGAAACCTGGGCATGTGCCCTGATCGGGAATAAAACCATGACCTCTTGGCTCATAAGTCAATGCTCATCCCCTACGCTGGCCAGGCTGAAAGCCGAACAAGTGATGTTTGATGAATGGACAATTAGGCAGAGTGAATGCAGCCCGAAGTTAGGGTGGACCAAAGCACTCGCTGAGCCACACCCTCCTCCCTACTCTGCTTCAGACACATGCTGTCTCCAGTTGGCCTCAGGAGCCCTGGTGGCCACTTCCCACCTCTGCTCAGTTCTTGGGGGCTCAGCAGGGTCCACAGGCCTGGCAGACAAGCTGAGAGACAGGTATTGTGTGCCATAAACAACAGCTGATGGGCAAGGCTGACAACATTTCCGGACCCTTGTTCTAATTGAATGAACAATTGGACAAACTTCCTGCCAAGGAAATCTTGGATATCTCTAGGAGGCGTGACCCATAAGCAGCTCATTAGCTGGGCTGACGTTGTTCTTGTCCACTCCCGTCTGCAGGGCTGGAATGAATGCCTCACACTACGACTCAGCCACTCTGCTCACATGCATGCTATCCCTCTGTCACCCAGCACCGAACACGTTTAACCCGTAATGGTTCTCTGTTGTACTCCTGCCTGCTCTGCCAACCAGATTCTCAGAGGCATGTGGCTCCTTCACAATGTGCTGGAGCCTGCACCGGCTCCTGTTTGCTTGTGAGAGCTGATTGCAGAATTTCAGGAAGTTGAACTAGCTGGTTATTAAATACAACCATAATTAAAAATAACTATGTAGCCTGGCCAGTGTGGCTCAGTGGTTGAGTGTCAACCCATGAACCAGTAGGTCACGATTCGATTCCCGGTCAGGGCACATGCCTGGGTTGAAGAGGCTCCATCCCTGTGGGGGGTGTGCAGGAGACAGCCAATCAATGAGTTTCTCTCATCATTGATGTTTCTATCTCTCTCTCCCTCTCCGTTCTTCTCTAAAATAGATGAAAACATGAAAAAATTATGTAAACATAATTAAATAAATTATCAAAACAAAGGTAATAAATATTAAAAACTTATGACCTCCTGACTATTTTTACAGCAACTTGTGTTCTTGAGGTTATTTTATGCCTTCAGAGCCTGAATGGCAGAACACTCCATGATGTGGCTGCTTGCCTCTCTTCTTCCTCCAAGCTCGGTGCTGTCTCTTGGCCCTGTGACGTGTCCACTATCGGGGCGTTCCCACGACGGAGAGATGCACATGCTACCAGTAGGGCAGCGGTTCTCAACCTGTGGGTCATGACCCCTTTGGCGGTCGAACGACCCTTTCACAGGGGTCGCCTAAGACCATCCTGCATATCAGATATTTACATTACGATTCATAACAGTAGCAAAATTACAGTTATGAAGTAGCAATGAAAATAATTTTATGGTTGGGTCACAACATGAGGAACTATATTTAAAGGGCCAGAAGGTTGAGAACCACTGCATAGGGGCTTTTCTTCCTGGAGAGCAGGTAGGTAGTAATTTACCAGGATCCCTCTGTGAGTCTGCTCACAGGTCATGGCTGTGCCTTACAATACCTAGCACTTGAAGGCCAGGCATCCCCCTCCACACCCACTCCAGGGAAGTTCCTCTGAGCTCTCTCGGAACTTTCTTACTGTGGTAGAACTTGCTGGGCGTCTCTGAGGGAAGTGGTGGGATGATTACTTGCAAAGCCATCTCTACCGGCGTGGAGGCCACTTCGACTTATCCCTGGCCCTGTCTGACTATCCCATGTTTCTGGACCTCCTGCTTCAGGGGTCATAGACCAGTTGGTGTAGGAAAGGCGAAGGTCCTGGAGTTCAAAGCCCTCCTTGGCCATGACCTTGGCCCAGGAACTTGGTTCCCAGTTATCCCCTCAGTCTTCTCATCTGTAAATGGGATGATCTCAGGACTCCCTTCCCAAGGTTGGTATGAAGATAAAAAGCATGAAAAGGAAATGATTAAAGTGGTCATGATCGGTCTTCCTGAGGCCCTGGCTCCCCTCACCAGGGCTGCCTTAACCTGAGGACACCGCCCCTGGCTTCCAGGGGTGTGATGGGTGGTGCTGGAGCTGAGTGAGCCTGGGGGTCCAACCAGGTAAGGTACACTACAGGTTTGTCACTTAGTGGAGAAGTGGACAGGAGTAAACTAGAGGACAGAGATGGCTCCCTGAGTTTGGCCAAAAGTGGACTTCACCAAGCCTGGGTCATATAGAGCAGAAGTTATTTGATTGGAAAACTGGAGGGGTAAGTGTCAATCAGATGACCCCATAGACACTGATGATGCTGGCCACAGGCCATGACTCTGAAGCCACATCGACACGGAGACCCTCACTCTGCATTCTCCCTCCGCCCCCTGACCTCTGCCTTCTACCCCCTGACCTCTGCCCTCCACCCTCTGCCCCCGGCCCTGACCTCATCTCACAGTCACTTTCCTCCTTGGACCTCCCTGTCTCTGAGAGTTTCTGTCCACTGGAAGCTGACAAGTGATGGGCACTTGAATCAGCACTCAGCTTCTACACCAAAACAGACATAACATTTCCAAAACACCTTTTATTTTTTAAAAAAGCTCCCCTGTTCTAAAGTAAGATTCTGCAGAGATATTCTGTTATACAACAGCTGTTACAAAAATTAAGAACAATTAAATGAAGAGAAAACTGAAGACTTACAAGCAGTCTGGTAAGAGAAAGAAGCTTTTTCACAAGTAATTCCTAATTCCGCACTAAAGCCATTATTCAGTCACTCCTCATTTCATGTAATAAATGTGGCCCAGTGCGGTTGGCCACACAGATTTGTTTTTTCAGAGAAAATCTAATTTCTCCACTTATTTTTATGTTTACTTGGAGGAGAACATTTTCCTGGGAAGAAATAATTAGTCTAACTTTAGTCCTATAGGACAGTGTCTTTGCCAATTTTCCTTGCAATTTTAACTTATTATGGACAATTTCAATCACATATAGAAGTCAAGGGAACCAGATAATAATAATTCATAATATAATGACCTCCATGTACTCATCACCAGCCTCAATAAGTTGACTGCACAGCCAATCCCATTTCATCTGCACCCCATCCATCGCCCCAACCAATTCTCTGGAATCAAATCCTATACAGGATAATAATTCACCAGTAAATATTTCAGAAAATACTTCTCACAGACAACAAATCCTTAAAAATATGTAGTCCAGTAGACTTACATAACTACAAATTATAATCAGCATCAAATATCCAATTAGATTCTTATTACCCTAATTTTTCTATGATCAGGTTTTT
This sequence comes from Myotis lucifugus, assembly GCF_000147115.1. Classification (NCBI taxonomy): domain Eukaryota; kingdom Metazoa; phylum Chordata; class Mammalia; order Chiroptera; family Vespertilionidae; genus Myotis; species Myotis lucifugus. The sequence continues at coordinate 913,534 of NW_005871262.1, read as the reverse complement.
CAACTTGTTTGAATTAGGTTGACATGTGTAGGTTCCCCATTCCTCTCTCTCTCCCCTCTCCCATCCTGGTTAAATAAATGGTTATTTGTCCTGTAGAGTTTTCTACAGTCTGGATGTTGCTGATTATTTATCCATAGTGTTTTTACTATGTTCTCCTAGTGGCTAGGAGAACCTAGCCCATGTGTTGTCTGCAGATTGGCTCTGGACACTGGATCCGATTCAGGAATGAGCTTGTTTGGTTGGTTATTTCCTTGCAATGCCGCTTCATAGGAGGCCTGGGTGTTTCTCTCAGGTGGCCCAGAACGTCCACCTGTCTCTCTCTTTGCTTTGTTGGCAGTCATTGGTGGTCATTGTCATCACTTGTTTAGGGGGCATCAAAATAGTGACATTTCCAATCTATTGTTACTCATTTTTCTTAGCTGGGATGCTTTCATACAGAGAACATTGGCTTCATCACATACTCTGTTGCCCTCAGGTACAGCTCCTGTAGGAAAAGCTGGATAAATGCTTTGGTCTATCCTTTTACTTACTTTTTTTTAAAAAAGGAGGCATTTCTCTAGAAATGGGAACATCAGCTATCTACTACTGCGTAACATATGACCACAAACTTAGCAGCTTGCGGCAACACACACGTGTTATCTCCGTTTCTGTGGGCTCAGAGTCTCACAGGATGTGGTGAAGGTGTCACTGGGACTTCAGCCCCATCTAGAAAGGGGCCCAGCTGTGGAAGGCCCTGCTCCCAAGTTCACTCAGACCGCTGGCAAAATTCATTTTCTGTGGTTAGAAGACTGAGAGCCTGGCTCCAAAAGGCAGAGACTAATAATTTTATTTTATTTCCAGTTTGTTTTAATATGGTTATGAACTTAGACACTTAGACTTAAACATTTTTGATGTTTTTCATTTCATGCTTACTTTTTCTTTAATCCTTACCCTAGGGCAAGCTTAGAGAGAGGAAAGAAGAGAGAGAGAGAGAGAGAGAGAGAGAGAGAGAGAGAGAGAGAGAGGAGAAACATTGATCAATTGCCTTCTGTATGTGCCCCAACTGGGGATCGAATCCACAATTCTTCAGTGCATAGGACAATGTTGAGCCAACAGCCACTCCGGCCGGGCTCATGCTTACTTTTTAACTAAAGAAGTCTTTACTCAATGCAACCTTCTTCCTTTCACCTTATTTCAAAAACATACATATTTGTCCCCAAAACTTGCCTCCACCACCTCCCTCTGGATGCAACATAAGCCCTGTGAGTGCCACTGGCCCAGTGCATTTCCCCGGCACAGTTCACATCAGCTTCAATCAGGATCACCCGTGGCACCAACTAGATGGGCAGGTGCCCCTGCTCCAGCGCCCGGAGTTGGCTCTGTCAGGTGTGAGTTGGAGGCCAGGCATTTGCTTCTAGAAGAAACCCTTTGTCATTCTGAGTCACATTAATAGTTGAGAACCTCTGACATACTATTCTCCAGAGTGAACATCTAAAATGGGAGGCATGGAATGAATGTGATGGTTTTGTTGATTGTTTAACCTTAGTTCAACGGAGAAGACATGATCTCAGCTAGCCTGATTAGAACCATTATTGCATCACGATCTCCTTCGGGGAGTTAAGTATTGTGAGGCGGACTAGTTTACTATGAAACATCTTGTGGAGAAACGTGTCAACTGCTACCTGCAGGATTTCTGGCCCACGTAAGAAGAAACCTGCTGTAAGCAGAAAGAGGTGCATTGTTCTCTGTTAAGACACTGGGCTGGGCCCTGGCTGGTGTAGCTAAGTGGTTAGAGTGTCAAGCACTGAAGGGTCTCAGCTTTAATTCCCAGTCAAGGGCACATACCTGGGCTGCATGTTCAATCCCCAGCCCTGGTGGGGGCACGTGCAGGAGGCAACCAATCGATGTGTCACTCTCACAGCCATGCTTCTCTCCACCCCCCTTTCTTTCTCTCTCCTCCCTCCTTTCCACTGTCTCTAAAAAATCAAAGCAAAAAAAAATTCTCAGGTGAGGATTAACAACAACAACAAAAAGACTGGGCTGAATTCCACCATGAGAGAAGAATTTCTAGTGAAGTGTAGTCGTTTAAAAAAAGAAAACAACAAAGACAGAAGGAGCCCCCAAAAGAGGGGACCACTATTGCAGTACAGATGGGCCAAAGTGAAGATTAATTCATTCTGGGAGCCTCTGCTGGGCAGATAGACTTGTATAGCCATTCCTCTGAAAGCAGCCCGTGAAGTCTCATCATTTAGTGCCGATGGTGCAATCCTGGGCGATATACCTCCTGGGCCTCATGTCATAAAGTAGCTCAGCTGACTGGCACAGGGCACTTTCCCCCTCACCTCTCAAGGCACCGGTCTTCTTACTCGAAGTGATATTTGCAAAGCAAAGAAGTGCCGAGGCACCTGGGCCGAGGTTGGCTGGTGGGGCACCAGGCTTCCGAACTCCCAGGACTCTCCTCTGTGTGCCCCGTACCTGCTGTTGGTGCCCCCATAGCCCCCTTTTCCAGTCTGCCCCTAAGATGTCTGGGGCCATCTGAAGCAAGAACACAAAGAGGCCCACTTACTGTACGTTTAAATATTTTAAATTCCTAAGTTGAGCTAACAAACTGTTGAACATGGCTTAGTTTACTATCTTGATAAATATACCTTCTTAATGGCCCGGAAGCCTGAGTCCTGAACTTCTCCCCATTCCTGAAGGAATGGGATGGTGTGGGCAGGGCTGCTCCTGGTCCTCAGCCTCTGGCTACCTCCCTGCTCTTCCCGCCCAGCCGTTCTGCACCTCAAGGTCTTGTGTGCACATGAGTGACAACCCAGCCTGCCCCTGTGCAGACCTGCCCGCAGACATCCCACAAAAAGCTGTAGCCACCCTTTGGTGTCAGAGTGCACACTCCCAGGGCTGCCTCCCCACAGGAGGAATGGCCGCCTGGAAAGAGCACATCAGCCCTGGACATGCCACGTGCCCAGGTGTAGCCGAGAGGCAGGGGACAGGCTCTGGGTGGACTCCCCTTTTCCATGGACTCCTTGCCCTTTGGGGAGACAGAAAGCCAAAGTGGTGCCCCCTTATTTGTGGGGCCAGGAGAGAGAGAGAGAGAGAGAGAGAGAGAGAGAGAGAAAGAGAAATATTGATGTGAGAATTGGTTGCCTCTTACACGTGCCCTGACTGGGGCCAGGGATCGAACTTGCAGCCCAAGTATTGACCTTGGCAGAGAATCAAACCCATGACCCTTACCAACCTTCATTCTCTTACATGAGTTGGAGAACAGACTTCTATTCGACTGGTCATCGTTGAACTCTGCCAAGGATGTGAACCTTGTGAATAAGCACAGAACCCTTCACCCAGGCGGCGCACCTGCAAGCTGTGTGCACCGTCATTCCTGTAACCGTGTGGGGGCTTCCCACAGCGTCCAGTGCCCAGGATCTTAAGACTCTTTTTCTTATCTTTAAACTGGAGAAATAATGCCCTCTTCATTATTCAGATTTAAGGCTATAATAGGATCTGTGACATTTTTACCCTGATACCTGGCATTTAAGCTACCAAAAATAGTTAGCTTCAAAAGCATAGAAGATGGTGTCTCCATGGGCGAAGAGGGGTAATGAGGATGCCAGGGAATGTTCTGGAAGTGTCTGTCCCTGGTGGTCAGGGAGTACAGGGCTACAGGGACTGATCCCAAGGTTGGTGCATCTGCTGGGCTTCTCTCTCCCCGGGCATGGGGCCACATGTGCGGTCCTGTCCCTGCAAAGCCCTGAGTGTCTTCATTTGTTGAGGAAAATGAGTAGCAAAAGGGCTGTTATCATCAGGTTGCCAGAGACTCCTGTTCCTACGGGAGAACCTGGGAGTGGGGTGGTGCGCAGACCCCAGAGCTTTCCCATTGGAGGGCTAAGCAAGCTGGGTTCTCACTGGCTGATGCCCAGGCATGTCCAGCCTGCTCTGAACACAGAGGAGCCTGTGTGTGTAGTTGGTGGGACGTCAGAATGGCATGTGGCGAGGGAAAGTGAGAGAGCACATGAGGGACACTGGCAGCATCTGCTATTCCACTGTACTGTAACCGAGATCTAGCAATCTGAGAAGAAACACCCCCTCTGTAACAGGAAATTCACTTAACTCCCAGGAAGCCCATTGGCCTGTTAGTGAAAGAACCCCCATCCTCGTGGGATATTTAGAGACCAGCTGAGCGACTTGATAAGGAGCGAGAGGAGCACTGTTCTCTTGGGTTAAGTGCTGGGGTATTTCCAGTGTTCTGGGGAAACACAGCACACGTGAGCTACAATTCCCATCTCTTTTATGGGCCTGGTCTCTGTAGCCCTCAAGCTCCCTGGGCCTCAGTTTCTTAATCATGAGTATGAAGGAAATAACTACTTAATGTGGTTGTTGAGCAGGTTCAAGGAAACATGGGTACAAGAGAGCCTTCCACAGGTGGAGGGTGGGGGGGGGGGCGGGGGGGGGGGGGGCAGGGGGGGGAAGAAGGCCTCCTATTACACAAAGCTCAGACCCAGGAAGGTCACTCCCTCTTTACTCCGTCCTGCTCCTTAACCCACGTCTCCAAGGGTGCCCCTGCCTACACCTTTGACCATATTCAGCTCAGCAAATGTGGTGGGCCTGAATCCCAGGGGATGTGGGCGTGGCATTTGGGAAATAATATTTGGGAGTTGTGAAAGGCAAAATAATACTCCCCTCCAAAAGGTAGCCCCATCCCAAACCCCACAACCTGCGGATATCTTATGTAATATGACAAGAGGGGACTAAATTTGCAGAAGGAATTGAGGTTGCAGACCCATTGATCTTGAGATGGGGAGAATATTTGGGATTATCTAGAGGGCCCAATGCCATCACAAGGGTGACTGTGAGAGAGGGAGGTAGGAGGGTCAGATTCAGAATGATGCAACATGGGAAATGCTCAACCCTGCAGTGTTGGCTTTGACGATGGAGCTGTGTGTGAGCCAGCATTGCAGGCACCGTCTAGAACAGTGGTTCTCAACCTTCCTAATGCTGCAACCCTTTAATACAGTTCCTCATGTTGTGGTGACCCCCAATTTTATTGTTACAAGTTGAACATAATTAAAACATAGTGATTAATCACAAAAACAATATGTAATTATGTATGTGTTTTCCGATGGTCTTAGGCAACCCCTGTGAAAAGGTCGTTCGACCCCCAAAGGGGTCGCGACCCACAGGTTGAGAACCACTGGTCTAGAAGATGGGAAGGGCAGGAAACCATTTTTCCTGATTCTCTAGAGCAGCAGTTCTCAATCTTTGGGTCGCGACCCCTTTGGCGGTCGAAAGAACCTTTCACAGGGGTCGCCTAAGACCATCCTGCATATCAGATATTTACATTACAATTCATAACAGTAGCAACATTACAGTTATGAAGTAGCAACGAAAATAATTTTATGGTTGGGTCACAACATGAGGAACTGCATTTAAAGGGCCAGAAGGTTGAGAACCACTGCTCTAGAGGAAACATGGCTCTCCGACATCTTGATTTTAGCTCCAAGAGACCCATTTCCGGCTTTTGATATCCAAAATGGTAAGATAATATATCTGTGTCGTTTTAGACCATTAAGTTGGTGCTCATTTGTTACAGCAGCCATAGGGAACTATTGCAAGGGCTTCCCAGAAGTGACATCAGAATAATGGCAGCTGTTTCCAGCTACTCTCGTTAAAGCCACCTGAAAACATCTAAGAAAATGAATATCAGAAAACTCCTTCTCTGAAGAAACTAAAATACACAGAACCCACAAACCACAGTGTTGGAGACTAAATCATTAGCTATTGAATTCAGTGAAAAACTGTGAATTTGGGTGTGTGTGTGTGTGTGTATGTATATGCTCATATGTATGAGAATGGGAGTGAGAGAGAGGAGGTAAGAAAAACAAAAATACTTCATTAAATAAAGGTGGTAACTAAAATTAAAATAGCATTGATATTATCCAACTTGTGTTGAATATATATATTAACAGATTGTGAGGGGAAAGCCACTGAATTGTTAATAATGCCATCTCATAGTGATGGAATTTTGAGAGATTTAAAAAAACACACACAAAAAATTATTTTCATAACAGGGGAATAAAATGGGAAGCACAAAACACAAAAGTAATAATGATAATAAGAAACTAAAATAGGAATAAGGAAAAGTAATATAATTCCATGCAAGAAAAATAATGGCTGTTCTCTCTCTCTCTCTCTCTCTCTCTCTCTCTCTCTCTCTCTTTCTGTATTTTCTTATCTAGAAAAATTTATAAAATACTTCTGACTTTAGAAGAATTAGAATATCTAAACAGACAGGTAACCATGGAACAATTGAGAATGTCACTAAAGATCTGAACCCTCTGCATCAGGTTCAGATAATTTCTACAAAACTTGATGAAACTTTCTAATTCAAGTAACAAGTAAACCTAGGGCCATTTCATCTGGATCAATAAAAGAGAAAGCTTCACAATAGTTTTATTCAGTACAAAAGAGATTGAATCTCAGGAAAACACAAAAACAATAAATGCATCTTCATTATAAAAATTGGTGGAAATATAAATAAAATACTAGCAATAAAACCCAGGAACATACTAAAGACATAATAACCCCTCACCAAACAGGGTTTTCCCTCCCAGTGCAAGCCTGGTCCAGGTTAGGAAGTCAATGGCCATCCCTGCAAGCATTCACGCTGTGGATAGGAGGTTCCCTTGGAGTCCAGCCTTGCCTGATCCACAGGGGTCTGTCTGGAGCAGGAACTGCATCCGGCTGTCTGCTCCGCCTGGAGGCCAGGAAACTAGCTTTTTGTAACTGTTACAGCCCATCAAGGCTGTGGCTCCACCAGCTTCTCCCAGCAGGTCACAGGGGGAAAGACCAAGCATTTCCATAGAGGTCAGCGAGGGGTTGGATAAAATTCAGTATTTTTCTGATTTTTAAAATAACTAAGTAGAATAGGAGTAGACATTTGCTCCCATAACATAATGAAATTATTTATGATAAAATTCATACTTAATGGTAAAAGGCTAGAAACATTCCCAGAAAAGTCTCATACTTGGCACCAATTAATGCCACAACATGTAACATATTCTTGAAGTGCTATTTGGTGCAACTAATCAGAAGAGAAATATCAAGTTCATAAGTGTAAGAGAGGAGGTGTAATTATGTTTTGCAGATGGAATGTATTATACATGGGAGACAGAGAGAATTGATTGAAAAATTATTCGAAACAATGAGCAGTTCAGTCAGGTGCCTGGTTACAAGTTGAATTTGCAAAAATCGACAACTTTATAAAAAGCAAAACCAATCAGAAAAGAAAATGAAAAAAAATTCCATTTATGACAGCAATAAAAAAGACCTTAAAAACACCAGAGAATAAACAAAGTGCATGTTCCTGTGACAAAAATTTAAAACACCAATAAAGATAAAAAAAATTAATGCTATGACTACATAGGAAGATACAATTATTTCTGGGATTGAAAAGCTCTACATTGTGAACTTGAAACTCTTCTCCAATTAATCTATATGTTTATGGTTGTCTAAATAAAACAGCAAGATAGTTTGGTTTCAACTAGATAAGCTGATTTTTATTTATGGGAATTTCTTACATAAAAGGAAAGATGAGTAAATGGATGGCCAGAAAAATTCAGATCAAGTGTAGATTAAATACATCAGATTCCAACATAGTAAAACATTGTGAACCACAGAGGTATAAACAGTGCTGAGTTTGGGGTATGAATAAACACACAGGCTGGGGAAGAGAACCTAGAACAGGGTATATCAGATAGCACCAGAGTTTAGTCTGTGATAGAGATGGTTTTTAAAATCATTAGAGCAAGAGATTTGGCCATTAAGAAAAGTCAGGCAACTAGATGACCATTTGGAATAACATTATCAATCCAGACAGAAACTGGATTTCTAACTATAAAACTACTAAAGATATAGAAGCATTTTTTTTTTGTTATTGGATAAGAAAAACCCTAGCTAAGCAAAATACAAATTCAGAAGCCATAGAGGACATGAGTAACACATTAAGTTAGATAAGATTAGAATTTTCTGGAAATTAAAAAAATTACCATAAATTAGGTCAAAAGCAAATGACAAACTGAGAAAAAAAAGAATGTGAGCGAGCACATACACACACAACACACACACACACACACACACACACACACACACATCCCGCACGAAAGGCTACCTTTAAAGATATGCTTCACATTTCACTAAGGAAAACACCAAAAATCTCAACAGAAAAAGAGACACCCTCACCCCCTTCCCCTCCAAGAAAAACCCAGTTCCCAGGGTCTGGGTAAAAGAATGCGCTGGCCTAGATCACTGAACACACAGGGAAGAAAGTGCCTGAGTTATGGGAGCTGATAAGGAACACTCTCCAAGACATATTTCTAAGTGACAAGGTGTGGGCTCGGCAGGACTGCACATATATGGATATGTTTATATTGAAGCAAGAAGTGTGGAAGGATGTGCCGGGCACGCTCCGTGGGGAGCCTCGGAGAGGAAGCCTGGAGCTCTGGAGGAGGAAGGGCCCTGATTGCATTGCATCCTCCTAACGCACGCTGGGATTTCAAATCCCATACACATGTTCCCATCCAACTTTTTAAAACTTGGGGATTTTTCAGAACATATGGAAGAAACACATGGCCACCAGCAGCCATCACATTACCAACAGGACCCCTCGCTGTTGGAGGCGGCCCTTGCAGGAGCCCTGCGTGAGCTGCCAACAGTGGAGGTCCTCCAGTTACTAATAGACAGACGCCACCACTGCCTGCGCCCCTGGAAAGCCCCTGCAGAGCTCTGTCCTGTGAGCCATGCTAAAGGCAGCTCACAGGAAATGGAATCATGGGTTCCTGTTCTCAAACCTGGGGATGGGGACCACTTCTGGAAACCCTGCCCTTCACATCAGCATTCCTGTTGGGGAGACACAGGCTTCTTGGATTCCAGGGTAGGTGGGCAGCTTCCAAGAAGAAGAGAAATGGCAGGAGCAGTCTTTCAGCAAATAGAGGCTCTGGATGGGCATGCAGGTTGGCCAATTACCTGTTTCTGGAGCTGAAAGCAGAGCGCAGGCAGCCGGCTCTCAGAGTGCCAGCCCACCTCTCAGGACCACGGTCCCATGCCCATGCCTGGGGCCTGGCTTTGCTCCGTACATGGGACCATGCACCCACAGAACCCTGGGGCGTTGGGGCGAGTTGGCATCTGAGAGGAACATAATTGAGTCTATCGGGTTCCACCCCATGTCTACTCCAAAATGGGGCTTGGGTTCCAAATCTGTCATGTTTTTCTTCATCCTGAATAAGACAGGTGTCTTAGCTCACCTTGTTCCTGGTCCAGACCCACAATGTCCTTCAAAACTCAGCTCAGATTTAAGGCCTTAAGGCTCTTCCTGACATGCCTCTTTCCCCCCTCCCCCCAGAATTTGTCACATTTTTTTCTTATTATATCTCTCAAACTCTGTTTTGATTTAACAAACCTGTCTGTGAGCTCCTTGAAGGCAACACTGTCATTTTCTCTAAAACCCCCATGGCTAGTGAGGTCTTCAGACTGCCTTGAATGGGACTGAGGCGAGGGTCCAAGGCATCATGGCTCAGACATAAGTGGGTGCAGAGCTGGTCCAGTGAGATGAGGAAGGAGCCCAAACCAGCACCAGTTGCCACTCCCTTTGCCTTCTGCTGCAAGGAGAGGCCCCTGGAACTCAGAGCAGCCAGGAGCGGATCACTCACGTGGCCCTCCACAGGGATTCGCTCTCACTAAGGAGGGCGTAGTGAGAGAGATGCAGACTGAAGGATTTGACTCCAGGGCAATGCATTTCAGACAATTCAGGCAGAGGATTCAGTCTTCACCTCCCTAAGTCACACACAACAAAACCCGGAATCACCCAAATCTCAACAGCAGGATGGTTTTCTAAACTGTAGTGCGTTCACACTATCTACAGCTACACACAACATGGCTGGATCTCACAGACACAAGGTGGAGTACGAGAAGCCAGACCCACAAGTGCACACCCCAGTGATACCCTTGATGAAATCGCCCCAACTGATCATCACGCCATCAGAGTGAAGAGATGTCCCCTTTCTGTGTCTGAAGGGATGCCAGAGCTCCCGGGGCACAGGGATGTTCTGTTTCTTGTTTTGGGAGCTTGTTTTCCTAGAGTTTGGAAGGTAAAACTTGATTGACTGCCGGGCATGCTGTGTGTTCCTTCCTACAGGTGAGCTGCACTTCATTAACAAGTTAGGGATACAGTGCACAAAAGACATCCCCTATTCCTTGTTTCCAGAAGGCGTTCCCACCGTTCTGCCCCCCACCTACCACCATAGAAGACAACCACACCCCTTGGAGTGGACGCTGGCAGCACTGATAGGAAAAAACGGTGTTGGTCATAGGCTCGCCTTGTTGTTTTAGTTTGCCTTTCACTATTTATTGTTCATTTAAAATTTTATTACATTTATTAGAGCGACATTGGTTAATAAAATTATATAGGTTCTACGTGTACAGTTGTATGCCACATCATCTGTATATTGCATTGTGTGTTCACCACCCTAAGTCAAATCTCTTTCCATCACCATATATTACCCTTTACTACATAAACTACCTCACCCCACCTTCCTTCCCTCTGGTAACCACCATACTATTGTCTGTGTCTATGAGTTTTTGTTTGTCTGTCTTGTTTATTTGTTCGTTGCTTTCAGTTTTGTATCCCATGTATGAGTTAAATCAAATGGATCTTGACTTTTTCCTTCTGACCTATTTTTCTCATCATGATATTCTCAAGATCTATTCATGTTGTTATAAATGTCAACATTTTCTCTTTTCTTATGGCTGAGTAGTATTCCATTGTATATATGTACCACATCTTCTTTATCCAATCCTCTACCAAAGGACACTTTGGCCGTTTCCATGTCTTGGCCACCATGAATAATGCTGCAATAAATATAAGGATACGTATATCTTTATAAATAAATGTTTACAACATTTTTAGGTAGAAACCTAGTAAAGGGAGTCCTGGGTCATATGGTAACTCTATTCTTAATTTTTCTATGTACCTCTACACTGTTTTATAGTGAGTTTACCAATTTACATTTCTACCAGCAATGTATGAGGGTTCCTTTATCTCCACAATCTCTCTTACATTTGTTATTTCTTGTCTTGTTGATAATAGACATTCTAACAGGTGTGAAGTGGTATCTCATTGTAGTTTTGGTTAGCATTTCCCTAATAGCTAGTGAAGTTGAGCACCTTTTCATATATCTGTTGGCCATTTGTATGTCTTCTTGGGAGAATTGTTTTTTCAGGTTCTCTGCCCATTTTTTAATTGGATTGATTGGTTTTTGCTGTTGAGTTGTATGGAATATATATGTATATATATGTATATATGTTACTAACCGCTTATCAAAGTTGTTCTTTGGAAATATTACCTTCCATTTAGTTGGTTCCCTTTTTGTTTTGTTGATGGTTTCTTTTGCTATGCAGGAGCTTTTTAGTTTGATATAGTTCCATTCATTTATTTTTGCTTTTATTTCCCTTGCTTTGAGGTCAAATTTATAAAATCTTCTTTAAGACCAAAGTTTATAGTTTAGTACTTATGTTTTCTTTTGTGTATTTTATTGTTTCAAGTCTTATACTAGGCCTTTGACCCATTTTGAGTTAATTTTTATGTATGATGACCAATTGGAACAGAATTGAGGGCCCAGAAGTAAACCCACATGTATATGGGTGAATGATTTTTGACAAAGGAGCCAAAAACATACAATAGAGAGAAGCAAGCCTCTTCAATAAATGGCGCTGGGAAAATTGGGAAGCCACATGAAATAAGACTGCTATTTTTGTTCTTGCTTTAAATGAGCCCCCCTCCACCCCCACTTTTTTTTTAAAACTTCCTTCCTGACTTTTGAGTCATTTCCTGAAATCTTTATCTGCCTGAGCTAAGGAACTTAGTACCCAAGATGGTTTGTAAGATCGACTCTTTGTTTCTCCAGGGGCCTTCTGTCCAGATATAAGCCTGAGCTTGACAGAGTTTTGGAGAAAATCAGGCATGAAAACAGTGACTGGAGTTTGAACTAACACACAAGACTCCATGCATGAGTCTTTACTAAACCTCCTGGTGTGGACAAAGAATTGTGTTGTGTAGTGATGAAAGCTCCTTTTTCATGGAATGAAGTATCGTGTGACTCAGGGAAAGTACTTTTAATCTGCCCTCATTTCCCAGCAACACCAAATGGAAAGTGGAGCTCCAAGCTCACAGAGCCAGTGAAGACCCGAGATGGAGAAACATGGGTTCTTGCCCCAGTGATGTGTTTTTATTTTCTGATCCATGATCCCAAGAGTCAGCCTGGGTTGGAATCAATATGAATACACTCACCCTTAGCTGACATGATGGAGAGAAAGAGATGGGCCTCCTTCATCACTGTTTGCTGATAGATATAACACTACACCCTGCTCTGGCTCTTTTCCAGCTGGCTCTAAGGATTCCCAACAATGTGGGGCATCCAGGTTGGCTTTCCAATTCCCTTCCCGCATTCCCAGGACCCTTGAGCCTCCTAGGCTTCCTTCCTGTAAGAGAGGGCCACCTCTGAGCTCACTAAGAGTTATCCATGCCCATAGGTGGTGGCTGGGTGGACATGCTGTGCAAACTGCCAAAACATTATCTATACTAATAAAAGCCTATGTGGTCATCACGCCCTCACACTGTGATGCCATCACGCCATAACAATCCATCACCAGGAGGCTGTGTAAGCAGCGGGCGCACGTGGGTGGGCAGGGCTGCATGCGTGGCGAGGAACACACTGGTGGGAGGGGATTTGATGCTGTGTGTGCTGAGCAGCAGCAGGTCTTGAGGCTCCGGCCTACCTCTTTGAGGCAATCCATCGAGGAGCCCCGGATGGGTGGGCAGGGCCTACCTCTTTGGGGAGATTGATCGAGGGGCTCCCGCACTGTGAGAGGGCACAGACCAAGCTGGGGAACCCCCCCCCCCCCCCGCCAAGTGCATGAATTTTGTGCACTGGGCCTCTAGTTTAAATATAAACAGGAGTTTGGCAAACCATGATCTGGAGGCCAAATCCACCCCTCTGCCTATTTTTGTAAATAAAGTTTTATTAGAACACAGACCCATTTATTTACATATTGTCTGTGGCTAATTTTGAGCTACAAAGACAGAGTTAAGTCGTTGCAACAGTGTCCATATGACCCACAAAGCTGAAAACATTTACTCTCTGGTCCTTCACTGGAAACCCTTGTAAGCCCTGATGTTACAATAGTAGTTGAGTTATTTTGTCTCTGTAATGTGTTACTATTTTCACAGGAACTTCTGGAGGCAAGGCCCATAGAGGAGTGGCTGTTGTGCTGACAGTGGCACATCTCAAAGTAGTACAGTTGATGCTGCCCTGACAGCCCCATTTGATGGCTCCCTGCACTTCTCTGCATAGGCTGGTCCCCACCCTTCCCAGGGACAATAGCTCTGGTCCTTCCAAAGACACCTGGGAACCATGGGACTAATGCTGCTCTTGAGATGTGGGCAGATGCTGACAGGTCTCGGTGGATGGTTTTGGCTTCCTTGCAGCTAACAGGTGATAGAGCCGCTTCCATCCAGGCCTCACACAATATGGGAATAAACTTGTGCCCAAGACCTCTCCTCTTTTTTTAATTGACCTTTTTATTTTGAGATTATTCATTTTGCAAGAAATAAAACAGTGATTTCCCATGTAACCCCTTTTCAGTTTCCCCACTGAAAACATCCTGAAGACCTGTAATGCAATATCACAACCAGGATGCTGACACTGATCAGTCTAGACGCAGAGCACTTCCATTCCCATAAAGACACTTCCTGTGGTCCTTTTCAACCACACCCACTTGCCTCCTGCCCCCACCCGCTCCTCAACCCCTGGCAACTAGCAACCTGTTTCTCATTGCTATAACTCTATCCATGAAAACATGCAGCATGTAATCTTTGGAACTGGCTTTTTCGTTATTGATGTTAATCCTCACCCGAGGGTATTTTTTTCCACTGTTTTATTTATTTGTTTTTACAGAGTGGAAGGGATGTGGAGAGAGAGGAAGAAAAATATTAATGTGAGAGAGACATCGATTGGTTGCCTCCTACACACGCTCCAACCTTGCCTTCCACATGCACCCCCACCAGGCCAGGGATCTTCTTACAAACCTTTGGTGCAAGAGCCAATATTCTAATCACTGAACAACACAGGTCAGGGCTGGGACTGGCTTTCTTTCTTTCTTTCTTTCTTTCTTTCTTTCTTTCTTTCTTTCTTTCTTTCTTTCTTTCTTCCTTTCTTTCTTTTTTCCCCACTCAGCACAATGCTCTGGAGATGATGTATCTTCTCTTGTCACTGAGTAGAATTGATGCTACTGATGGACCGCAGCTTATTTAATCATTCAGCAGTTAAAATATCTGAGTTGTTACAGTTTTTTTGCTATTATGAATAAATATGCTATAGACATTTGAGTACAAGTCATTGTGTGAACATGGAATTAATACAGCAGAGTCTCAGTAGGTGTCTGACCCAGAGAGTGTGAAGGACTCTGGCAAGGATGCCCTTTCCTGATAGTCTCCATTAACCTGTAAATCATCAGGTAGAAATGAATAATAAAGAACCCTTGGCAAATGCTCATCTATGTGTTCCCACTCACCCACCCTCAGGTCTAGGTAGGAATCCTGCCTCTTGCATCACTCCTATCTCCTCCGTCACTCCTGGTCCCATCATCCCTTGTTTTTCCATCACTCCTTTCCTGACTTCTTCCTCACTCCTGTCTCCTCCATCACTCTTGGCTCCTCCATCATCACTCTTGGCTACATCATTCCTTGTTTTTCCATCACTCCTGTCTCCTCCATCACTTCTGTCTCCTCCATCACTCCTGGCTCCTCCATCATCACTCCTGGTTCCATCATCCCCTGTTTTTCCATCACTACTGCCTCCTCTATCACTCCTCGCTCTTTCATCACTCCTGGCTCCTCCAATAGTCCTGGTGTTGTCTTGGGCAGAGTAGTCCATCCGAAAGAGTATTGCTGTCACTTATCTCAGCATGTGATTGTAGAAGGACCTGACCTGCAGGTTAGCAAGAGGAGTAATGAGACAAGGTGAGGGAAAGCATTTTGAAGCCCCAGTTACTACACTGTGCACTCTGCTCAGGATGTTCTAGGGCACAGCCTAAGGGCCCTCCGCACCACAGTGCCCACACATCCAGGCAAATGCCAGCTGGTTGGAAAGGAGCTTCCAAGAGAGATGCAGCTGTTTTCCTCTCTGATGGGGAGACCGCAGCTCAGTTCAGAGAGTGTGCTGACTACTCAGAAGGTTCCAGACCCCTGTACTTCTTAATGCTGTGTGTGTGTGTGTGTGTGTGTGTGTGTGTGTGTGTGTGTTAGAGAACATCCAGCCCAGGCCTCACTCTCAGTGAGTTTGATTTACCTGGTCTGGTCCAGGCTGGTGCTTGTCACTGTGGTTTGTCACATTCCCAGGGTGATTCTCACATGTGATGGAAGGAGATCCAGCCCAGTGTCACCTGGGAACTAGGAAAAGTGGTGTTTGTGGGATTGCAGTCCTTGGGTTTCTTACCTGAAGGCTCACTGGCAGCCTCGAGAAAGCACTTTATTTCTGCTGCTCTTTCTGCTTTTAGAGGTGAGATCACAGTGGCACACCTCCAAGCATAGGGGGCTGTCTTAAAGGCAACACAGCCAGAGAGTGGCCAAGTCACATGCTTGCTGTCCCCGCAGTACTGTTCAGATCACCACATTTGTGTTGCTATTATTCCTTTAGAAGAATTTCCTGGTGCATTTCAGAAAGGGGCTTTTCATGCTTTGTAAAAAGACCATGACACGGAGGGAAGTCAGGAAGGAACACTGAGTGGTGGCCTTGAGAATCACATCGCCATGTCAGTGCTGCTTGGGAAATCCAAACACCCTGATGTTAACAAAGCGAGGAAACCATGACGTGGAAGGACAGCGCTCCTTGGTGTGTCCTTGAGGATGCACATGCCCATCCTGACAGATGAAGAAAGGAAACTGGATGGAGAGAGAAGGGTCTGGTGAGCCATGGGAAGGCCAGCCCTCAGCAGCCATGGGTTTTCTTTCATTCACTTTCATTCTGAAAGACTTGCCAGCAGCAAACCTGGTGCTGGGGGTCCAGGAGCCACAAACCCTCCTCCATGGTTTCTTAATTTGAACACAGCTCTTCCTGAAATGGAAATACCTCAAACCAATTGGCAATGCACTTTGTCAATACCTATTGGATTGACCGGCCTTTCTCCCTGCTTGATCCTCTTTCTCCCCTACCCTATCCTGGGGATTTGTGAATTCACTCAGTTACTCAGCACCTACTCCCTATAGCAGGCACTGGGGAGCCAGCAAGGGCAAAAGACGCAAGTTTCCATCTCTGATGGGGTGTATAGTCACTGGAGGGAGACTTTATCAAATACACATATGTGACGTTGCAAATATGCTGAGTTCCAGGAACAAAAGGTGGAGAGGTATATTGTGAGAGCAAATGACAGGGAGTGTGGGTCTATTATGGGAAAACGGGCAAAGCTTCACCAAGATGTAAGGAGTTAAAAGAGTGAACTAGTTGGTCTGTGTGTGTGTTTGTATGCATGTGTGTGTGTGGACATGTTTATGGGTGCGTGGGTGTACACACCTGTGTTGGCATGTATGTGTAGGCTAGTGTACATAGCATTGCAAAGACCGCGTGGAGGGGACCAGATAGCCCCACAGAACTGTAGCTAGAGAACATGGAAATGAAAATAAAAAGGAGAAAAGCACGGACCAGGCCATGTTAGAATTTTGGTTTTTATCTGGAGAGCAGCAGTGGAAAGGCCCAGCAGTGTTTCATTGTGGTGTGTGTTTGTGGGGGAATAAAGGACCAGGTTTAAAGTTCAGAACAATTTCCCCTGACTGTGCAGAGGTCCAGGGGAGGGGGTGGAGGGGAGGCATGGGGAGGTTGCCGGGAAGGTAGAAAGAGGACTCCATAGGGCTCACCGATAGATTTTCTGAAAGAAGCTTTGGGAGATGGGAGGTTAGGAGGCCCCTTGTGCTTCCTGTGTGACTGGTTTTAGAGGTGGAGGTGGGGTGGGGTGGGGTGGGGCAGAAAGTGAGTGAGAGTTTGGTCTTGGTGACTTTGAGACGTCAGGTGAGAAGGAAGCAGCTGCTATTTGACTTTGGAGCTGAAAGAACAGGTCTAATGTGCATCTGTGGGACGAGGTGATAGGGATTTGGTGTGAATGATGTTGTTCAGGACGCACAGGACATGAGGGAGACGGGACCCAGGAGTGGACTTCCCAAGGGTTTAGCCACCAGAGAGGTGGGAGGGATCCTTGAGGATGCTGATTACCATGGTCCCTGAGGGAGGATTCCAGAAGGAACATCTGAGGGCCAGTAACTGAGGACTGATAGGGGCCATGTGATCTCTCGTGGGCAGGGGGCCTTTGTGAAAGCAGCTTCAGGACATCCAAATTGCAGTCAAGAGAGAAGTGAGAAAGGTGGGAAAGCAGAGGTGACAGGGCCCAAGTGTAAGGGTGTGGCTATGGCAGAAGGAGAGGCCAGCTTTGGCTGGGGCCACGGCAGCTTCCAGGTGGGTGCCAGGACATGGTGAGGCTGGCTGCACCTGCCACCTGGCTGACAGTTTTCCCAGGCCCGAGGAGGGCAGCTAATCCTCTATCCCTCTGTGTCTTTAATCAGGTTGCTGCATTACGGGGAGAAGAAATCAAGCATAAACCTTAGTCAGATCAAGTTACCCACATCCTTTATGTGCTATATTGACATATTCAGTTATGGCATTTCCTAGTAAAAGGAGCTACTGTTATTCTGCACCCTTCACTGCCCATAACTTGCAACTTTGAGTTGAATGGAAATATGTATGTATGTATGTTTGTTTATTTACTTATTTAGTTATTTCAAAACATGTTTTTATTGATTTCAGAGAGGAAGGGAGAAAGAGGTAGAAACATCAATGATGAGAGAGAATCATTGATCAGCTGCCTCTTGCACGCCCCACACTGGGGATCGAGCCTGCAACTGGGGATCGAGCCTGCAACCAGGCAAGTGCCCTGACCGGGAATTGAACTGTGACCTCCTGATTCATAGGTCGATGCTCAACCACTGAGCTGTGCCGGCAGGGCTGTATGTTTTATTGAATTCTGTGGAACCTGCTGGTTTTGCATGTGGCAACCCAACTCTTAAAGATTAGTCACCATTGTAAATTCCAATTGTTTTCTGTAGACTCAGAGTAGAATTTTCAGCACACCAAAGCCACTTCTACCTTTAAAACACAAGAGCTAAGGAGACAATGCGCACTCACTGGACTATGTGGGGGAACGTGGGCGGCCCTGGGTGGTCTGGCTCCGCCGTAGGGAGCCCTGTGCAACCATTGCTCTGCAGGATGTGGCGCCCGCATGTTTTATCCTGAACAGCAGAGGACGCAGGGTCTGAGATGGCTTCTGCGTGTCGGAGCCTGCTGCACCTTGGTGCCTCATCCCTATTTCTGCCGCCCGCTTTATTCCCGTGGGAAAGAGAAAAGTGACGGGAGGGATCTGGGTGTGAATGCAGCTCAGCCCTGCCTGCTCCTGGCCCTCCTGTGCCCTCTATGGCTCCTGCTTTTCCTGGGCCCTGAGGTGTAGGGCAGGCCGTGGGAGCTTAGACAAGCAGGCAACAGCCAGTATCTCTGAGTGTTTCATTGTCAACCCTTCCAAACCCCCATCTCACCTGGAATATCTGCATGTAAAAGCAGCCCTTTCCTGCTCCACGAAGCTGCCTCCCTCATCATCAGCCCCCGAAGAGGGAGGCCCAAGCTTCCACCAGAAATACTCCAACTAGAAGACTGTTCTGTCTTCAGTCCATGTGAGAGGAGCAGAGTCTGACCCCTAAACTGTGTGTAACTTTGATTCAGCAAACAGCCCAAAGGTCTGAAGGCCCAGGAAGGACTTGAGTGGCCTTCGGGTCAGAGCTGGCCCTGGAGAGGAAGACCTTTTGGACTCCAAAATCTGGCACGCGTGCTTTCAGCTGCAAGTAACAACCAAAATATAAGTTGCTCAAACCATTAAAAATGCTAATGATTTCTTACAAGCAATCTCAGGTGGGTGCTTGGTGTGGCTCAGTCAGCAGTTCAAGGAGGCTTTGAGGACCCAGGCTCCTTTCCTATTTAGGCTCCACCCGTCTGAGTGGGCCAGCTTGTCCTGACTGCCAACCAGCACTCAGAAGACCATTCAGAAGCCTGGAGGACTGCTTGTCGCCTCTCTATTGCAGGGCAGAGAGGAATTTCCCAGAAGCACCCAGTACTTCCCCTCACACCACATAGGTAGAGTCCCACGTCTGAGCTGCTCCAGGTGCTGGCTCAGACCCATCCAGGTTGATTCCCGGGCCAGAGGAGTCTGCTGGCATCTCCTAAAGCTCATTGCCCACAGATACACAGTGAGCTTCTCTCGGGAAGAATAAGAGAGGACACGTACTGGGGAGGCATGAAAGATTCATAAGACATTATAAGTAGGACTCTCCACACCCCTCACTTTATATATAGATAAATGCACACAGAATCCCAGATAGACCCCAGATCAATTCCAGCCGAAGAACTTACTCTCGTGGCTTTAAATGGAAGGTGGGTGGGCTACTGGGTTGATATTTAGTGAAGTGGAGGCCCCCTGGGCTACAGAAGCCAGCAAGGCAGCACCCCTGAGGGTGCTGGTGTGGCCACTGATTGCCCAGTCAGAGAGGGGTGAATGTTGCCAGACATTTCGATTTTTAAAGAGAAGCCAGAAATCCAGATCTTCATGTAAAGCCTTATGCTTCTGAAATAGTGAGAAGTAATTCAGAATTTTAAGAACACTGTGTGGGTCTAACAGAAATGTCCCAGAGCTTTACGCAAGCTGGGACCCACAGTTCTTCTCATTCAGACAAAGAGGCCAATGTCTAGACGTCATTACCTGGCTTTACTGCTACTTGTGTTCACTGACTGGGAGTGGCGCCTTCAGCTGAGAGAGATCAAATACTCTACCAGAGGCCCCAGAGCACGGTCATTCCCTCCCAGACCTGAGGGTCAGGTCACTGTCCAACTCTTATCTTCTAGAAAGAACTGGAAAAGGTAGACGAGATAACCAGGGCTCTCATGAAATAGAAATTTTTCCTTCTAAGAGGAGTATTTCCCTCGTGGTGTCGGAGGAAGGTAGGGTGTGGACAGTGTGATTCAGAGTTTCAGAGGGAAACCTCACGTAATCCCGGGCTTTTATGGGAAATGAGACTCCTGTTTCATTGAATGATGACACTCACCTACCAGTAGGTAGAATTGGACTAATGAGCCCAACCTTGGGCAGGCGCATCTGTGCTCTTGGGCGGCCACGTTAGCAGATGCCTCCAGAGATGCCCAGGTGGAGCCCTTACACGCTACGGACCTCAGCATTTGGACTCTCGTCAATTTCAACAGGATTTGGTGCTGGCACTGGGGTGTCACTTGTGCTTTTTTGTCTTGGAGAATCCAGTCATGGCTGTGGTGCCTAGCTGATAAGGACTCTGCTCTGTCATTGTGCCCGGGGACAAATTCTCATGTGCCCACCCCACTCCCACCCTCACCTTATCACCTCAGCTGCCACTGCCAGAGCCTGCCTGTGTCACCTGGGGCTCTCTCTGGGGACTGGGGTTCCCACCTGTCCTGTTTGCCCTGCCTTCTTCTCCTTAAACCCTTCCCACCAGGAGGTGGAGACGGGGAAGCTGAGCAAAACAAAGAAGCTTGTAAAAGGCAAATTGTTGTTATTTCTAGAAAATGGGCATAAAAATGCAACCTGGTGTTAACATAAGAAACATTCAAACCTGTAAAGAATTTTTGTGAGTTCATTTGAGCCAAATTGTCGACAATTGCCAGGGAGCAGAATTTCAACGGATTGGGATAATGCTCCGGAGAATGGCAGTTTTTTTTACCCTGTTTTATACATTACAATCAAAGAAGGAGATGTAAGTGGGTTACATAAAATCATTGGTGATAGATTAGGGAAGTGGGAGGAGGCAAAGCAGGGAAACCTCTGGGATTTGATAAAATGACAGACACACACTTCTTTTACTTAGGTGGGTGCAGGATAGCTAACAGTCAACAATTAACTCAATAACAATGAGGGGCTTTGTGGTCTCCACAGAGTGGTGCTTGTGTTTTGAGGGGTCCGGAAAAAAAGGGAAATTACTTTGACATTCCAAAGACATGTTATTGTAGATGCAAAAAGACAATAGGCTCAGTTAAGGTAAAGATTGACCTTTGTCAGGGAAGATACTGGCCTAGTACGTGACTACCCACCATAAACGGCTTTTAAAGTTTTAATTTCAGACCATCCTTTGTGGTTACGTTAGGTCTCTGAGTTTACAAAACTGCCATGCAGGTCTTCCCTGAGTTAGTCAGGTTAGCATGTGCCCTTTTTTCATCCACACTGATTTATTTTCAAAATGACTGCATTGGACTAAATTCAGTCAGCCCATTCTTTTTCTTTAATTTTTTTTTTTTTTTCAGAGAGAAGAAGGGAGAGGGAGAGAGAGATAGAAACATCAATGATGAGAGAGGATCATTGATCGGCTGCCTCCTGCATGCCCCACACTGGGGATTGAGCCTACAACCTGGGCATGTGCCCTGATGTGTCCTCCTGGTTCACAGGTGAAGGCTCAACCACTGAGCCACACCGGCCAGGCCCAGTCAGTCCATTCTTCATGGGATGTCAGAACAGGAGCCCTCTTCACCTGTTTGCCCACTAAGTACCCAGATCAAGGCACTGGGTGTGGTCCACACTGGGCTTGTCTTGCTTTGCTCTTCTGTGGTCTGGCTTTCCTGCTCTCACCTCCTCCCACTGTGTGAAGAGGGTCAGATTGTCACACTGGGCCTTTTATAGGTGGAAAATCAGGGGCACAGGAGAGCTGCATCATTCCCTGAAGTCAAAGCTTGGACCAGGCATGACAGAAGAACTCACAAGTCACCTTCAGCCAGAACCAGGGGCTCTGCCTTCTAGCCTTGCACTTCAGGACAACAGGGAGGGCTCCACGTTTCTGAGGAATGTCCTAGTTGAGTCAGATTCGAGAGCCCCGAGGGTGCTCAGGGAGCTGCATGACCCTCCACATAGTGGGAAACCCAGTTCTTGACGGATGCATCTGAATGCTGCACAGCCCAGAGACAGGTCCTGCTCACCACCAAGGAAGACGGCCTGGCTCAGACCCAGGGCCTGCACCTGGCATGTCTGTGCTCCAAAGCCATGGGTGTGTGAGCATCCTGATGGTGCCTTTGGATGAAGGTTAATGTACCTGCTGTCTCCGCTCTCCCTGCCCCAGTTAGCGGGGCCTGGGCTTCTGGAGGTGTCAGTGCCCTTGAAGAGCTAAAGCCCTGGGCACCCATATGGAACTGGCTGGTCCTATATGCCCACAACAACTTGTGGCCTGCGGAGCAGGGAGATGGATTGGCATGAAATTGCCCCACCAATGGACCACAGGGTGTGGGAACCTTTGAGCTGGGCATGGACTCTGCTGTCCCAGGGCAGGTGGGGAAAGCTCACTGGGCACGTATTGAGATCCTAGGTCACAGTGCTGGCTTAGAGAACATACACATATCACCCCCTGCTCTACCTACATCGGCCTTGGTTCTTGGGCTAGGGGCACCTATGGCCATCACCACCATCTCTCTGCTCTGAGCAGCCCCTCTCCGTGTGCCCCCCAGGTCACTATGGCAGGCAGTCAGGCCTCTTCAGGTGACAGTGTGATGCCGTCAGACATGAGTCTACCTGGGATCTTAGAGAAGGTGCTGTGGTGCAGACACTTCATCCGTCTGGGGTGTTTTTGGTGGCTTCCCTGAGAATCAATGAAGGCAAAGGATAACCATAAGTGTCAGAACTGTTAGGTAGTAAGTAAGACTATTCACGTGCCAATGATGGCAAAGGCGATGAAGCACAGACTGTGTCCAGCACTTTATCAGGTCATCTCATGTAACTCGTATGCCTCTGTGCATGGGACACCATTTACACATTAGGAAACGGAGGCCCAGAGAGGAGAAATACTGGCCCAAAGTCACAGGGCTAGTAAGTGTCACATTTTGACAAGTGATCACACCTACAGAAGGTGGGCAGTATCATTTCCGTTTGCTCTAAGTCAGCTATTTTCAACCGGCGTGCCACAAGAATTTTTAAAACATGCAATACCTGACTACCTAGTCAAGGGCAGTGACTTCCTTTCCCTTAGATTGTCAAATAAAAAATAGGCAATGGCCAATGCAACAATAACAATGTGGTGGGAATGGATAAAAATTAAAGCAATTTTTTGGTCAGATTGGCAAAATATATTTTTGGGTGTGGTGCAGAATTTTAGTAATTAGTTGATGCCTGCCATGATGAAAAAGGTTGGGCATGGCTGCTCTCAGTCATTTGAGGTTGGCGGTGCCAACCGAAGCCAGGCCAGGCAACGGCGGCAGTTCTGACCTGGGAAGATGGGGTCCAGCTTTTCTGAGTGCTCCTGGAGCAGGATGCACCACCTCCAGCCAGGGGGTCCTGGGTGAGGACCTGGGCACACCTGGCACTGGTAGGCGCAGTGGATAATGGATGCTTGAGATGTTGGCTTCTCTAGATCTGGTCTATAATCCTCAGAGTCTTCAAGAGTCCTGAGTTAGCTTTCAAGGAAAAGAAAATAAATCTCTAGTCAACCTACATGACCTTCTTTCAAATGACTGCTGTGTCATTGTTCTCATTTCATGGAGAATTGAATCTGGGCATGTGAGGTCAAGTAGATCATTTTTATTTCTATAAAATTGTATCATCCAAACAGGGCTAAATTCTTATGGGAAGTGATTGGAACCTCTGAGAATGCTGTAAATGCCAAAGGGATCCTGAACACCGCATGGGCCAGCCCCGTATCAGGATTTACAGCCTTGCGTTTCACCCCTGGAGCTGTGGCTGGAGATGCGATGTGTGAAGAGATCCTGCCCTGCGGAAAGTGTGGTTCCTCTGTGTGATTTATCTCTTTCCAGATGCTGATAAGCAGCCTTTGCTTATCAAAGCCAGTTCCAGGAGGCGAGCAGAACATGGATCCTCTCACCTTAAAAACAACATTCAGAGGGAAGGCAGGGGAGGGTGGGTGGTGGTAATGGGTGGGGGTGGGGGGGCTTGGGGTGAAGAGATCAACCAAAGAACTTGTATGCATATAAGCATAACCAATGGACACAGACAATGCGGGCAGAGGGGGTGTGTGGTTGAAGGCCGGGGTGGGGGCAGGCTGGGAGAGGACAATGGGGGGGGGCAGTGGTAGTGGTGGGAGGAGGGAAGGGGACATATGTAATACTTTTAATAATAAAGAATTTTTAAAAAGTAACAATAACATTAAAAACAACAACAACAGCCCTAACCGATTTGGCTCAGTGAATAGAGCATCGGCCTGCGGACTGAAAGGTCCCAGGTTCGATTCGGTCAAAGGCATGTACCTCGGTTGCGGGCACATCCCCAGTAGGAGGTGTGCAGGAGGCAGCTGATCAATGTTTCTCTCTCATCAATGTTTCTAACTCTCTATCCCTCTCCCTTCCTCTCTCAATAAAATATATTTAAAAACAAACAAACAAACAAACAAACAAACAAAAAACAACAACAACAAACCAGCATTCAGCCAGGCACATTTTCTACAAGTGTTGTGCATGACAAATTCCATTAGGAGACTATTTGGGAGAAGGGGAAAGATCAATAATGCTCTGTGAGGATGCTTACCCAGCCAGGGAGCCAGACAGAGAAGGTGGAGAAGTCTCTGAAAAGAGAAAAGCTCCGAGTCTCCAGCAAATGTAACAGGGGGTTTCTCCTTGTCATTTTTGCCTTTGTCTGTTTCATTACGATCACAGGGACAGGACTCTGGTCTGTGCACCAGCCCCCATAGGAAGTGTTCACAGCTATTGTCTTCTTTAATGTAATCCTCACGGCAGCATCTTGGCACCACGACCCTTATTCTTCCCATTTGACAAATGAGGAAGACAAGATCTCTGCAGGTGAGGAGGTGGGGTCTAATCCCAAAGCCAGCAAGTGGTCAAGGTGAGGCTTCAGTTTCAGTTACCGGAGGCAGAGTCTCGGGAGTTCAAAGCTCCTGGGCCTCCTGGTGTGATGGCTGCTCACGCCTCCTGCCAGGCACTGTTCTGAGAGTGTTCCAGGTACTGATTTATGCGACCCTCACAAAGCCTCATGAGATGTGAAGTTGCTCTGTCCCCCCTGTTCCAGTTGAAGAACCAGTCACAGATGGTTGTGCCACACAACATGAACAGAGTGGTTTGGTAGCTTGTCTAAGATTGCACAGATAGTGAGTGTCAGAGTGGGCTTTGAACCCAGGGTAGATGTGTTCCATCCCTTCAATGAAGAACAGTCTGGAAATTGACAAGCTGCCCCACTGGGAGAAGTGTGTCCTAGTGTGGTTTTGCACACCTGGCATACTTGTACCCCAGGTGGGTTGGTGCAGCAGCTCAGACCTCGGTATAACATAATTACTTTCAGAAATAATCATGTCATAATCAACATTTATAATTTTTAATTTTGTTCTTTAGGGTTTTTTATTTGATTTTTATTGATTTCAGAGAGGAAGGAAGAGAGAGAGAGAGAGAGAGAGAAGGAAACATCGACGATGAGAGAATCATTGATCGGCTGCCTCCTGCATGCCCCACACTGGGGATTGAGCCCACACCCCAGGCATGTGCCTTTTACTGGGAATCAAACCGTGACCTCCTGGTTCATAGGTCAATGCTCAACCACTGAGCCACACTGGACAGGCTTGTTCATCAATTTTAACACAAACTGTTAAAAAGGATGACATTTCAATTTGTAAACATGTTATTCAGGTACAGGCCAACTAATATTTGCACTTAACTAAAGATATCATGCCTCACTATTCCCACTCTTTTCTCTTGTTTTAAACTTTCAACCCAGAAACTCCGAGCGATCACAGAGGATGATGAAATTGAAGGGTCAGGTTTTATTTCTTTGTCTTCACAGTCTCTACTGTCATTGTTCATTGCAAATCAACTGTGTCTGTGCGCGGATATGTGTGGCCCATCCAGCTGAGCGACTCCCACCCAGCAGGAACTTGTTCCGGAAGGCACGTGGGTGGGAAGGCCTGAGGGCTGGGGACCTGCATTGTAAGTGGGAATTCCCCAAACCTCCACGTGGAATACAATGCTTATTAAAGTATATGTAATTAAAAAGGGCTAATCCAATGATGGCAAATCTATGACATGCATGTCAGAGGTGACACGCGAACTCATTTTTTTGGTTGATTTTTCTTTGTTAAATGGCATTTAAATATATAAAATAAATATCAGAAATATACATCTTTGTTTTACTATGGTTGCAAATATCAAAAAATTTCTATATGTGACACAGCACCAGAGTTAAGTTAGGGTTTTTCAAAATGCTGACACGCCAAGCTCAAAGGTTCGCCATCATTGGGTTAATCTGAAGTTTGCATATATATTATTAAAATAACCATGAGCACCACAGTTGTTTAGAATTTAGACCAACAACGAACAAACTTTTTTTTTTTTTCCCTTGGAGGAGAATTTTATCATTGACCTTGTTAGTGGAGCTTGCTGAAAATAAACAGATAATTTAAAAGACCAACTTTTAACGACTGCTTACATTTTCTTCTGACCTTGTGGACGTCATGGTCCCTCCTCAAGGGACAGAGAGAAAGTCAGAGGGAGCCAAGGAGAGAGGGGAGAGCCAGTAAAGCAACTGCACCGTATCTCGAAGCTCAGTGGGTCAGCAAGAGGAACATGGCACCATGCTGTGCAGATAGGTGGTTCACTGCCTTATGCCATCTGGTGAGGGCTTGGCAGTGGACTCCGTTCCCACTACCTCCCCAGTTTGCTTCCTACATAAATCCAGAGGATGAAGGGAACAGGAGCTCACTGTTGCTGGTGCTAGAGCAAGAAAGGCATTCAGGGTCCTGGTCCCATCGCCTTGTGTACAGATCAGGGGACTGGAGCCAAGGCTGAGTTAACCGGGTTACTAGAAATGATGAAGTGGAACCCCCAACTCCCAGGACAGAGCAGTTCCGGCCATTTACACGGCCTTTCTCACAGTAAGTGCTTCACGGCACTTCCTGGCTTAACGGATGAATAACCTGCACACATGTCTTTGCTAGTTCGTTTTCTTCTTTAAGACGTCAACACTCGGCTAAGTGAAGAGTAGTCGATTTACAAGTTCCCATGTGGAAGATGAAGAATTGCCAGCAAAAGAAGAAATCCTGAAAAAGATCTGGTGGCAGGGTAAGCCACTCACTCAGCCCGTGTCCTTATGCACCAACCAACAGCCCGCTGGCAGATCCTGCAGGACCATGATAGTTGATAGTTAACTGAGGGACCAGCTGTGGGCTGCAGACAGGAGTCCAAAGCAGAAGAGAGGTTCCCTGCTGTGAGCCGATGGCAGGCTGCAGCGCAGCTCAAGGCGAACACCATCAGATTGCTTTTAGAGAATGTGAAGAAGTCACTTGCCCATAAACAAACCTTTAGAAATGCAGCTTCTTCCAGGCAGAGATCAGCACCGACACTCACTAAGCCTCAATGTGTGCCCAGCAACGCTGGCCTGAAACGAAGGACACCAGCCTTCCCAGGTCCCCTTGAACCTGGCTACTTCCCCAAGTCTGGGAGCAAATTCAGAATCCTGAGGTGGCAAGTCATGAGGAGAGGGGGTCTGGGAGACTCAGACCCTACAACCAGCCCCTCCGATTGCTCTTCAGCCCAGCCCCATTTCCTCATCTCCCGTGGGCACAGCCTTTCAGAACCCCGGAACGTGGTGGTATAAACAGGAAACCAGGAAGCCCTCCTGTGTGCCCTCCCACCCCACTCCATGCAGCACCAAGAATGGCCTGATCATCTCCTGAATCTGTTGTCCTTCCTCCAGGGGCCTAGCTCAGTCCCAGTCACCCTCCTCTCTGCCTGGGAAATTGGCTGCTGAGGGTCCCTTAGCCCTCGCCACGCCACAGAAGGGGGGACGCTTTCTCATACACATCTCAGCATGCCAACCCCTCTGTGTTTCCCCATGGATTGAAGTAGCTCTACATCTTCATGGTTTGGGCTCACAGGGCTCCACCTTCCCCATCCTTCCTTTTTATTCCTCAGGATATAATCTCACTGCCCTTCCTTTATTCCCTGCAAAGCTCACAGCCCTCCCACAGCAGGGCCTTGGTATGTGCTGGTCCCCTCTATGGACATCATTCTCCCTCTTAGATATTCTGGCTTCATTGCTATTCTTCCCTGGAGGTGCCTGGCCCACCCCTCGCCAGGTCAGGACATCTCTGACACCCTCAACTTCTTCCTGCGGTACCTGTCACAGTTTCAACTGTTCAACTTGTTCAAACCTGCCCACTCAGACTTTAAGGGTCACAAAGGCAAGATTCCCCTCCTAGATTCTCAGTGCTGAGCCCAGCACATAGTAGGGGCTTAATTAACTTTGGGTACATGGGCAGATGCATATAGTGGGCAGATGGATGGATAGTAGATGGAGAGATGATGGATGGATCTCCACAAGCAACAAGGAGCACAGGGAAGATCCTGTAGTTTCTGAGAGAGGGTCCCTGGACTATCTCAAATACCTTATGAAAATAAGTAGGACATAAGGAACACCTCTGAAAGATATCCAGCTGAAATCTGAGATGGGCACCTGATTTATGCTTTGGGGAAGCTGGAAGCCAGTGAGTTCCTAAACCCCATTAAACCCTAAACTCACTCAAATCTTTATATGGAAGACGCTGGTACTTCACCCATAGCCCGTGGCGGGCCCCTGTGATTCTCCACCTGCGTGTTCCCTCTGGTGTGCTGGGTCATCACAGTCAGCTCTGAGCACCAAGGGGCTGCTGCCACCAGTGAGGAGGGGGCTGGAGGAGACCTGTGCCCAGCCCCGCCCCTCAGCTGGGAGACCCTGCCATGTGATCCACATCGTCTCTCAGAATGTCCCAGGGAACTGAGGTCCAGGGGTCCCAGTGTCGCCTGCCCTTTCAGTCACCCTGTGTTGGCTCCTCCTTTTTTTTGTCTCACTGTTCCTCCCAAATAAACTAATTGCCCTGAATCCTTATCTCAGGGTCTGCTTCTGGGGGACCCCAATCAAAGACAGCCCCAATAAGCACAACGGGCCTGTGACACTGGGAAAAACAACAACCCTGGTAGTGTAGGGCCTTTGGTGAGTTGCTGTGCAGGAGGTGGTCAGCCAGGATGCCTGGCTCTTGTTAGGAACCACAGAATTGTGATGAAGGCAACGGGAGCCAGGCCTGGACCCTCCTCTTGGGCCCAGACATCTGACCCTTCCCGGGAACCCTGAGCGGGGCAGGCAGGGTCAAGCCCAGGGCCAGGAGGCCAGAAACATTTCCATTTTTTCTTTGGGTTCACTGCCTCCTCCCCGCAGTGTTTGCGCCGTGACACCCTGAAAACTGTGAAATTTCGCCCAATTTGGTTTGATGTTCTCGAGGCGCTTGGCGCTGTATGAGACACTCAGACATTCCCACGGCCCAGTTCCTATTTAAAAACTGCCTCTCTATTTAAAGTTCATGATGGGGGCAATAAAAGGGAAAAGACTCCCAAAACTGAAGGGAACGTGAGATAGGAAAAGAAAAATCCACTTTGCTTCTAAAAAAGGCTGCAAATGATAACCATCCGTGGTCTCGTGTGTCAAGTCTGAGGATTCTTTCCTCTTTCTGGTTGTTTGCAAACCAGAGTGGAATTTTGTTATGGGTTGCTCAGTGAGATGTTCAAGTTCCTGGCCCCTGCAACTCCCTCCTCGCTCTGTAGCATGCCATTTAAGCTCCTCGTATGGATGGGAGAGAATGGATCCAAAATAAAGCAGCCAGTGTCCCGGGCTGCCTTCCCCCGATGTGGCCACATTTTCCCAGAGCTCAGCCAGGGACCCAGCAAAGCCGCCTGGCTCCTTTTATGAACAACAAAACCATGATGAAGGCAACAGGAGTCAGAAAACTATTCACTGCAGGAAGTCCCAGTATCCGGTGAGAAATAAGAAATACAACAGCACAGGATGCGCCTTGGGTCAGGGGGACGTGCAAAGCCTGCAGCCTTTGTGTTCTTCTCTGTGCCAGAGTGTCAGCGTCTGACCCTCGGCTCCCCTCTGAGCTTGGCTGAGGCGGGCACGGTCACTGTCAGGCTTCAGCCCCCGCCGAGAGCGACACGGAGACCGCGATGGCCACCTCGCCAGCCTGCTGCTGCTGCTGCTGCTGCCGCTGCTGAGCCAGCCCTGGCTGGGGGCTGGCGCTGACACACAGGCAGTGGTGTGCGCGGGCACTGCCTGCTACTCGGCCCACTGGGGCAAGCTTTCTGCCGCCGAGGCCCAGCATCTCTGCAGCAAGGACGGGGGCAACCTGGCCACGGTGAGGACCGAGGAGGAGGCCCGGCACATCCACCGAGCACTGGCCCAGCTCCTACAGCCTGGGGCGCCCTGGACAGGCAAGTTCTGGATAGGACTCCAGCGAGAAAGGGGCAAGTGCTTGGACCCCAGGCTGCCCCTGAAGGGCTTCAGCTGGGTGGGCGGTGGGGAGGACACACTGTATTCCAACTGGTACAAGGAGGCCAGGCACACTTGCATCTCCAAGCGCTGTGTGTCCCTGATGCTGGACCCGTCCGTCTCTTCCCTCTCCAGCCACCTCCCCAAGTGGTCTGAGGGCCCCTGTGGGAGCCCGGGCGCTCCTGTAAACAACATCGAGGGCTTCGTGTGCAAGTTCAGCTTCAAAGGCATGTGCCGGCCCCTGGCCCTGGGGGGCCCAGGCCAGGTGAACTACACCACTCCTTTCCAGGCCACCAGCTCCTCCTTGGAGGCTGTGCCCTTCGCCTCGGTGGCCAACGTGGCCTGTAGGAATGGGGATAAGAGTAAGCAGCATTTCTTCCTGTGCAAGGAGAAGGCCACTGATGTGTTCGACTGGGGCATCTCGGGACCCCTCTGTGCCAGCGCTGAGTACGGATGCAGCTTCAGTAACGGGGGCTGCCAGCAGGAATGCTTGGAGGGGGAGGGTGGCTCCTTCCGCTGCGGCTGCCGCCCGGGGTTCAGGCTGCTGGATGACCTGGTGACCTGTATCTCCCGGGACCCTTGTAGCTCCAGCCCTTGCAGAGGAGTGGCCACATGCGTCCCCGAGTCCCTCTGGAAAAACTACACGTGCCAGTGCCCCGAAGGCTACCAGCTGAACACGACTCAGCAGGACTGTGTAGATGTGGACGAATGCCAGGCCTCCCCCTGTGAACAGGAGTGTGTCAACACCCCTGGGAGCTTCCACTGCCAGTGCTGGGTGGGCTACGAGCCCAGCAGCCCCGGAGGGCAGGCCTGTCAGGATGTGGATGAGTGTATGAGTCCCGAGGGCAGCCTCTGTGAAGGCTACTGCCTCAACACGCAAGGGTCCTTCCGCTGCACCTGCTTGCCAGGTATGGAGCTGGCCCCCGACGGGGTCTCCTGTATCACAGGCACCACATCCCTGGGACCATCTGCTGAGACCCCCCAGGAGCAGAACACAGGAGATAGAGAAAGGAGCCTCAGGCCTTCTACCACAACCTCAAGTCCAACTGGGGGCCCTGAGGGCACTTCCAAGGTGGCATCCACCAGGTGGAGACTCTTCCTTGAATCCAATGCCTCTATCACCCCTACGTCACCCCAGTCTCTGGCCACCACTGGGTCCCCTGGAATCTGGATGGAGTACAGCAGCCATCACCCCACAGCCACCACTGATCACGAGGAGTCTACGGATGGGGATCTCATTGCCCAACAAAAGAATGACAGCCCTGACTGGCAAAAGCTGCTTTTGTTCTATATCCTCGGCACTGTGGCGGCCATCTTACTCCTGCTGGCTCTGGCCCTGGGGCTGCTGGTCTACCGCAAGCGGAGAGCCAAGAGGGAGGAGAAGGAGAAGAAGCCCCAGAGCGCGGCAGACAGCTACTCCTGGGTTCCGGAGAGAGCTGAGAGCAGGGCCATGGAGAACCAGTACAGGTAAAGAGGGCTGAGGTTGCCCAGGGCAGGAGGGGGCAGACACAGGGAGGGGGGGTGGGCAACAATCCCACAAACAGGTAGAGGGCGGGGGCAGGCACAGTCCAAGCTGGACAGTAAGCCCAGTTCTGCTGTGAACCCGAAGGCATGCTGAGCTCCCTTAGGACAGTTGATCTGCTTGCAGCTCCCTCCCCCAGGGTCTAGACACACAGGGCAGGGCCCACCAGCTTCCAACGCTGTCACCTTCTGTTTTCCATAGTCCAACACCTGGGACAGACTGCTGAAGGTGGCCCCAGAGACACTGCCAGTCAGCTGCCACCATCCTCAGAGCTCAGATGGAGGGACCCACATCCTTCTGAAAGACTGGACTGGAATCTTAGCAAACAATTGTCAACTTTCTCCTTAAAAGCCTGGCCACGTGGGACGGTCAGGTGTATCCTAAATGCGTGTGTTATTCCCAGAGTGGAAGCCATGGGTTGCGGTGTCATGGCGGGGAATTTTGTGAATATTAACAATTGTCACTCAGTCTCCGTTTTCAAATACGAATACGATTGATTTCCTTTTTCTGCACTGGTTCTGGATTATGTCAGGTGCTAATGGGCTTCTCTGCCCACTGGAGTCATCGAAGAAGAAAAGGGGTCTGATAATGCTAACTAGTATAATGGGGACTAAGTAAATTATTGTTTAATTATGTAAGAAGTTATTTTTTTTTGTCAAAGGGAACGTATTTAGGACTGAAAACATGTCTTTGCATTTACATTCATGTATTTTCCCATCACAAGTCCTGCCGACCTCGATGTTGTTGAAATCCTCCACAGCGACCAGAAATCCACTTAGTTAGCAAGGAGGTAGGGAGTTTAGAAATCACATGTCTCGTTCTTAAGTTTCTGAGAGTCTTGTCTTTATTTGCTAGAAACTTGAAAAATGTGGATAAAGTTGTATGAAGCGAGTTACAACGGTTTTGAAAATAATCAAAAGTGCTGAAGAGGGAGGCCAGGGTTTGTTCCGCAAACACTTGAATCTAATTTCATCTAAATGTTCTGATGTGAACACAGACTTGACTGCGGAGGCGTTGAACACTCATAGGAAAGACGTCAGGGGCAACCTGTCTCGAAGCCTGCGCATCCCGAGACACCCGCCCTGCCCCGCGTCCCTGCCTTCACCTCAGGCAGCTCTGCATTTCGGTGCTTTGACTGTAGATGGAGGGCACCCTAGGGAGTCGTTCGCTCTGATGGTTTCCAAAGGACACGTGAGGGAGATGCCTTGCTGGCATCATAAAGCTTTTTAGCCCGGTTCACAGTCGACATTAGCACAGTTCAGTCCTGACAACTTGATCCTGATGTGTGGCTGCAGCACACAGAAGGGCCGGGGGCCAGTCACGCACCATGACAGTCCCCATGCTGCTTCAGGAACTTGTATCCTCTTTTTCTCTTTTTCTTAAAGAGGGAGTCTGGGGGAGGGAAAGAAGAGAGAATAACTAAAATCTCTTGCAACTATAAAAACTGCTCAAAGCAACGTTAATTTATATCCTCATGTTCAAAGACTCACCTCGCCAAGATTTCCCCTTGCGATGTGGTCAGTACTGCGAGGTTCTGTCTGTGCAGCCAGAAAGCCGCTGGGATGGTCAAGGCTGTTCCTGCTGCCTGAGGAGCTGTGAGGTCTCCAGCCCCTGGGGGTGGGGGCGGGGGCAGGTCAAGGCTGTGCCCGCTGCCTGAGGAGCCCTGGAAGGCCTCTGGCCCCTGGGGGCTGTCTGCTGCCACCACGCAGACATCCAGAGGGAATGGGCTTCCTTCCAGAGATTCCAAACTCTGCCTCGCAGGAGGAGGGCATCCCATTGTTTCTGGTTTTGCCTTAGAAATGCAACCGTCCCAGAGGTTAACACCTGGCCCTCAGAGTCCAGTACGCATTTTTTTTTTTCCAAATTTGAAATGTAGGTGCTACACTTTATTATTTTTTTAAAGACCATGGGAAACTGCAGGCGGTGTAAAAGGAAACAGGAAGGCTCCGTGGAGCCTAGCAGGCGCTTGGAAGTTCTGCATTTTAGTCAGTTTTCACTTGGAGTAAGTGGTGTCTGACACTCTAGGAGACCAAAGCTGTGCCCCTTCATCACAGGAGCCTGGCAGTCTCTTGTATGGGAACCAACTGGTGATTGAAAGGCTGTTGCTGACCAGTATCTGCACTGACATGAAATAAATGCAAATTCAACAGCTTCCCCCTAGGTTTTTACAGTTTTTCTTTTCGTTTGGGATGAAGGAGACGATCTTACTCTGGGCTTTGCCCAAGTCCTCTGTGATCCTGTGGGCCTTGAACTGGCTGAGGCTACTAACATGCACTCTCATTTCTGTGTTCGGTTCTTCTAGGGCCCCCAAGGGGCTAAAAGGGCTGATAAATAGCAGTTTCTCAGAATCTGCTCTGGCTGAGTTGGCCCCCCAAATGCCAGTGAGGTCTCTTGCTCTCACGCCACTGCCCACTAGCGGCCAAGATCCTCGACCTGCATTGACCTCAGGCAGAGAAACTGATGAAACTACTGGCCTCAAACAGATGCTTTATTCCCCCCTTTAACACTGCTATAATTCCGCCTGAGTACTTGAATCCTTGTACTGGAGAGCTCCGGGCCACGGCAGTGAATACACAAGTGTTTGTGGGCTGTGTGGCCATTGGTGAACTTCCCATTTATTCACAGGGGCCCAGGTGGCTCGGCCATGACACAGCCAGAGAAGTGGATGGGGCTGAGCATGGGGAGAGGTGGCCCTGCCATGTGCACACCCTCCAACCACGTCCCTGGGTGGGGACGGACCAGGTGCTGCTGTTTCTGACCTGCTGAGCAGCAGGACAAGTGAGACGATGGGGAGAGGGAGAAGGGTCTACTTAGCAAAGGCTCAAAGGCGATGGAGACTTTTGTCCAAATAGTATTTCCTATAGTTCAATCATTTTAGGAAACCCTTGGAAAACCTAGATCTGGGACAAACTTACTTCCTCTTACCTTTCACCTTCCAAGGCAGATCATTGAAAAGGGGGAGGACACCTTTAATTATGCACCTCACTAGGCCCATTTTTTTTCTTTTAGGGACAGTCATTGCTTCTTTTTCTTGTTTACTATTTGTAGAGCCTGATGCAAGAGGACATTTCCCCCTCGGGAACCTGAGACGTGGAGGAAATCGAGGGTGGGACAACTATCCAACAAGGCCTAGGGGGTGGTGATAATGGTGAGCAGGACCCACCACTGCTCAGCAGTGCGGCCTCGAGGCACACGCAGCTGTTGAGGGCAGCTTGACCATCGGAGTGGTGACACTGTGATGTTACACATCCACATGGCGTTTTCCCAGCAGCAGTAAGTGGGTGAATTAAGCAGTTTCTGAGTTGAGGGCAGGAGGACTCTGGGGTGCGGTCCCTGTCAGGCTTTGCAAGGCCAACTCGAGCCCTAAGTGTTATTCAGTGGTAGCCTAGCAACCTTGGCAAAGGCTCCTCCTCCCATCTTTTCATGATCAGGCAAACAAGTGGAAGCAAAAGTTAAGCGTGCGATACCTGCTCACGTACATCACGAAGGCGGACCTGAGGAGGGAATGAATCTCTTTTCTCTTAAACGCACATGTGCGCGTCGCTGTTCTCGTTTATGTTCTAAGCATGAGCACCTGTCTGAGCCTGCTGTGCTGGCACCTGGCCTCCTCACGAGAGATCTTTGAAGAATATGCATTTCAGCATTGGTTACTTTTACTCCAACTTTCTTGTCCATAAACATGTGAAAACTAAAAGAAAAGAGATGAGATCTGACAAAAATAGTACAAACTTCAAAATAATGCAGTTTTTAAAGGCAAATATAGGAAAGCCTTTTGTGTTATTTTTCTCCTGGACTTTGCCATTGTCTGGAACAGGAAAACAGGAAAGCAATGCTTTCTAGCAGCTGCAAATCGTGTAATGGCTCCACATATTTCCATCACCTTAAACAATAGGTCCAGTGTGGGAATCTGAGATATGAGCCCCGGGCACATCTGTTTCTGTCAGGCTGCAAAACCACTGCTTAGATCTGTGTGGTTCATGGAATGAACAACAACAAAAAACCCAAAAAGATAATAAACAAAATTCCCCACCTCCTGATTTTGGGAACTAATATTAACTGATGTGCTTTAAAAAAATTGTGCTTTGGTCTGTTCTTAGCGTTAATGCCCATTTATTTTAAGAAGCAACTCTAGAATTTCTTTCTCGAATAGTTTCTTTTATCTGCAAAGTGGCAAGGGTTTCCTCCCCTCCCCACAGCAGATTTTGTCCTCTGCTCCCCTGGGCTGAAGTTCTTTTTGCATATTTGGCTTAAGCTTGAACTAGATTGTATGCTGGGTCTTGTTCTGCTATGGTAGGTGTGATTGTAAATGGCTAGTCACTTCATGAATGTTAAGTGAGAATGTAAGTAGTTTTAAATTCGTGTATTTAAACTGTGTTCCACTAATTCTGGAATCCTGGGCTTTCAATGCGGGGTTTATTTTCATCCCAGGCATGAGTGCTTCGCAGGTTGGGGGGAGGGCACGCTTGAATGGGGCACTGATCCTCAGAACTCTGAGAAACTGAGCGGCATCTTGGGTCAGCTTCAAACGGCAGGTTTGTTGTCTTTTGCACTTTGTATCACACAACTATTCTAATAAAGTCTGAAATATGTTTGTTGTCAACTTGTTTTAATGTATTTCATAATATGCCCAGCTGGTGTGGCTCAATGGTTGAGTGTCAACCTATGAATCAGGAGGTCACAGCTTGATCCCTGGTCAGGGCATATGCCTGATTGTGGGCTTGATCCCCAGTAGGGGGTGTGCAAGAGGCAGCCGATCAATGATTCTCTCTCACCATTGATGTTTCTATCTCTCTTTCCCTCTCCCTTCCTCTCTGAAATCAATAAAAATATTTAATATATATATTTCATAACAACTCAAAATGTGTGGCAGACGTGCATGTACGATCATTAATTGTATCCATTTTCTTTTTCAAGCAGTTGCTAAAAGAACGTAACTTGACTGCCCCATTTCCACGTCTTCACCCACTGGAGGCAGCAATAGCCCAGAGCACTGGGTGGGGCAAGGCAGTGCCCTGCTGCCCACACTGCCTCAGCACTCTGCCCTCAGGGACATGGACATACATGGGCTGCAGTGTGACCAGTGTCCCAGCTGCTGAAACCAGGCGGATTGAATGCTTCCAAATGTTGCCTCTCCTCGGGCCTCCATCGTCACCGTTTGATTCTCCGCATCTTTTTAATTGCCCTGGTGACATCTGGTGCAGGAGTAAACGTCCAATTGGAGTGATGCAAAAATACTGTTCTCTAATGATCACAGGAGCGTTATCATCACACTGCTGGCAAAGCATTTTGGTTTTATTTAACTAAGTAGACAGGCTGACTAGGTTGGCTGTTGTTTGGCTGCATGGAACTCACTGTGAGTGGAAGTTGGGCAGCAGATGGTGGTCAGTTCCCAATCCACCTGCCTTTCAGATTGTGTCCTGGCAGGAACGGGGCTCAGGTGGTTATGCTAATAGTCAGGACACTTGCTATAAACACTCGTCACTCAGGGTTAATTAAAGCTGATCCTTTTAGCAATCTTGTCACTAACAAAATACAGTTAGAAATTATATCTTAATATGAACAAGTATGGCTGGCCCTCAACACACACACACACAAACACACACACACACACACACACATATGCACCACAAACATACTGACATGCCTAATTAATCTGTTGCATGTGGTGAACACTAACATTTTTCAGTTTTTACTTTTTTCTAAATTTTATTTTTAGCCTTCTTATGTCTTTTTATGTTTCTCTCTTATAAACAACAATGCTGAATTTCACTATTTTTCTTTTTCTTTTGAAAAAGCCTTTGTCTTTTTATTGGTTGTTGTTAATCCTCACCGGAGGATATTTTTTCCATTGATTTTTTTTATAGAGAGAGTGGAAGGGAATGAGGGAGAAGGAGAAAAGGAGAGAGAGAGAGAGAGAGAGAGAGAGAGAGAGAGAACATCCATGTGAGAAAGACATATCGATTGGTTGCCTTCCACACGTGCCTTGACCAGGGTCAGGGGTTGAACCTGCAACCCAGGTATGTGCCCTTGATCAGGAATTGAACCTGAGACCCTTTGGTGTGTGGGCTGATGCTCTAATCATTGAACACACTTGGCCAGGGCAAAAAAAAAAGATCATTTTATTTTAATGGGAAAAGTTAGCCTATTTACATTACTAATGAGATTACTAGTAATATGTGGTGGCTAATTTTGTTTATTCTATTTGTATCACGTTCTTGGCATTTCTGTTCTTTCTTGTCTATTATTGGTTTCACTGAGGTTTCTTTGTTCTACTTTTTCCCTCTAATATTCTGAAACTTTATAAGGACTATTTGTATTCTTCAAATGATTATCTTAATTTTTTACCTCACTTTCATAAACCTATGCCTTTCTCTGAATGTCTGATGTTCATCATTAGTGATATCTTTCTCCCTGAAAAAGAAAGACAAAAATTGCCGAACTCTGCTATTTCTTTCCCTCTTCCTCTCACACTACCCAACCCCCGTCACCACCACCTATCTTGATGCATCTAAACTTTATTTGTCAATAGTTGTGCAGTTTCACAGTCAACACCTATTTAGATGCCATGAATTTTATAGGATTCTCATCTTCCCTGATTGCCTTGGAGTTGGTTTTCATAGGAATGGAGCCCAAACTGAGTGTTTTTGTTTGTTTGTTTTTGCCTTTTTCTGAGAAGTCCACGAAAGGATACGTTTTCAGCATCCTTGCATGACTGAAAGCCCTTTCCCCCCACCCAACGATTGCGCGCCTAAACAGCGATGTCTGCGATGTAAACTACTTGCTGCTCCTCGGAGCTCTGCAGATATGGACGGTGTCCTTGCTTTTTCGCAGCCATTGTTAAGGATGAGATGGCTAGTGTCAAAAGACTTGTTTTCTTTCCTAAGTGATTTCTTTTTTCCCCTGTCC
Organism: Myotis lucifugus; assembly: GCF_000147115.1. Lineage (NCBI taxonomy): Eukaryota > Metazoa > Chordata > Mammalia > Chiroptera > Vespertilionidae > Myotis > Myotis lucifugus. The sequence continues at coordinate 874,683 of NW_005871262.1, read as the reverse complement.
CTCCCCTGGATGCTTTTAGTATCTTCTTGTTCTCTTCTGTTCTGAGGTGTGGTTCTTCCTCCTAGCCTGCCTGCATTAGGCGAGCACTTTGCATCGAAGGAGGGTGCTTTATTTGGGTAGTTTCTGAGCACTTGCTGGGGTCCCCTGGATCCCCCGGAGCCCCCTACAGGGCTTGTTAACACCCAGACAGCTGGGTCTCAGCCCAGAATTTTAGAGACAGGTCTGGGATGGATCCCAAGATTTCCCCTTTCTGACGGGTTTCTGGATCAAGCTGCTGCGCGTTAGGGACTCCTCCTGGAGAACTGTTTTATTCAGTTTGGGGTAATTTTCTTCTCTTATTCTTGTGAGTATACCCTCCTCTCCATTCTCTTCACTCTTATTCTGGAAACAATTTTTAAATTGGTCTATATCCCATGTTTCCTGACTTTTTCTTTGACATTTTCCATCTTCCTTTCCTCTCATAGTAGGTTATGAAATGGTATCATCTCCCCAGTGACCCTTGCTTGTCCAATGACCCTTGCTTGCCCTGCTTTTTCCAAAGCTCTGGCCACCGTCTAGCATAGTAGATAATTTCCTTTCAGACATTATCATTTATTATTTATTGTCTATATTTATACATATGTAGACTCTCCCACAGCAGCAGTTTTTGTCTTTTGGTCAAGGCATCTAGACAACGGCTTAGCACTTAGTGATGCTCAATAAACACTCCTTCATTTCTTTGAAGCCATGGCTTGATTTCCTTAGGAAGAAGCTGGGTACTTGAAATAGGGCTTCTTTTTCAGGGATTTTCTACTGTCCTCACATGAAGGCTCAGTGCCTAGATGTCATGTCTTCCTAAGAGACTCTAAGGCACGTGAGGGCAGAGATGTATCTTTACTGTGGACCACACAGTGCTTCACATAGCTGAGTTCAAATATTTTTTAAAACAAAGACCAACTGGGTGTATTATCTCATGCAATATGTTGTTAAAGCAACATAGGGGAGAAATTCATTGAAATTTTACTTCTTACCAGATGTGAAAGTGATATTTATTTATTGAGAAACAGACAGCATTACCATCCCCACTTTACAGATAAGGAAAGTGAGGCATAGAGAAGTCAGAAAACTTGCCCACAGTCACACAGCTCACAGGTGATGAAGTAGGGGTGTGGAATCTTCCAGTCTCACTCTTAATCATGAGGTCTCATTGCCTCCCATTAAATTTGAATGGGAACTAGACCTGCAATTTAAAAAGTATCAACTAGTGACAACCTGGCCTATTAACCTACTTCAAATAGAAAAGGTGGAGTATTAAGCAATTATGGGTATTTTAAAATATCTTACATCCAATCAAATATACTTACACTTGTGAACTCCCCAAACACACACACACACACACACACACACACACACACACACACACGCACACACCTCACACACGAGCTAAACTATTCAAAAGCTCTCTGCTATCCCCAGAGAGATTGAGCAACCTGAGACCCATGATCTGAGGGCAGATCCCACGACTACTTCCTCAGTGACCCCCAGAGTGGCCATCTCCATTCTGTCTTGGTCAAAATGATGTTCATGTGTAGTAGTAGAGGAGGAGGAGGGGGTGAAGTATGCCTAACTTCTCTATGGCTCAGGATAAATCACCTTTTAGTTATGCCCTGCCATCAAAGGCTACTTCTCCACTGGAACTCTCACAGACACTGATGGAAATGGAAATGGTGCAACCTCTTCAAAAACAGTTGGCAAATTTCTTAAAAAGTTAAACATGCACATACGTCCCAGCAATTCCACTCTGAGATATTGATTCAAGGGAAATGAATCTATTATCCATACAAAGTCTTGGCCACAGATATACACAGGAGATTTATTTAGATCCTCAAACTGGAACAACATAGATATTCATTAGCAGGTACATGGATAAAGATTGTGGTTTATCTATACAGTGGGCTACTACTCATTAAAAGAAAGAAAGAAAGAAAGAAAGAAAGAAAGAAAGAAAGAAAGAAAGAAAGAAAGAAAGGGAGAAAGGGAAATAGACTTCTGATAAACACAATCACATGAATGAATTTCAAAAGCATTATGGTGAACAAAATAAGCCAGACATATAAGCCTATACCTGAAGCCAGTCAGAGAAAGATAAATATCACATAATCTCACTTATATGTGGAATCTAATGAATAAAATAAACTGATAAACAAAATGGGTCCAGAGGCATGGATACATGGAACAAACTGACAGAGCTCCGAGGGTAGGGTGATTAGATTAATCACTTATATACATACTTATATACATACTAGAGACCTGGTGCACAGATTTGTGCACTGGTGGGGTCCCTCAGCCTGGCCTGTACCCTCTCGCAATCTGACATCCCCTGAGGGATGTAGCAGTGCGCAAAGCGCAGGCAGCCAGGGAGGAGCCCGAGCCACTCCTGCTCATCCTGGCCCCTCTTGCCCGCCGTGAGCCTGCTTTTGGTTGAGTGGCGCTCCCCCTGTGGGAGTTCACTGACCACCTGGGGGCAGTTCCTGCATTGAGTGTCCCCCGGTGGTCAGTACGCATCATAGCGACCTGTTGACCGGTCATTAGTTTGTTTGGTCATTCAGTCACTTAAGCTTTTATATATATAGATAGATGTGCATAGCCCATGGACACAGATAATAGTGTGGTGAAGGCCTGGGGTAGGGCAGGGGCTAGATGGAAGAGGGCCAAAGTGTGGAAAATGGGGAACATCTGTAAGACTGTCACCAATAAGATATCTATATATATATATCATATAGATATATATATCCATATACATACCCCTTGTATGATTCCATCTCTATGAAATTTGAGAATCAGTAACGGTAATTATTAGTGATAGAAAGTAGAAAGTAGATTGGTGGTTACATGAGAGTGGGAGTGAGAACTGACCACAAAGGACCCTGACATGGATGTAAATATTCTGTGTCTTGATTGGGTGGTGATCACCATCCACATGTGGGTGTTCTCATTTGTCAAAACTCGTCAAGCCATACATGTAAAATGGGTATGTAAATTATAGCTCAATAAAGTTGATATTAAACTTCTGCTTATCAGTGTTGTAAATAAAATAAATATTTACAAGTTGTGGTCTGAATTTTTATAAAACAGTAAGACATAATTGCTTTGGACTTCATTTTTTTTCAGAGGTAATAACAAATGAATGACTCTTGTAGCCTTTCACTATCTGAATTTTCTCTGTTGCTGGATGTCTGTGTAAATCCTCTGCTAAGCTTTAATGATTGGAAACACCGCTTTCCATGACCAATCTTCTCTCTATCTCCCTCCAAGCCAGCACCAGAATCAATTCCCTTCACTTACTGGCCTCCATCGAAACATTCAAATACATCATGAAGAAAAGGCCTCCTCTGTCTGCTCCAAGCCCACTTCCTCTCCCCCATGCTGACTATTAACTTTTCCAGTTCACAGTGCTGGGTTCTTTCTTTTTTCCTCCCTTTTTCATGTCATCTAACTACACTTCCTTCTTAGAGGTGGCCACAGGCAAACCTCTATCCTTTGGCTTTAGGCCCAGCACTTTTAAGGGATCATCTTTTACTGAGGAAACAACCTTTCGTGTTATTAAAATTTATAAGTAAAAACAACCTTGGAAAAGCTCTTGGGCACTGCAGATGCCAAGTTTGAAGTGAAACCAGTGTCAACAATAAAGTCATGGCCTTTCATTAAAAGGCTTTTTCCATTGCACAGAGCAGACCAGATGCCTAGAACAGCTTCTTTGATGCTCAGAGATTGGGTTTGATGCTTAACAATCTGTGGGTACAACTGAATGCTGCTTGTTAACTTCAGTTACATGTTGACTGGTCTTCGGCATGAGGCATTTATCTTTTTCTGAGTATAAGAAAAGATGATTCATTTGGGCCTTGTTATTTCAAAGTTTGGAGTCATATGGTCTGGCATGAAGGCATGCATTAGCTTAACAAACAAGAAAACAAACCAAAATTGAAATAAAACAAAATAAAGGTTTGTTGGAGAAATAATGTTCGTTAAAGATTTTTAGCTAAGCTGTTTAGCCTATTAAAATTCATCTTTGGGGGCACTTACCTCACTGTTTACATCTATTTGTATAGAATAGATGTGAATTACAAATGTTCTTCCATGCATGCAAAGGAATCAATACTGTTCATTATCTGTTCTAGGAGTTTTATTCTGGTTCCACTTGTTTGTTAAATAAACTTGTAATATTTGGCTGTGAATGCGCCTGAACATCATAAAGCCTGGTTAACAGAAGGCTTATTTTTGTCACATGACAGAGTTCAGAGATGGGAGCCCAGTGTTGCTGCAGCCAAGCCTGGCTGTCCTCTACTTTGGTCCTCCATCATCAGTGTGCCAACGACACCCTCACATGCTTACTACATGGCCTTGCATGGCAGCCTTTTTGAAAAATTTTATTTAATTTTTTTAAAAAAATTGAAGTATGTTTGATATGCAGAGAAAAGAACCAATTCCTACTATACAACTTGATAAGTTTTGATAAATATATGCACCCCCAACCATTGTTTAATCAATACACAGAACATTCCTTCACTCAGCAAGTTTCCTGTGCTCCCTCCCCTCAGTCAATCCGCATCTCCATAGACAAATACTGTTCTGCTCTGTCAGTATGGCTTAGTTTTACCTGTTCTAGACATTCACACTGATGGCGTCAGAGTTTATTGGGGTTAAGCCTGCCCTTTTGTTTACTAGATTTTGGCTTTTAGAACTTACTTTTTCCTTCTGATTCTCTTTTTCTGTTGTTTTTCTTTTGGGGGGTGTGAGGGGTGTGGGGGGTGGGTGGTTAGGGGTGGGACTTTAATAAAGTTTACTTTCTTTTGAGCATTTTTAAGTTTTACAGATGAATTGATCTGAAAGTATAGACAGGGCCCATATGCCTCCTTTCCTCCCTACTGCACAATTTCTCCTATTATTAACATCTTGGGCCAATATTTCTACAGAAGTCCATTGTTTACATTAGGGCTCCCTCTTTTTGTTGTATATACTAAGAGTTTTGACACATGTATAATTAAGTATATCCACCTTTACCTTGTCATACAGACTACTTTTTACTGCCCTAAAGATCCCCTGTGCTATACCCATTCATTCTCCTTCCTTCCCTCTTCCCTGAACCCTTGGCAACCACTGATCTTTTTACTATTTCCATAGTTTTGCCTATTCTAGAAAGTCATTTAGTTGAAATCATACAATGTGTTGCCTTTTGACATTGGCTTCTTTCACTTAACAACATAGCTTTACGGTTCCTCTGGGTATTTTCATGGCTGGATAGATCATTTCTTTTTAGTGTGGATGTACCACAGTTTATTTATCCATTGTGAAGAACATCTTGGCTGCTTCCAACTTTTTGTAAGTATGAATAAAGCTTATATAAACATCCATGTGCAGATGTTCATGTGGACATAGGTTTTTAACTAAATAGCAAGGAATAGATAGTATGGTAAAATTATGTTGTTTGTAAGAAACTGTCAAACTTTCAAAGCAGCTGTACCATTTTGCATTCCCACCAGCAATGACTGAGAGTTCCCATTGCTCTAGCATTTGGTGCTGTCAGTGTTTGGGATTTTAGCCATTCCATGGGTATATCATGGTATCTCATTATTTTAATTTACATTTCCCTAGTAACATATGATGTGGAGCTCTTTCATATGCTTACTTGCCATATTTTTTATTCCTTTTTTGGTGAGGTGTGTGCTCAGATTTTCCACAGATTTTTAATTGGGCTGTTTATTGTCTTATTGTTGAGTTTTATGAATTCCTTTGTCTATTTTGGATACAAGTCCTTTGTTCAGATATTTGTTTAGCAAATATTTCCTCCCAGTCTATGGCTTGTCTTTTCATACTCTTAACAGAAGTTTTTAATTTTAGCTATATTTTACTATGGCTTTTTAATTCCTTTAGTGGGTGTCAGGAGCTCAGCTGAGCTGGAGAGAGAGAGAAAGCTAAGCTGCCAGATGTTGGAGTCACCAAATAAAGCAACAATGAGCCAAAAAGAAAGATAGAGTGAAACCCTTAATCACTTACTGAGATGGAATAAGCAAAAACCCCAAAGCAGAGAGCACCAACTCCCTGTTTCATTTCCTCCTGAGAGGTGCACTGGTGGAGGGTGAGCTGGATCTGCCCAGACACGGAGGTGGTCTCACTGTGGAGGGAGACCTGAACAAAGGATTCCAGTGGTTCTTTTGACCTGAATGAGGAAAGGTAGAGGGGAGAGGGCTAGGAATGGACTGAGTCAGGATGGGGAAAAATGTCTTCAAGGTTTCTCTTCTTTCAGAAGGAGACCTCAGCAGAGGTGCCTAAGGAAGACTTCTGTCCATGGCCTCAGCAAAGGGACCTAGACATGAAGATGCCCAGGGCTAGGAGTTCAAATATGCAAAGAGCATGCTCTGGCAAGCATCAGTCCTGGGTGCTCAACTTCACCCCTCTTCAGAAACCATAGTTCACCAGCAATGCTCCAAGCATGGTGTGGGGAAGGCAGTTCCCTCATGACACCTGTTAGGTAAAGTCTCTGCAATTACCTGTGGTCAGGCCTGAAAAATCACACCAAGATTGTGTACAGGAGCTGGACTCCTCATTTGGTTTTCCTGATCTTCCTTTATATTACTACTAGAGGGCCGGTGCACAAATTTGTGCACAGGTGGGGTCCCCCCAGCCCTCCCTGATTGGGGCCAATTGGGACCAGGCTGGCTCGGGGGAAGGGCCATGGGAAGTCAGCCGCCAGCCAGTCCCACCCGCAATCGGGGTGCGGGAGCGATTGGGGCCGCAGTGCACGTCAAAACAACTAGTCCTTTTGGTCATTCCGGTGTTCCGGTCACTTGGCTTTTAAATATATAGATTTACTAGTTTCTCTATAAGTTATATTTTATCACACACAGTCTGCTTAGAATTAATACTGCACCACTTCATGTAAAATATAAGGAAACTGAAACAATATAATTGCATTACCACTGTCTTTTGTACCATTTTTTGGTTATATGTTTTATAATTACAGATTTTATAGATCCCACAATATAGTGTCACAATTTTTGCTTTAAAGAGTCAGTTATTTTTCAGGAAATTGAGTAAATATCATCCTTTATACTTATTCAAATATTTACCATTTCTGGTGATTTTTGTTTCTTTTTGGAGATCCAGGTTTCCATCTGGTGTTATTTCCTGTCACCTAAAGAGCTTTCTTTGGTATTACTGCTGTGTGTGTCTGCTGGCAGTGAATTATCTTGGCTGCTTTTATCTGAAAATGTATTTATTTCTCCTTTATTTGTAAAGAATATTTCAGATAGACATAATATTCTTTGGTGTGTTTTTTTCTTGTTTGTTTCAGAACTTTAAAGAGATTTCTCCATTGTCTTCTGGTCTTCATTGTTTTTGATGAGATATCAGTTTGTTTTTACTCTAGCTGCTTTCAAGATATTCTTCTTATTTTTGCTTTTCATCAATTTGACTATAAAGAACCTAATTATGCTTTTCTATGTACTTATCTGCTTTGAGTTTACTAAAATTCTTGGGCCTATAAATTTATGTTTTTAGCAAAATTTGGAAATATTTTATCAGCTACTTTATTGTTATAGTCTCTCCTCTCCATCTAAAACTTTAATTGAAGCTTTGTTAATTCTTTCTAAACCTATTCTTTTAAATTAATTTCAGACTGATTAATTTTATTGACCCATATTTAAGTTCATCAGTTCACTGATCTATTTTCTCTACCATTTTCTGTATGCTTTTAAGTTTATAAAGTAAATTTTTAAATTCAGATGGTGTATTTTTCTGTTCTATAATTTGAATTTGGAGATATATATATATATATATATATATATATATATATATATATATTTCTACTTCTATGACTATTTTTTTTAACTCCTTGAATGTGTTTATAATAATTTCTTTAAAGTATTTATCTGTTAGTTACACCATTTGGATCATTTCAACACCTGTGTCTATTGACTTTTTTTCCTTTAAATTGGGGTTAGTTTTTTTTCTATTTCTATGACTAGTATTTTTAATTGTATGAGGGACTTTGATACTTTGTGGAGGCTCTAGTTTGTATTATCTTCCTCCCCCCTTCTGTGAGTATTAATTTTCGTTAAATTATTGGTTGATTACATAGAACTTCTGAAGACTTAGTTTTATACTTTATTAGGGCACATATATTTTGGTTTTTCCCTTAATCTCAGAGTGAATTCTTTAGTTCTGGGACATAACCTTTACTTCTAAAGTATGGTCTTTTGGGGGAGGAGGGTTTTAATGAAAAGTTTAAGGTGTCTACCATGCCTAACTTGGTCAGACTTAAACTCTAAACTCCTATGGTGGTCAGTGGCTAACATGTATGCTCAACTCTTTCATTTCTCTGTGTGATGATTTCCACTGGCCTTCTTAAAGTCTTCATCATATGTGTATGATTCAGGGGTGAGTTAAAGATTTTAGTTGAGTTTATATATAGATGATTTGGGGGCTCTTCCATGTGGCTTCCTATTTTCCACAATTCTCACCTTAATTTCCAACTGCGTAAATCCTGAACTCCATCCTTTGACACCACTAGCCTGTAATACTGGAGTTGTCTGCTAGTGTTTTAGTCACCCCACATTTGCTTGGGGGAAAATTTGAATACACACGGATCTCATCCAAAGTGGTTTCCTCCTTTGAAGGTTTAAGTCCCTCCGGTTTCTATCTGATTTTAGCCACTCCCTGGTGCCTTCAAATAGTTGTTTCCCCATTTTTACCCATAATTATTATTATTTTTTAAAATCAGAACCAGATCTTAAGTTTGTCTTTTTGGGAGGACTTTACATGTATCCCAGCAAGTAGTGTGTTTATATCCAATTGGCTAGAAACTGACAACATGACAATCTCTAGACAAAACACTGGAAGGATTGTGGAGGGGGATGAAGGTCAGCCAACCAAGAGTATCCCCATGTTGCCATTTAAAACATTCTCTAATTCAGACTTTTCACATTTTCAAACCCACCTCCCTTCCTCTCCCAACAGGATAAACACATGCTCCTATATGCCATCTTAATGAATGAGGTTTCACACAGTAATTTTAAAGTTGAATATTAGTTCATTAGTTTTGTATAACTTCAGTAGATAGATTTTTCAAGATGATCATATACCCTAAGAGATTTGTTTTGAAGGTCATTGATCCTCATAATAATTCTCTGGCCAAGAAGGCCTAGACCCGTGGTTGGCAAACTTCGGCTCTCGAGCCACATGCAGCTCTTTAGCCCCTTGAGTGTGGCTCTTCCTAAGCCTTAGGAATACCCTAATTAAGTTAATAATAATGTACCTACCTATACAGTTTAAGTTTAAAAAATTTGGCTCTCAAAAGAAATTTCAACCATTGCACTGTTGATATTTGGCTCTGTTGACTAATGAGTTTGCTGACCACTGGCCTAGACAGAAAGGTAAACAGTAGTACAATTGCTGACAGCAGTATAACTAGTAGCATTTTTTTTCCTGTAACTAATATTTGGCACTTGCCCCGTGCACCTGGCTAGTTCTACTGCCCATACTGGGTGTCTGTGAACCCAGAACCAGAGATTCAGAGTAACTCTGGGACCTAGACTTTGTCATCCAAACCTAGGATGTAGGCTTTATCCTCATTTTGAGAAGAGAAGCTGGGACTCAGGGGTCTTAGCTATCACAGAAACACAGCTAAGAGTAGAAATACTTGCTTGGATTTATCTAATGTGCCTAGCATTGTGCTAAGTGCCTTATTTCATTATGCACTAGGTACTAAGTATAAGGTTTGGTTTATAGCTGGAGAAATTGAAAGTTAAAGATATGTAAACAGATATTCGATCCTCTTTATCCACTTCACCCTCCCTCTACTCCCATTCCCTCGGGTAACCACCATTCTGTTGTCTGTATCTATCAGTTTGTTTTTGTTTGTTTTGTTAGTTCGCTTGTTACTTTTTCTTTATATTCCACATATGAGTGAAATCATACATTCTTTGTCTATTTCGGTCTGACAATACTTTTTTAAAAAAGGCAGGTGAGCAGTTTGTCCAGTGTCACACAGCAAACATCAGAAACAAGATCTAAACTGAAGCCCATCTGACTCTTCAGAACCTTGCTCTTATTCCAAACATGCCATTCCCCAAATGTTGAAAAAAATGACATAAGGAGACACTATTTGGGTGAAGGGTTTTTTGGTTTTTTTTTTACTAGGTATAGTGTAAATTGTGTCATTCAAAGAGATGACCTTTCTTCACCCCAAATCATAAAAATTGAAGGCAGAGAAAGTTTGATTTTTTAAGAGTTTCATTTTACTCAGAGTGACACCCATTAAGAGCTAGTTTAAGACAGACTAGTAGATATCACTAGGTGGAAAGAGACTGGGGTGGATGGGCGTGTGTGTGTGTGTGTGTGTGTGTGTGTGTGTGTGTGTGTGTAACATAATAATGGCTGTCTTACTGATTAAAACATACCAATCAATGGAGTTTTTAATTCATGCCAGTTGCTAAATGGAATGAAATCCTGTGTCCAGGCAGCTGATGAGAACTTAGTAAGAAGATAACTGGCCCGCCTCTGCCAGCATGGCTATCTGTCTTTGGTTGAATGGGACTTTCCATGCTACCCTACTCTTTTTAAAAGTTAAATTTATTGGGGTAACATTGGTGAATAAAATTACACAGGTTTCAGGTATACAATTCTACAATATATCATCTGTATATTGTATTGTGTGTTTATCAACCCAAGTTAAGTCTCCTTCTGTCACATTTATCCCCTCCTTTACCTTCTTCTACCTTCCCCCACCACCCCTTTCCCTCTGGCAATCACCATACTGTTGCCTGTGTCCATGAGTTTTTCTTTTTTTGGTCTTAATCCTTTCAACCTTCTTATTTAGCCCCCAACCTCCTTCCTTCTAGCAGCTGTCAGTCTATACTCTATATCCATGAGTCTGTCTCCACCCTGTTTGTTAGTTTATTTTGTTCATTAGATTCTACATATAAGTAAAATAATATGGCATTTGTCTTTATCTGACTGGCTTATTTCACTCAGGATACTACTTTCCAGGTCAAAAAAGCTAAGATTTCCTTCTCTTTTATGTCTGAGTATAATCCCATTGTGCATATGTACCACAGCTTTTTTATCCACTCATCTACTGATGGGCACTTGGTCTGCTTCCAAATCTTGCCTATTGTAAATAATGCTGCAATGAACATAGGGCTGCATATATTCCTTTGAATTAGTGTTTCAGGTTTCTTCAGATATATTCCCTGAAGTGGGTATGCTGGGTCATAAGGCAGTTCTACTTTTAAATTTTTGAGGTAACTCCTTACTGCTTTCCACAGTGGCTGCACCAGCCTGCATCCCCACCAACAGTGCACAAGAGTTTCCCTTTTTTCCACATCCTCATCAATACTTTTTGTTTATTGATTTATTGATAATAGCCATTCTGACAAGTGTGAGGTGATATCTCATAGTGGTTTTAATTTGCATCTCTTTGACGATTAGTGATGTTGAACATATTTTCATATGTCTCTTGGTCATCTGTATGTCCTCTTTGGAGAAGTGTCTATTCAGGTCCTTTGCCCATTTTTTAAATTGGATTGTTGTGTGTGTGTGTGTGTGTGTGTGTACTGAGTTTTAAGAGCTCCTTATACATTTTGGATATTAACCCCTCATCAAATGTATTATTGGCGAATATGTTCTCCCATTCAGTGGCTTGTCTTTTTGTTTTGTTGATGGTTTCCTTTACTGTGCAAAATGTTTTTCATTTGATGTAGTCCCATTTGCTTATTTTTCTTTTGTTTCCCTTGCCCAAGATGATATAGCAGAAACAATATTGCTAGGAGGAATGTACGAGATTTCATGCTGTCCTACTCTTCATTGCACAGTCCATCCCCAGTTTTGGCGTTGCCAGCACTGCCTACCCACCAAATGGGACCCGTGAGATTCTCTCAGTGCCCATTGGTAGGTATCCAAGGCCTCACACCTCTACTCATTACTGGGAGGGTCCTGGGAAAATTAGTTCTTGGGTACCCAAGGACGAAAGGGAAAGGGTAAGCAGTTATAGATAGTTTGGACAGCATAGCTGACAAACCATTAAGAATATTCTCTTAGAAATTAATCACTTAATAGATGCTCAAGGTTTCCCACTGCACATAAAATATTGTAATAGGGGTAGAAGACATAACTGTAGCCTTCATAGAGCTTACAAATCAGTTGAGAAGACAAAGCAGATATACCAATCCTATATAATAAAAGGGTAATATGCAAATCGACCAAACTGCTGAACCACCAATCACTATGACATGCACTGACCACCAGGGGGCAGATGCTCGATACAGGAGCTTCCCCCTGGTGGTCAGTGCGCTCCCACAGGGGCAGCACCACTCAGCCACAAGCTGGGTTCACAGCTGGTGAGTACAGCGGCAGTGGCGGGAGCCTCTCCAGCCTCTGCAGCAGCACTAAGGACCTCTCAGGGATGTCTGATTGCCAGCCAGCAAGCAGACATCCCCTGAGAAGTACTGGACTGCGAGAGGGCACAGGCCGGGCTGAGGGACACCTCCCTCCCCCCAGTGCATGAATGTCATGCACTGGGCCTCTAGTAATAAAAGTAAAATAATAAAATTAATTTTTTTAATGCTGGAACTTTAGATAGGCTTTTAAGCTCAAATATTTGAATAAGTAAGGGCTAAAACAAGCTGATATGAACAGATGCAATTATTTATTCAGTTAGGCAGTGATATTATTGTAAGCCCAGTATGTGCTGGTCATTTTACTATAAGACTAACCATAAGTGAATAAAATAGACATGAAGCCTGCCCTCTGGGGCAGAAAGAGTGGTGATAAGTAAACAAAAGAAATACAGGATTGCTACATATAGGTTTGTGTTTGCCCACAATATGTGTACATGTGTCTATATACATATTTATATGATTTCAAATAAGAAATAAGTAATAAAATACATTCATGGGATGTCTGTGATAAAGGAAAGTGATAGGGGTAGTGGAAATGAAGAGGATGAAGGGTGTGGGTGGTTTGGGCATGGTGCTGAAAGGCATGAGAAGGAGGCCGATATGCAAATTGTGAGCTGGAAAAGTGTTCCAAGGAGAAGGAACAGGGAGTGCAGCAGCCCAGGGTGGGGCAGAGTTTGAATGGGGAGTCAGAGGACATGGAGCTGAGCAGAGGGAAGTGGCTGGATTGCAGTGGTGAAAGGTGCATGGAGAGGGCCTGAGGGCAGCACTCGGGAATGTTCAGGGAGGAGTGAGTATGCAGTTGGGCTGAGAGGAGGGCTCATGAAAGGCAGAACTAAACAGGACATTGAGGCTGATTAAAAGGAACTTTAAAGCTGGTGTAACTCCCTAGATGGGCAAACAGAAGGGTGACAGAACTGGGTATTAACCTGCTGGACAGACAGGTGATGGCCTCTCATGTGGTTATTTCCATGTCTGTCCTTTTATTATTCTCTGCTTTTGACAAGGATCAAATCACTGGTTGGTACAGAAACCCTCTGTGTTTGTTATTGTAGATGTCAAGTGGGCATTCACAGTGCCTGCAACAAATGCTACTCAGATCAACATTCTTCTTTTTTTTAAATATATTTCCTGCCCATTTAAAAAAATACATTTCTTTATTGATTTCAGAGAGGAAGGAAGAGGGAGAGAGAGATAGAAACATCAGTGATGAGAGAGAATCATTGATTGGCTACCTCCTGCATGCCCCCTATTGGGGATTGAGCCTGCAACATGGGCATGTGTTTCCCTACCAGAACTGAACCTGGGACCCTTCAGTCCATAGGCCGATGCTCTATCCACTGAGCCAAACTGGCTAGGGCACCAATCATCTTTACTAGAGCAACATGAGTCTTCCCAAATTAGGGGAAAATATATAATAGAAAGATATAAACTACTCTAGAAATGTCATTTTTCTAATATTTTATATTGTCACCTGTGTAACTCAAACCCTAATCAAGATAAAGACCATGACCATCATCCTAGAGAGTTAGTTCCTCATCTTCTGTCTCGGTCGTTTATGGCACCCCCACTCCAGGCCTCACTAGAGGTAATGGTTGTTCTGATGTTTTCCCCCCTTCATGGATTAGTTTAACTGGTTTTGAAACTTCACATACATTTGTGTTAAGCTGCTTTCACTCGGTGCAATATTGCTGTGATTCTCCTCTTTGGTGGTGAGTAGAATTCCATTGTGTGGCTACACTACAATTTAGGTATGAATTTAGCTGCTGGGGAGCATCTGTTTCCGGTTGGGAACTATTGTGAATAAAACAGCTGTGTCTCCGTGTCCACCTGAAGCCACATTTCAGGACTCAAGGGAGACTTAGCACATCTCAGATGTAAATACAGCCTGCTCATAAGGCTATACGGCTGTAAATCACATTTCCTCTATTTCCTTTTACTTAAGTTATTTCAGGGATAGACACCTGGTTATGTGCGGGATGTCAGAGTGACGTGGTGAAGCCATTGGATCCTGGCTTCACTGCTGCTCCAAGATGTTGGCTAGTCCACTTCCCCAAAAGTTTGTTTCATCATCTGTAAAATGAAGATATAAGAGTAATTTCAATACCTGTTTGTCAGGAGGATTCATGTAGATGGTCTATGTAATGTACTTAATATGGCACCTGGCATAGAGTAAGTGGTCATAAAATGGAATGAATGAATAAAAAGGGCTATACAGCAAAGATCCAGTATATATTAGTCAAAAATATTTAAGTGCCAGAAACATGGGGCGATTCTAGGACATTCCATCCCAGAATCTACAGGACATGCTTTAAAATTCATTCAAGAAAACAAAACCAAAACAAACACGTTCCCAGACCTTGCTGAATATAAAGAGAGCTTTCCAGAGCACATCCAGTTATCCAGCACATGGACTGTTTATGGTCTTCGAAGAGAACTTTTCTTTTTGCCTTCGGGTGAAATGGCCTGCCAGTAGGATTCTGGCTAACCGGAATATCAGCATTCCTGGAGAAAGAAATGCCATTGCAGACCTTGCCAAATGAGAGGAATTGGAAAGAATGAGTCACAAGGCCACTGACGATAGAATCTATGTACACATACTATTTTATCAGAAGATTCTGCCCTGGCTGGGTAGCTCAGTTGGTTAGAGTATCATCCCATATGCCAGTGATGACGAACCTTTTGAGCTCGGAGTGTTAGCATTTTGAAAAACCCTAACTTAACTCTGGTGCCTTGTCACATATAGAATTTTTTTGATATTTGCTACCATAGTAAAACAAAGATTTATATTTTTGATATTTATTTTATATATATAAATGCCATTTAACAAAGAAAAATCAACCAAAAAAAAATGAGTTCGCGTGTCACCTCTGACACGCGTGTCATAGGTTCACCATCACTGCCATATGCCAAGGTTGTGGGTTCAATCCCAAGTCAGGGAACATACAAGATTCAACCAATGAAATGAATGCAAAAATAATAAATAAGTGGATCAACAAGTCAATGTTGCGCTCTCTCTCTCTCTCTCTCAAATCAATAAATAATAATAAAAAATTTCAGACCTTAGGTGCCCATAAAATTGATAGGAGACATTGAAGCAAACAGAAACCCCACACTCACAATGTATCCTACACTGCCTTTCTTTTAAAATGTGGGTATAAAAATCTAGAAAACATGTTTTCTTTTAATAAGTTTGTTGATGCTGACACTTTTATTACCAGGAACCCTGTGGGGTGATGTTTCTGATAACAGAAAAATTTTCCCTTTCATCAGATTACTAAAGTAAAAAAAAAAAAAATCTGCCCATAAATAAAATATTCTTCTTCACAGTGCTTTCCTGCTTTTGACCATTTCTTTTCACCTTAAAAAAACTTGTTCAAGTTGTCAGTACTGCTCTGCACCCACTCTGAAGGAGAAACTTTTACATTTTCTGTTTCAGGTTTTCATAGGCTCTAATATGTGTGTTTTTGTGAATGGTGATATTCCCATCTTTTCAAGGGTTTTTTGGGTGGAAGAGCTGGCTCTCTTACAAATCAAATTAATTATTGGAGCATGAATTAAAAGTGCCCAACAAAGAATGCCCTGGTCACTGTGGGGACCATAAACATGCTGATGTGTTTGAAAAGTTAGTCATCCAAGCTTTAGATCTCAAATCTACCTCCGGTTTCTGGAGAAGACACAGGACAAACCAAGTCCATAAAGGGAACAGTGTATGCAAGCTTTTTACTTCCATTTTCCAATTCTCTTACCTCAAATTCTACTGGTCATCATTTTAAAAAAAAGAGTATGAGATATTATACATAAACTGGTCCTTTCAAACTGTTTGGCAGCCCAATCTCAATTCAAGGGACTCAAATCTTCCAGTTATTTCTGCCAAGTCCAGGTAAGTTTTGTTTAGAGGTCAGAGAAGAGATGGTTGGATGTGGATTTTAGTAGTAGAGGCTGTGGTGAGTGAGGTACCCAAATTACAACTGGACAAGAAATCCTCTTTGATGAAAAGTGTTTATTGCATCATGCATGTGATCTGCCCCAGGAATCAGTAGACAGTCCTGTAGTTTTAAGTGTGATATTTAAGAAATTAATGAAATTCAGAAATAGATTTTTTAAAAATGAAACTTTCAAGTGAAAATAGTATGCTCAATTCAGAGACAGATGTTTTTGACTTATGTCATTTACAAGTCATTTAAGGTTTCATAAAATGCAGCCCAAGTATTATATTTGCCCATGGGCTATCCCTCAACTATTAGTGCAATTATGTTTTTTGGGCAAAAGGATTATTTGCCTTGGTGCTATTATTATTATTATTATTATTATTATTATTATTATTATTTTAATTCTCACTTGAGAATATGTGTTGTTTTTTTAAAATATATTTTTATTGATTTGAGAGATGAAGGGAAAAGGAGAGAGAGAAAAACATCAGTGTTGAGAATCATTGATCAGCTGCCTCCTGCATGCCCCCTACTGGGGAATTAAGCCCGCAACTCGGGCATGTGCCCTGACTAGGAATCAAACACACAACCTTTTGGTGTACAAGAAATGCTCCAACCAATTGAGCCATCCAACCCCTCAACTTTGGACTTCTCACCTCCAGAACTGTAAGACATTGATGTGTGCTGTTTTAAATCACTGATCTGGACAGCAGCCATAGGAACTAATATGTTCCAGCACAAAAAAATACTTAGCTAAAAAATACTTAGCTACTCACTACCAATGATAGATTATATATATATATATATATATATATATATATATATATATGTATTTGTTCTTTAATATGGAAATAATGGCATGCTCAATGAAGATCAATTAGAGAAAATATGAAAAGTGATGCCTGAACTAGTGCAATGTCTGTAGGACTGTGACTTTGGCTCCCATTTCTCAACTTTATGTCAACTGATTCATGGAACAGAAACACCATCTGCAGTAGAAGAGACTTATCTGGTTAAGTAACCTAAGATGAAGTAGGGTTGTCCCTACCTTGGGAGTTGGTGAGTTTAGGGCTCGAGGGAATGTCAGTCACAGGCTTAGAACTTATTGGAAGCCACATGATGGAGAATTTCAAGTATCCAATGGGGATACTTTAACTGAGAGAATAGAAGAGTATTTCTCTCCTCCTTTGCAATTCAAGACCTGTTGTCATTTTAATTCCTCCTATTACTCTACAACTTTCTAAAAACTCAGTGTATTTTGCTTTTGCTTTCTCCCTTCTTTTTTCTGATTCTACAACCTTTCCTTCACCCACCAGAATTGCTCCACAGTAATAAGTAAATCCATAATGGAGCAAAATTTGTCCTTTACACTTGAATAAAATGCTTATTAGTTGTTGGATTTTTATCCTCCTGTCCCATATGTTCTTTGAACTAGAGAAAGCTTTTAAAGGCAAGGTCTGAATCTTCTGAGATTCTTTTTTTTTAAACATATATATGACAGAGTGTGGGGAGCTGATATAGGGTTAAGCCTCGGACTGACCTGTTGGCAAAGTCACAAACAAGTCCCAGCTTAGAGGGCACAGTCCTCTTAGCATAATTAGGCTTGACCTTATAATGCTCCCTAGATCTTATCTGGGAAGCTAATGGGCTGAGGGAAGTGCAGCAAGAAAAAGAACAAAAACAAGTGAAACTCACAAGAACAGTGTAACTTTGGTAACCACTACCTTGTTTACCTCTGACTATAAAATAAAGGCTCAGCTTGCCTCGGGATCTTTCTCTGTGGCCTCAGCCAGGCACAGGAAGATCCACAGAGACTAAAGAGAGCTAGAGAGTTATGAACGCTGTCTCCATGTAAAACATTCTTTGCCGACTCCGTCCACACCTTTGGGAACCCCTGGCCCGCCGCGGGACTGGACCCCGGCAACAGAGGTAGGTCCAATCTGGCCTACTATCTGTTTTTGTATAGTTCATGAGATAAAGATGATTTTCACATTTTTTTAGTAATCAGAAAAAATATTTCATGACATGTGAACATTTAAAGAATTCACAATCCACCAATAAAGTTTTATTGGTACACAGCACTTTCATTCATTTACAGTGGTCTATGCCTGATTTTATCTACAGTCAGAGACCAAATGGCTTGCAAAGTGTAAAATACTATGTTTCCCTTCTGTTGACCTCTGGATTAAGGAATATGACCAAATGAACATATAGAAGATACTATTTAATGATGATATTTGACTAAAAATAGGGGCCAGGCTTTGAAATGTAAATAAATTAGATTAAACAAAGGGCAATTCAGGAAGCCATACTTGAATTTATTGAAGTTTGTACCAACTGGGTGGGCTGCATGTAACAGAAATCTGATTACAGTGGCAGAACCAAAGGGGGATTTATTTATCTCCCCTAACTAGAAGTTTGCAGGATGATAGACATGGCTGGGGCTATGAATTCTTAATGCCTTGATACCGTTGTAATTTAACCTACTTATGAATAACTGGAAAGGAGCAAAGGGAAGGCCAAATAGTACAGGCATGCCATTTGTGCAGCTTTGCCAGGAAGCTGCAGTTTAGACACAAGACCAGCAAAGAGTGGGTGAAATAGGAAAGGTATTTGACTGTCAGTCACACCTGGGAACAGGTCATTGGCCAGAGTAGGTGTGGCCACTGCAAGCACGGAAAGATTCAAGATAATTAATCTCCTAAACAAAGGAGTGTTCTCTCTTGCCTTTTATGCTCCTGGCTACTGGGTCCTCATGCTCCTGCATTCACTCACATGGCCCACAGTCATGTGGGCCCCACACACATGGACTAATGGGCGGCAACTAGCCTAATACTGAACTTGACCCAACTCCACCATGGAATGGAAACTCTGGATGCTGGCTTTGCTTCTAGCTCTGCTGGATCCCCAGCTGCACATCTTCCAGGACTAGATGAAAGGAAATGGCACTTCAGAAACTGAGGGATATAATTCCACAAAAATAAAGCTGTCTACCACATCTCATCCTCCTGTGTGGGCCTCTGGAAATGCTTATTCCAGCAGGACTCTAAGAAACCCACCCCCACTAGCAAGAGAGAAAGACCATCACACATGTCTCTGATAACACTTTGAGCATCTTGAATTCTTTCAGTCTTCCTGCTTTTACCTCAATGCATGATTTCAGCTTCATAATCATGATCATGCTGCACTTTCCGTCCTTGCAGATTTCTACAAATTCCACTTAGCTAGGCTTAAAAGTATATTTTCACTGCCTCAGCAGAATACCAGATTAGGAATAGCTGTGCCCCTGTGGGTTCCAGGGTCCATGGAAGCATGGGCAGAGCCAGGACCTAAAGTGGAAGGCCCAGGAGGAAAAAGAGATGGGGGTGGTTAGGATATGATCAGAGCCATGGAAGCCACTCCATTCATGTCTCACATCCCACAAGCCAGTGGCTCTCATGCTTGTGCATCAGAATCCCCAGGAGTTCTCACTCAAGCCAGAGGGCTGAGCCCAATTCATGGAGTGTCCAATGCAGGAGGTTTGGGCTGTGCCCAGGAATCTGCTTTTCTGACACTTTCCAAGTTGATGAATAGTGTTGACAGAGAGAAGACATGCTGATGCTGATGGTCTAGGGAACTCCTTCCCACACAACTGGAGAGGACCACTGAGACTGTAGAGGAGGGCAAGGGAAGGGGCCAGTTCCTCTGTGGAATGCTGTCAGTGAGTCCATTCAGATGCCGCTGGCCTTTCTCAGGCACAGTCACATTAGCTCACCTACCCGCTCAGATCTTGTCAAAGGCAGATTGTGATTCTGAAGGTGTGGGGTGAGGTTAGAGATGTTGCATTCTAACAAGCTTCTAGGTGACCGAGCTGATCTGGGGACCACATGCAGAGCGGAAAGGCTGCCGGGGCTTCCTTGGTTCGCAGATTCCCTTCTCTTCAGCTTATCACAATAGGGCCACCCTGTTTCCAGACCCAGCTGCCTCTGGCAGAGGCAGCGATGCTTGAACCTTCTGGGGCAGGGTGTCCTCATCTTGGTCACTTCTCCTGAGCCCGGAGGAATGATTCATTTGAATTACATTCTCAATGCTTTGGGAGGATGCTGAGCCAGAAATGGAAACAACAGCAAACACGATCTGGAAAACAGAAAGCCAAATATATTTTTTTCAATCTATTTTTCCCAGATTCAGAGACTGCTTACTTCCCAATGAAATACAACCTTTGGATTGCAAGACACAATATAAAAAGCTCAAAAACACAGGAAAACAGCAGGAAGAGCACACTCTGAGAAAACAGAGTTGAAAAGTGTCTCTGTGACAAGTTTTGAATTAACTTATTATCCGCTGTGTGTGTTTATCTTCCTTGTGGTAGAACCAGCTGGAGTTTTAAATGCGGACGATGGGTAACGGTGCCAGAATGCTCCCTTGTGTCTGTTGGCCCCAAGGTTCTTCAGTGGCCAGCTAGTCACCAGAAACATAAAAGTGATGACCATTACCCCTGTGCCTGTGGCATAAGTAGTATTCTATTGACCCTCTTTCAGGAGCGCTCTTTAAGGGACTCTGGAAGCAAGGGTCTTGTTAAATATCCCAAAAGTCCCTTCCAAAGGCAAATAAACTCTAAAGAAGAGCCTTTGCCAGCGCTGCTCTAGGTTCCAGCTTTCGAGTTTTTCCCAGTATGAAAATTATTCCCAAAGATTTAGGTGTGGACTGAATGCTTCTCCATCCCTCGGTGGGTGGGCTGGCTCTGGATGCAGGTGAGTGGGGCTTGAAGCTCCCCAAGTGAGTAGCCACCCTCTTCTTTCCTCCCACTGAGCTTGCTGAAGCTTCTGGCACCCACAAGCCTGTGGGTGGAAGTGGGATTTCTGAGTGACGGACTCAAATATTGGCATTCCTTCATGCCAAAGTCAGGCTCCCTCCCTATAGTTGCTCTCTGTAACTCCTTCACTTCCCAGAAAGCCCGTCTGCCCAAGTTCAAGATGTTCTCAGTCAGTTCACCCCTAATTGTCAAACCATCCTGTTCTCAGCCACCAAAGGTCTGCAACCCTCATGGAGCCAAATATTGATGAAAATAATCAATCTACCTGTTCAGGCACCTGAGAATTGCAGAAAGAACTCAGGTCATTATTGTTCAGTAATGACCTGTCCAGATAATGGTGGTTTGTAAATATTAATTGTTTCCATCACTAAATTGGGGGGTATTTGTTACATAGTAGTAGGTGATGAATTGTACTGAACACTGACACGCTCACTCACATTATAGCAGAGGCCAAAGAAAATGTGCCAATCTCTTGCACCCATAAAATTCCTCTGGTATCTGGGTCTTAAGTGTGCTCTTATCGTCTTGCCTTCTGCAACTCAAATCAAGAAGCCATAGATTTAGCAACTAAATAGTCAATTGGCCATTATTTGGGGGTTGAGTTGGGACAGGTTTCGACTACATGGCCTGGTTAGATCCATGTGATAAAACATTTATTCACTTGTGAAATTTGTTTTTGGGGAAACACATCCACTGGGCTCAGGGGAGAGAAACACAGCCTTTCCTAAGTTCATAAGGGCTGCTCTTTCATGGAGCTGATCAAAATACGTTTATTAAAAACTTCAAGAGCAGTGAGCTAAGAGTGACTTAAAATAGATTCTATTTTGCATAAGTGCCCACTCACCATCTGTGGCCTAAGCTGAGACCACCATATGCAGCCAGAAAGGGACACTGTCCACCCTCTGGAGTTGCATTGCTTCTTTCCTCTGTGCTTCTCTTTTCTCAGAAAACACTTCTTGATAGAAGGGCCACAACAGGAAACCTTAGTGAGAAGACCAAGGTGATAGCCCATGGATCTACAAGGCACAATTTCTCTCTAGTTTCAAAGCGGGACACACTGGTCAGCCGTGAGCCACCTCTGGCTTATGAAAGATCCACTGAGATGACAGATACAAAACTCTGTTTACAGGGGGCAGCTACTAATATCATTTGCTGCCTCTTATAAAACCTCCAGCGGTGGGGAAAGGAGGGCTTAGAGAGGCATTTGGTGACCCCCACAGTTGATTATTAAATGGGGGAATATAATTTCTTCTTTTCTTAATCACTTGACTGAGATATAATCTGCATAACAGAATAGTTCCCTCATTTAAAGTGTACAATTCAAGTGCTTTCAGCATATTTATAGAGTTGTACAACCATCACTGCAAACAATTTTAGAACATTTTTTATTATCCCCAAAGGAACCCATACCCATTAGCAGTCATCCTCCCCATACCCCATACTCCCAATCTCTAGGCAATCAGTAATGGACATTCTGTCTCTTCAGATTTGTCTATTCTGGAAATGGGATTATACAATATGTGGTCTTTTGTTACTGGTTTATTTCATTTTGCATAATATCTTCAAAGTTTACCCAGATTGTGGTATAAATCAAGACATCATATCTTTCCATTGTCAAATAACAATCCACTTGATGGGTATATATCACATTTTACTTATACATTCATCAAGTGATGGACGTCTGGGTTCTTTCCTCTGTTTGGCTATTAAGAATAATGCCATTGTGAACATTTGTGTACAGGTTTTTGTGTGACATATGCCTTAATTTATTTTGGATATGTACCTAGAAGAATTACTGAATTCTATGGTAACTATAAGCTTAAAATTCTGAGGAATTGCCAAACTAATTTCCAAAGCAGCTATACCATTATATATCTCCACCAGCAGCATATGAGAGAGTTCCAATTTCTCCATGTCCTTGCCAACACTTGTCATTATCTGTCTTTTTATTCTAGCCATCTTGGTGGGAGTGAAATGATATTTCATCATGGTTTTGATTTGTATTCCCATGATGATTAATATATGATGTTGAACATTTTTATTAGTATATTAGTATATTTTGATTTGCATTTCCCTGATGACTAATATTTCCCTGATGTTGAACATTTTTCTTGTGCCTATTGGCCATTTGTATATCTTCTTTAGAGAAATGTCTATTCAAATCCTTTACCTGTATTTTAATTAAATTAGTTGTCTTTTTATTATTGAGTTGTATAATTCTTTGTATATTCTGGAGACTCTTCATATACATGATTTACAAATATTTCCTCCTATTCTCCCATTCTATGGGTTGTCTTTTCAATTTTTTTTTTAAATATATTTTATTGATTTTTCACAGAGAGGAAGGGAGAGAGATAGAGAGAGTTAGAAACAGAGAGAATCATTGATCGGCTGCCTCCTGCACAACCCACACTGGAGATTGAGCCTGCAACCTGGGAATGTGCCCTGACCAGGAATTGAACCATGACCTTCGGGTTCATAGGTCGATACTCACCCACTGAGTCACATCGGCCAAGCTATCTTTCATTTTTAAGAACAACTTTTTTTTTTAACTTTGATAATCTATTTGTTTTCTTTTGCTGTTTGTGATTTTTGTGCCATATCTAAGAAATAATTGAGTATCCAAGGCCATGAAGAATTACACCCTTGTTTTCTTCTAAGACTTTTCTAAGTTTAGACCTTTTACCCATTTTGAGTTAATTTTTGTATGTGAGACAAAGTAGGAGTCCAACCCTACCTCATGTGGATATCCAGTTATCCCAACAGTTCCCTGAAGAGAATATTCTTTCCCCCCATTTAATTGTTTTGACTCCTTTGTGGAAATTAATTGCCCATAAATGTGAGGGTTTATTTTTTGAATTCTATGCCATTGATTTATGTCCACCCTAATGGCGGTACCAGACTGTTTTCATTTCTGTAACTTTGTAGTAAATTGTGAAATCAACCAGTGTAAACCTTATGGTTTTGTTGATCTTTTCCAAGATTGTTTTGGTTATTTGAAGTCCCTTGAATTTCTAGTAAATTTTAGGATCAACATGAAAACTTCTACCAAGATATCAGCAGAGATTTTGATAGGGATCGCAATGAAGCTGGAGATCGAATCTGGGACTTAACCGTATTAAGTCTTCCAGCCATAACGATAGGATGTCTTTGCATTTATTTAGGTCTTTTAAAATTTCTTTCAACATTGTTTTGCAGTTTTGTAAGTATACATTTTGTATTTCTTTTGTTAAATGTATTCCTTAGCATTTTATTTTTTGATGCTGTTGTATGAAAATACAATTGATTTTTGTATGTTAATTTAATATCTTATAACTGTTAAACTTGCTTATTAGTTTTTACAGTTGTTAATAGTTTCCTTAGGATTTTCTATATACAAACAAGATAATACCATCAATGAACAGAGTTATTTTATTCTTTCCTTTCCAATCTGGATGCCTTTGATTTGATTTCCATGCTTACTTAACTGCCCTGGCTAGAATTTCAGAATACTATTTAAAAAAAGTGGTGAGAACGGACATCTTTGTCTTGTTTTTCATCTCTGGGGAAAGCTGTCAGTCTTTTACCATAAAATATGTTATCAATTATGGATTTTTAGCAAATACAACGTATTTTCTTTTACAAAGAGTAGGTCAATAAAGGATTGTCAATTTTTACCTTGCTTCTTGAAGAAAGCCTGCATGAGATCCAAAATTTAGTAAAATATTAGCTGTGCTATACTGACATGCTGTTATATAATGAATAACATTTGCTCACCAGGCATTTTATTTTTCCATCCTTGGACTCATATATTGCTGCATAGCTGTAGGTATTAAATTTTTATGTTTGAATTTTAGTATAGTTGTAGCTTATAAATATAATATTTTTAATTTCCTTTTTTCTAATATCTAAATTATTATAATTAACGTCAAGGTTAAAATAATATTGATGAGTTTATTAGTCAAGTACTAATAATGGTAACAATATATAATTTTGACACTCCTTTTAATGTTTTCTTTATAGATTCTGATTGCAGTTTTGACAGCCATTATCCTGAAAACAACAATTATTGTAGAACAGTGTTCTTTGAATCTAAGAAGGAGACATTCACATGCCCCCACCAATAGCTTCCTTGAGGTGACATTGTCTGGCTCTATGTGTATACCAGCATCGTCCAATAGAAATTTCTGTGATGATCAAATGTTCTCTCTCTGTATTGTCCAGTTTAGTAGTCGCTAGCCTTTGGGCAATTGACATGTGGCTCTGATTTTTTTAATTGTTGACAGTATTACAGATGTTCCCCCATTTTCCCCTCTTTGCCCCCCCTCCACCCAGCTCCCGCCCCACCCCAGGCCTTCCCCACACTATTGTCTGTATCCATGGGCATGCATATATGTTCTTTGGTTAATCTCTTCCCATCCCCTCCACCTTCATCCCCACTGAGATCTGTCAGTCTGTTCCATGCATCCATGCCTCTGGACCTATTTTGTTCGAAAGTTTATTTTGTTCATTAGATAACACACATCAGTGAGATCATGTTATATTCGTCTTTCTCTAACTGGCCAATTTCACTTAGCATAATACTCTCCAGGTCCCTCCATGTTGTCTCAAAGGGTAAGAGATCCTTCTTTTTTTTACTGATGCTTAGTATTTCATAGCATTCCATTATGTAAATGTACCTCAGCTTTTTATCCACTTATCTACTGTTTCCAGATCTTAGCTATTGTAAACAACGCTGCTATGAACATAGGGATGCATATATTCTTTCTGATTAGTGTTTTGGGATTCTTAGGATATATTTCCAGAAGTGGGATCACTAGGTGAAATGGTCGTTCCATTTTTAATTTTTTGAGGAAACTCCATACTGTTTTCTACAGTGGCTGCACCAGTCTGCATTCCCACCAGCAGTGTACTAGGTTTCCTTTTCTCATCTCACCAGCACTTGTTTGTTGACTTATTGATGGTAGCCATTCTAGCAGGTGTAATTTTAATTTGCATGTCTCTGATGATTAGAAACATTGAGCATCTTTTCATATGTTTATTGGCCATCTGTGTGTCCTATTTGGAGAATTGTCTATTGAGGCCCTTTGCTCATTTTAAAATTAGATTGTTTTTCTTCCTTTTGTTGAGTTGTATGAGTTCTTTGCATATGTTGGAAATTAACCACTTATCAGATGTATCACTGGCGATTATGTTCTCCCATAAAGTTGGTTTCCTTTTAATTTTGAAGATGGTTTCTTTTGCGGTGCAGAGATTTTTAGTTTGATATAGATCCATTTGTTTATTTTTTCTTTTGTTTCTCTTGCCCTAGGAGTTGAAGCAGTGAAAATTCTGCTACTTGAGATGTCTGAGATTTTACTGCCTATGTTTCCTTCTAGGATTTTTATGGTTTTGCAACTTATCTGTAAGTCTTTTATCCAGTTTATTCTTGTGTATGGTGTAAGTTGGTGATCTAGTTTCATTGTTTTGCATGTACCTGTCCAACAGAGGAACTGATTTTTAACTTGAATTTCAATAAGTTTAAGTTGAAATAACCATAGGTGTTTAGTGGACAGTGTTTCCCCTTTTCACCTGCCTTATCCCCAGATGTCAGTGACGGCAACTTCCATCCTGGGGTCTGAAACATTTATCACCAGCAGCGATTGGTAGGCAGTCAGATATCGCAACAGCACTGATGTCCTTAGCACCAATAATGGTGAGTTTTCTCTTCCTCCATGGGAGAGGCTCATGTTCTGAGCCAGCCTGTGCTTCAGTGCAGGATACGCGGCCCACACACAGTGCGAAGTGGTGGTCTGTGTCAGGGGACCTAGGAGTTAACAAGTCTAAGAGCAGGTGTTCATGCTGGAACTAGAAAGTTCTTATATCTCTTAAGCGAAAAGCTGCCTTCCACATGTTGCCCTTGGGTCCCCTTCTCCATCTGGACTCCTATTCATCTGTTTTAACAACATTCACACATGTTTGCCTTCAGTACAAATGGCCAGGTAGCTGGGCCGGCCTCTGTCACAGACATCAAACAGAAACTCCCACCTGAAAAGCAGACCTCCCTGCCAGATCCAGGCGACCCCGGAGCTCTTCATAAAGCTTTTCACCAGAACTAACAACTATTTGTTAAATAGCTGCTGTGTTCCAAGAAAGGTAATAATCACTGTGTGTATATTTTCTAATTTCCATGAGAATTCTGTAAAATAGATACTATATCTCCTGTTTTGGGGGGAGAAAACCAGAGTTGCTTAACAAAGTTCTAGCAACAGGTAGAATCAGGAGGGCTCAAACATATTTTATATACTAGTTTTTGCATCCTAACGTGGGCTGAAGAATCTTTATTTCACCATTTACTAGCTGTGTGGCCTTGGGAAATCACTTATTCTCTCTGACCTTCAGTTTCCACATCTGGAAAGTGAGGCATTGACAACGGATGCCTTTAGGGCAGATGGAAAGGGGGACTCCTTGGGCCCAGGGCCCAGGGCTGCTTCCCTGGCTGTCTTCAATTCCTTTTCTGTTCCTCCTCTGTCCTTCAACTTCTTCTCTTTGCATCCTTTTTTTTTTCACAGTTCCTTGTTTTATTATTGGTAAAAATGCTCAGCTCACCTAAATTTTACCAACAGACATTTACTGAGTCTCCACTAGGGACAGGAATTGTGCTGGGTATTGAACACAATCAATAGCTTATTTCAGTTCCTATGGATCCAACTGTATCCTTTTTTAGATAAAATTTGCTGAGCATTTACTATGGCTCAACCATTCTAAATGCTTTACATGTGTAACTCATTAAATCCTCCTAATAACACATTGAAGGAGTGACTTATAATTCCCATCACACAGCAGAGGAGACCGAGGCACAGAGAGGCTGGGTTACTTGCCAAATATGACACAACTTATAAATGATGGAGCTGGGACTCAAATCCAGCCGAGTTGGCTCCAAAGCCCACGCTCTTACCTCGGAGGCACTGAGGTCCCCCTTCCTGTGTTTGCAGGTTAGCCTGAGAAAGTCAGATTGAAGTGAGGGTGGGGGTGGGGCAAAAAGCATCATATACCTCAGGGGCTCAGGTAACTCCTGAGCACCATCTATGCCCACATCATGCTGTGTGGGAATACAAAGATGTATACGAACAACGCTCCACCCCCAGGAAAGTTAGATTGTAAGTCTAGCAAAGAGCATAAGTATGTGATGACATAAAGCAGGGAAGGTGAGGTAAGTGCTAAAGTGCTGCTAGAAAGTCCTATGAACTTCACAGAGAGATCAGTTCTGGTGTGGTTACTGAGAAACCCTTTCTAATGGTGCAGCCTACCTCCTGTGCCTGAAAGAAGGGTCAGGGTTCAGTAGATGGAGGAGAGGCAAAAGCAAGAATGTTCCTGGCAGAGGAAAAGACAGGAGCTCTGGAATGAAGGTGAGACAGGATGAGGCCTTTCTCGCACAGTCAGAAGCCCTCCCTCATCTTCCGTGCTTTATGTCATCACATACTTGTTGAGACTCGCAGGGACTGTGGAGACACTTAGGATGGCGGGGGGGGGACAACTTGAGACAATGAGCGTAGTTTAAGCAGGAAAAAAAAAAAAAAGCCTCAAAGTGATCGCTGGAGAGGGGCAATGACTGGACATGTATTGTCCTAGAAGCCAGGGACGATGTCTCCTGGAGGGGAGCTCG
>NW_005871262.1:721090-845403 GCF_000147115.1 Myotis lucifugus | reverse complement strand
AGCCGAGAGATAGCAGAGGGTGTTTTTTTTTTACTACTCTCCGTCGTATTGTTGGACCCACCCCTCCGCATTCTTGGAAAGTGAATAAGCGGAAAAGGTCGCCAGAGTGACAGATTCCCATCGCCTCCTCCCAGCTCTCCGCGCCCCGCCACTCCACAGGGTCGCCCCTCTTCAATGCCCTTTGCTACACAAGTGACATTTATATGCATCTGTTTCATTCTGATCTTTCAGCCAAATGGAAAAAAAAAAATCCTTACCAGATCGGAGTAGGATCTGTTTGGAGCCCACAGGGCCTGCCAGAGAGGGCTTCCGTGCACCCCTTTGGGGTTCAAGATGGACGGACTATGGACTATCCCTGTGTGAAGCTGGACAAAAACAGACCACACTGGCAAATGCGCTCCCCAACACACCCGCCCCCATAGGGCTCCTTGGCCTGTCACCGCTTCTGCAGGGTGACGGGACCTCGGAGCCCTGACAGTATCCCTGAGACTGATGAGGTCTGACCTTGGCCGATGGTGCTCAGGGACTCCTGTGTCCCTAGCTGTGTGTGTGTGTGTGGGGGGGGGGGGCGGTGGCTGGCGGAGTCGCGGGAGTTAGACTAGTTCGCCCTTCGCTCATTGTCGTCGTCTAGCCACACCCTCTGTGTGTGGGACTGAGCGCACCCCAGTTTTCAGAGCGAGGGCGGGTCCAGCTCTCTTTCCTTTCGATTGCATCTTTGGGGAAGTCCACGCCCTAGGCAGCCCTTCCCAAATCCTCTTGTTGAATACCTTCTCCTAGAGTCCCGCAGGTGCTTGGCACTACTTCCCCTCATCCTTCATTCAGAGCCCCCCTCTCCCCACCGCCTCCTCCCAGGGTTCTACAATACAGGCTGTCCTACAATGGATGCTAGTAGCATACTTATGAAGAAAAAGAAAGGGGACCAAGAGATTAGGATGGGCGGCGAGCCTGGAGCCCGAGTGGAGGGAGCCGGAGTGTCGCCCTGCGGACAGGGGTGGTGTCTGCGCCTGGCAGCCCCGCCCAGGACCGCCCAGAGCCTGGGCGCGTTTACGCATCGCGGCCAGGAGATCCCGCGCGCGAGGGCGGGCCCTAGGAGTCGGCAGAACCCAGTAATCCGAGAATGCAACATCAGCCCTTCCCACCAGCACTTCCTTCCTTTTCCCGAACGTCCAGGAGGGAGGGCTGCGCTCTTATAAACTCGCCCTGGCTCGCCGGCATATCAAAGGCTGCTTCGCCCTGGCTGCACCACGCAGCCCGACACTCCTGCTCCGGTACAGCCACGAACAGCTGTCGCCACCAGCGCCCCGCGCCTCTCAGAACCGGCCGGGCTCGGACCGGCGGTGGCGCTTGCGCGGTCCCCAGCGCCTGCACGCGGTGTGCGGGCCAGCATGCTGCGGGTCCTGCTCCTCGGCGTGCTGGGCTCTGCAGCCCTGGGTCTCCCGGCTCTCCCCCAGCCCCAGCCCCAAGGAAGCCAGTGCATCGAACAAGACTGTTTTGCTCTCTTCCGGGGCCCTGCCACCTTCCTCGCCGCCAGCCAGGTCTGCGAGCGCCTGCGGGGCCACCTGATGACCGTGCGCTCCTCGGTGGCCGCTGATGTCATCTCCCTTCTATTGAGCGGCGGCGGCGGGGGCGAGAGCCCGCGCCTCTGGATTGGCCTGAAGCTCCCGCCAGGCTGCAGCGATCCGGGTCACCTAGGTCCCCTGCGGGGCTTCCAGTGGGTGACGGGCGACAACCAAACCAGCTACAGCAGGTGGGCGCGGCTGCGCGAGGCCCCCGCGCCTCTCTGCGGCCCGCTGTGCGTGGCCGTCTCGGAGGCTGGGGTCCCCGCATCAGGTGAGCCGTCCTGGGAGGAGCAGCAGTGCGCCACCGAGGCCGACGGCTTCCTCTGCGAGTTCCACTTCCCAGCCTACTGCAAGCCTCTCGCGGTGCGGTCGGGTGCCCCGGCGACCGCCAGCATCTCAGTCAACTACAGCACCCCGTTCGGGGCCCGAGGGGCGGACTTCCAGGCGCTGCCGCTGGGCAGCTCCGCCGAGGTGGCGCCCTTTGGGATGGAGCTGGCGTGCGAGCTGAGGCCAGGGGAGACCGACGGCCGCTGGGGCCGGGCCAGGCCGGGCGCCTGGGACTGCGGCGTGGAGAACGGCGGCTGCGAGCACGTGTGCAACCGGAGCGCCGGGGAGTCCCGCTGCTTCTGCCCCGCGGACACCGCTCCGGAGGCCGACGGGCGCTCCTGCACCGCTGCTGAGGAGTGCGAAAAACGCTGCCAGCACTTATGCCACCGCAACCCCGACGTGCCCCGCGGCTACTCGTGCATGTGCGATGTGGGTTACCAGCTGGCTGCGGACCAGCACGGGTGCGAGGACGTGGACGACTGCATGCAGGTGCCCAGCCCGTGCCCTCAGCTCTGTGTCAACACGCAGGGCAGCTTCGAGTGCCGCTGCCATCCTGGCTACGAGCTGGTGAACGGCGAGTGCGTCGAGTCTGAGGACCTGTGCCTGGGAAATAACTGCGAGTACCAGTGCCAGCCCCTGAAGAAGACGGACTCCCCGCCGTACCGCTGCATCTGCGCGGAGGGCTTCGCGCCCGTGCCCCACGCCCAGCACCAGTGCCAGATGTTCTGCAACCAGACTGAATGCCCAGCCGACTGCGATCCCAACTACCCGGACACCTGCCGGTGCCCCGATGGTTACATTCTGGACGAGGGCTCAGTGTGCACCGACATCGACGAGTGCGCCAATGGCAATTGCATCAACGCCCTTTCCTGCAAAAACCTCCCTGGCACCTATGAGTGCATCTGCGGGCCAGGCATGGTCAAGACTGGCGACTGTGACCCCATCCCCGTGATTGTAGGCGGCGCCGGCGGCGGCGGCGACGAAGGGGGCTCTGGGGAGCCTCCGGCCAGCCCGACACCTGGCGTCACCTCCAGCCCCAGGCCTGCAGGCTCCGTGCACTCTGGCGTACTCATTGGCATCTCCATCGCCAGCTTGTGTCTGGTGGTGGCGCTTTTGGCGCTCCTCTGCCACCTGCGCAAGAAGCAAGGCGCCATGCAGGCTGAGCTGGAGTACAAGTGCGGGGTCCCCTCCAAGGAAGTGGTGCTGCAGCACGTGCGGACAGAGCAGATGCCTCAGAAACTCTGAGGGGTCTCCCTCCCTGGCCCCAGGTGTGGGCTTGGCCCTTACCTGGCCTCCTCCCCCGGCCTTACTCCAGGGCTGTCCCCAAAGCACCTTAGCTGGCATCAGAACTGGAGGAGACCCCCATCCCGTCTTTTGCTGACGCCAGGAATGGCTGGGGAGGAGGGACTGGAAGGAGAATGCACCCCAGTTACTTCCATGATGTCATCAGACTACTTACTGGGCAGAGACGGCAATTTTAAAATGAATATGGAGATTGCAAAGTGCCCTGTGCCTTCTGTAAGGCAGGAGGGTGAGCACTATTGGGCAGACTGTGATCCGATGGACTAGTGAGTGCGATTGTGTCATGTTGATGACTAAGATATTTATTTTTTTAAGTATTTAGGACTTTTTGTTCTATTTTCCCTACCTGTATGTCTTCATCCCACATTGCGTCCCTCCCTACCTTCCTGCTCTCTTTCTCACCTCCCCTGTCTATGTATTTATATACTCCCACTTGTCAAGTGGTAGTTAAACTACGTTGGTGAATTGTTCCCCCCCCCCCCCCAGCCCCTCGCATTTATGAAGCCAAGCCTCATTTCCCCCTCTCATTCCTCCCAATTTTCCCTTCCCAGGAACTGGGCCAACCCCTCTGAGTCACCTTACCTGCATCTGACTCTACTTCTACTTTTAGCTGTCTGCCTAGGGCCTAGGCAGAGCTCTTATGTGAAACAGAGCAAAAACACTAAAAATAAGAATGCCTGGGCATTTATTCTTTCACCAGATTTGCGAATTTATCCTGAAGTTTCATGCTTCCAGGGCCAATATCATTTTAACAAAGGTTAAGATGTGAGAGGCATTTGTTAAATTAATGTTGCTGGACTGTCTTAGAAAGTCAACCCAAGGAGTTTTTATTTTTATTTTTTAAACAGTGAGCCTGGGTTTTATTATTGGTGTTGTTTTGATTTGGACTGAAAGGTAGTCATTGTTGTTAAGCTTTTATGCAGTTTCCTTTTTCATTTTTATTATTGTTGTTGTTATTGTTATTTTTAACAGTGTTGGAATGTTCACATGATTGCTCTAGATTGAAAGAAAAAGGAATCATCTCCCAGGAGATAGTTTAAGAAAGTTATGAGTTGCCTGATTCATGCCAATTACCATTTTGACTCACTGTTTTTGTCATCTGCAGGCTAAAATAAAACCAGCTTTACTGTTTTGGGGGCATTTGGGAGTTTGGGGATGGTACCTGGCGGATGCCCAGGCCAGGCCCTCACCTTGATCAGGCCCTTGAGAATGTCTCCCACTTCAGAGGGGCCTTCTCACCTCATTCACTTGGGACTTGCTCCCCACAAGAAATGGGGGTTGCCTTTGCCCTCCCCCAGCAGCAGGTTAGAAATTCAGAAACTTGGGCTCCACACCACTGACTCCATGAGAATCTGTATTTTAGCAAGATCTGCAGGGGGTTATCTGCCAGTATGGTTTGAGGAGAATGGTTTCAGACAGCTCCCAACTTTTGGAATTGAGTATACGGGGATCAGTAATGAGTAGCAGGCCGAGTCAGGGCCTTTATTTTCAAGAAACTGAGGAATCTTAATTTCCAGTGGAAAAAACTAGGTACACCCCTTAAGACATCATTAAACAGGGTTTTTGGTTCAACTAAGCTAGGAATGAAATTATGAATGGGAAAAATGTATATCTTTTGTGACAAAGATTTTTTTCTACTATTTTGTAAACTCAGCATATTTGTACATATTTATTTATTGGAGATAAACTAGAACACAGGCAAAACCCTTGCTTATGACATCACTTATAGAAAATAAACAAATAACAGTGTGCCTTGGGTTGCATGTCTGTCCACCTCCCCTCTCTCCACCCCCATTTTCCATCATTAAACAATGCAAATTCCATGAATTGAATTTAAAGGTCGCTCCACACCCATCACTAGCTCATGGCATCATCTCTGACTTAGAAAGATGTTTTTCAGAGGAGATTGTTTTCACTGTAGGATGTCATGTTCTATCTGTGTGCACAAATGTTTATTTACTTTTCCTTCTGCAACCATAACAACTTCATACAAAGGACTTGTGTCGATGCATTTTAAAGGATTATTTAGATTATTTGTTGGGATGAATTAAAGAAACAATCCTTGGGGCATCTCTAGAATCCCAGCTGTGTGTCCTTCTGCACAAGGTTTGGTATTATTTGCTCCCTGAGATATGCAAACAGCAGACATGAGGGAGTCTCAGTCTATGGATCATAGTCAAACAATCATTTCCACATAACAAGGTCCCATGGAGTATTAAATCATTCTCATTTCTATTGGTTATTAGAAACATCTTTAATATACAAAATTTTTGAGCCCCTTTTTCTGGGTTGGTGGAACTGGCTGAATTTTATATACAGTGCTCTGAAAGTTTTAATAAAGCAGAAGTTAGGAGAAAATTGAATTCATCAAATATTCGAATATTTTTATACAACTAGATATGCTGAATTCTTCAGTTTTAAATTGAGTAGTTATTGTTGTGAAGGCACAGTTGGAGATTTCAACATCCATCTTGGATGAAGTTGACAGCTTTGGTGTGTGGGAGTGAGAGGTGGCTGCTACTATGAGCAGTGCCCTAGCAAGATAAGTGGTCCAGCAGTGTTGTCCTTAGGAGTCTGGCAGACTAGCAGAACACCAAATTCAGTAATAGGTACATATGAAGGAAGAACTCGCTGAGGGGGGCTAAGCAAGGACAGATAAATTGTGCAGGGGGTCTAGAGGAGAGAGGGTAACTTACAAGTTTGTCCCCACTACCCGGCCTTCTATTTTTCAAAAGGGTCTGCTCCCAAGTAGCTATCATATTGCCTTTCAAGGACCCATTCCTTCGGGTTTTCTTCCTCCAGAGGAGGGGCATTTTCTTAACATAAGAAGATCAAAACACACTTTGAAGACCCAGGAGCAAGAACTCTTACCGGGCCATCTTGGACTACAGAACATGGGTGGGGTGAGGGGCCAGGCCCTCCCTATCATCCTCACTTCCTGTTCCCTGGGAGTAGCATGTATGTTTACAGGCCTCATCTGAACTTAAGATTCTCAAAACAAGACACCTCTCTGAGCAAGACACTAGGACCATATAAACAAGCAGTTAGCTACAAAACTATTCCCCAGCTTTCAAAATTAGGGTGGTTCTTATGGAAGAGGGGCCGAGAGTCAACCTGTATAATCTCTGCATTTGTTCACATTGTTAGATCGAGGATCGAAGGGGAATCCCAAACCTCAGCAAGGGCTACCAGCTTGTCCATGATGTTCCACAGTGGGCAGGGCCTGGGGAAGAAGCCCAAGGTGGTACTTCTGCACCACTCAGAATTTGGTTTTACCAATCAAATGGCCTTCTATTCTTCCCTTTAGACCTAATCTCTTTCCTTGGATTTATTCAGCAAATATTTATTGAGCAGGTAGTCTGTTCCTGGCACGATGATAGGCATGGTGATAAGTCCCTGCCTTGAGAAGCTTACACTCTGGTGGGGGAGAGACACATGAAATAAATGATCACCCCCAATTGGCATTTAACTTAGAAATGTGGTAGAAAGCCCCAGGTGCCTAGCAAGGGACAACTGTAGATGGGACTTCACCCTCAGAGTGGCCTTTCCTTCCCTAGCATATCGCTGGTCATGAGGTTTGGACCCCCTGACCTTTCCTCTCTAGAGATATCTAGGCCTCAGTTGTATTTCAGCTCCAGGCCCAGAAAAGTAGCCATGGCTGACCTCAGGACCAGCTGCATTGAATTATGACCCCCTGCCCTGGCGCCAACCAATCAATCAGTGGAGACCTAGACCCTGAAAAGTCACACCTGGAAATCTGCTGGATATTCTACTAAGACCTTCTCCTGGCACCTCCCCTAAAAGCTTCTCCCTTAAAACCCTTAGGACTGAGGACCCAGTGTGCTCTCCCTCCCAGGAGCACACCAGTGCCTTTCTCTTCCCCTTCCTGCCCCAGGCATGTAACCATTAGCTTCCTCACTCCCAAGCTCCAAGAAGATCAAAACACACTTTGAAGACCCAGGAGCAAGAACTCTTACCAGGCCATCTTGGACTACAAAGGCCCTTCCTTTTCCTCTATAACTTGTTTCCTAAGCCATTTTCTCCTAGGAATTACTTCTTCTACCTCTGTGATTTACCAAATAAATGTTCTCTTATACTCTGGGTCTTGGCTCTGAATTCTCTTCTAGCCAGAGCCCAAGTACCGAGGTTGCTGAACCCAGGTGTGGTCTGACCCCACATGTTTCTGTTCCTGCCACCGTGAACAGAAACAAGTGATATGAGCTGGGGAAGAGATGCACAGCACAGCACAGCAGGAAATTGAGGACTGGAAAACATCTTTGATGAGCTGACCTTAACACTAGACCTTAAAGAGGATCAGGGCTTAGTCAAAAGCAGAGTGGATGGGAGAGCAGTCCAGGAAGAAGGAACAGCATGTGTAAATACCCTGCACTCACAAGAGTCTTGGCAGAGGGCATGGACATAGTGAGCAAGGGGGAGAGTGGCCACGATGAGGCTGAAGAGGTAGAAATGCAGATGTACAAGTGAAGGGGGAATAGGGACTGTAGGCCAGTGCAGGGATGTTGACTTGTAGGTGCTAGTGGTCCACTCAAGGAGTTAATAAGAGTGTGCTGCTGTTTGATTTGTAAAATAAAATTTTTTTGAAAGGTAATAATTCTATACTTACTTGTCGCCATGGGCAGATAGCTGCACAGTTTCCCTTGTAAGCATGAAATGTGGGTGTCATATAACCTGGATTTGACAACCGGTAGTCACATGACCATGAGCATCATGAAACCCCTCTAAGGCTATAAAAACAGGTGCTTTAGCAGTACCACCTCACAGGGTTTCCATTAAGATTATACGAGGTGAGCTAGCACAGGTTCTGGCACACAGCAGGTGCCCAATAAAGGCTAGCTTATGTGTCACTAAATTAGTGGATGTATAAGTGAATTTAAAAAAAGGTTATGTTGAGATCATGAGGGTCTTGAGGACAGGTTCAAGGTCATGCGGAAAATGGAAAGTATTGTTTCAAGGCAAGGTGCAGTCTCTTAGAATGAATGCTGTCAGTCCTATAGGAAGTGTCATGATAGGTTTGGGGGCATCAAGCAAAGCTTAGAAAGGCATATGTTGGCACAGGGAGAGAAGTGGCCCCAGAGGTTTAAAATCCTGCTTCCAAGGTCTATTGACCCTACTCACAAGGCCCATTAAAGGATGGGGTACAAAGTTAACTTCCATTGTGCTCCCAGGGAAGCCACAGAGAAGGGGAGAACACACCCTAAAGAGCCGCTGCTTACCCTGGCTGGTTTGCTCAGTGGATAGAGCGTGAGCCTGCAGATTGAAGGGTCCCAGGTTCGATTCCAGTCAAGGGCACGTGCCTGGGTTGTGGGCTCGGTCTCCAGTGGGGGGCATGTAGGAGGCAGCGGATTGATGATTCTCTCTCGTCATTGATGTTTCTATCTCTCTATTCCTCTCCCTTCCTCTCTGAAATTCTTAAAAAAAATATTTAAAAAAAGAGCCCCTGTTTGTTTTCTTGGGACCCAAAGGAGACAGAGAAAATTTGTTCCAGCCCAGGCAGAGCCCAGGGTTGCTGGGGAAGGGGCAGCCCTGCACTCTCACCTTCACCTTCAAAACTTTTTTGAGCCTGAGAATTTCTTCACTTTCAGCTGCCACATGGGGTCCTCAAGTTTAGCAACACCAAAGAGGAACTGAAACCAGACCACAATGGGTCTGGGCGGCCTGTCACTACTTGAGCAATTAAGCAGAGACAGGGTTGAATCATATATGAGCGTTTATTGCAATACTGCTGGCAGTACAGGAGAACAGCAGGTCACCCACAAAAATCTGCTCTACCCCTCCCCATAAGACAGCTGCTTAGATTGGACAGAAGGACAAAGATTACATGGGACAGTAGGAATTACAGGCATGGGGAAGTAGGCATGGTATCATGGCTACAGGTTACAGGCAATGGGGGCTGGGGGTCGGGTTGCAAAGGGCTGGCACCTTGGGACCAGATTGTTTTTGCAACAAGTTGTAAATCTTTCCATAATTATAGGCAGTTCTCCGAAAAGGAGGATGGACTGCATTCTGATGTTAGCTCCCATGTCCCAGGGCGTACAACGCTCAGCCAGGTTAGAAGGTGCTTTCTCTAATCAGAACAGAATAATTACGATTAACAGAGCATGATTAATGTTTCTTATAACTATAGCTGGTCCCCACTATTCTACTTCTGCCCCTAACAGAACCTGCAAAGGAGAAAGGAAGCATCGGTTTAAAATAACGCACAGGCCCCATTGTGCACAGACTCTCGCAGTGGGAATTTGAGGCAAATCTTAACCTTTCTCAACTGTCTGCCAACTGGGGCATTGCAAGCCGGTGGTAGATCTGGACACCAATCCCCCATCCCCAATGCCAACGAGGGAAGTCACAGACACTTCCGTGATTCATTCCCATGAGCGGATTTCCCTGACTGCACATCAGAGACTGCACACTCAGAAGAAGTGACTATTGCAATCTTCATTTTCTCAGGAAAGTGGCATCTCAACTATAGTTCAGGGTCTTTAAAACTCTCTGTCAGGGTAATGTATGCATATCTGCTCTTCTTTCTCTCTCTCGGTGAGGGGAAGAGGAACCTAAGATTCAAGAGCAGACAGCTCACTGATTAGGGACTAGCATTAAGATCTGCAATCTACAGGCCCCTGAAAGATCTGGCTAGGCCCAACACTGGCTGCTGGACTTTATTTCTTTTTAAAAATTATGATATCATCGACATACAGTAAAATTCACTCCTTTTAGTAAATAGTTCCCTGAAACCATTGCCATCATCAGTATACAGGACATTTCCTTCACACTAGAGGGTTCCCTGAGCCCCTCCCGCTTTGCTGCCCTTGGAGTGTCTACACACAGGATGAGGCCCTATTCCTCCCCGAGGCTTGCCACATCCCACATGCTAGATCCTCTTTCAGGATCTCCTCACACTAAGAATCCCGTTTTCATGTTTGAATCACAAAAAATAAGCTTTTTTAAAAAAATATATTTTATTGGTTTTTTACAGAGAGGAAGGGAGAGGGATAGAGAGTTAGAAACATCGATGAGAGAGAAACATCGATCAGCTGCCTCCTGCACATCTCCTACTGGGGATGTGCCCACAACCACGGTACATGCCCTTGACCAGAATCAAACCCGGGACCCTTCAGTCCGCAGGCCGACGCTCTATTCACTGAGCCAAACCGGTTTTGGCAAATAAGCTTTTCTAAGCAATCCAGAAAGCCTGACTTCTTTTACTTTGAACAAATAGGTTTTAGTGAAACCCAGCTCATATGTCTCCCAGTGCCCTACTCATTCACCCTGAGTTCTGGCCTTGATCTGCCCCAAATCCTGGCAGTCCACCAGAATTGTGTAAATAAGCAAAAATAAGACAGCAAACCACTGCATCACGCAATGTCAGAGGAGGGGGAACCTGAGGGTGCAATTAGGAAGTAAGTAAGGTATGTGCAAAGGAAATGAGGGTGCTGCCCAGTGCATATCACGTGGCAAACCATGTGCTACTTCCTCAGGCTCCTGGTGATGATCTGAATGTAGCGGGGACAGGTGACAGGGGATTCCCAAGTTCTAACTTTTGGGGGCTCCTGTTGCTCTTGTGTTAAACTTGGGTTAATTATTATATCATCTCTTCAAGAAAAACTGAGGTTACAAAGAATATATAAGAGCACATTTTCAGCGTGGTCATGGCTGGGTGGGGAGGTCCCCAGGCTTCTTTGAAAATATAACCCTTACCTTCACCGGTTTAGCTCAGTGGATAGAGTGTCAGCCTGTGGACTGAAAGGTCCTGGGTTTGATTCTGGTAAAGAGCACATGCCAGGGTTGTGGGCTCGATCCCCAGTAGGGGCGTGTAGGAGGCAGCTGATCAATGATTCTCTCTCATCATTGATGTTTCTATCTCTGTCTCCCTTTCCCTCCCTCTCTGAAATCAATAAAAATATATTTTTTTAAAAAGAAAATATAACCCTGACCTTTTCAGGCATTTCTTCATAAAATAAATACAGGCAATGCTCTGCCTCTCTCTCTCTCTCTCTCTCTCTCTCTCTCTCTCTCTCTCTCTCTCTCTCCCTCTCAGACTATGTGCCTGGCTTCAGCGCTATCTCTTTTCGTTTTCAGAGGGACCTTTCTCCCCTTTTTAGTCAGCAGGTTCAGGCATAGGCAAACAACTGGTTTCCTCTCACAGGAGAAAGGAAATATTATTCTAACAGAATCGAAATTCTTTTAGGAGTGTTTTGAAAGTGTGATTGCGAAAGACAAAAGAACCCGAGGGTGCCTTGCTCCAAGTCAGGCCCCTGGAAATGGGGAACAAACAGCAGAAGAGTTTCAGGGATCCAGTGACAAACACCAAGATTCTAACTTGGGGCCCATGAGGACAATGACTTCCCCCTGAGGGACTACTGGCCACACAGTTCCCGGATTCCTGCCTGAAATACACACCTTTTAAGATAGGACATTCATGACCAATATTATCCTCAGATGAGACCTGCCCTTTTCTGCATATTCGATGAATGGCAGCTGCTCTCCATCACACTCCTGGCATTTTCTTCAGGCTTCACCCTGAGACTGGCACTAACTGCTTGCTCAAGGCTGGAGGACTCAAGGAAACCATTGTTCAACCACCCAACGAGAAAGAGAGGGGCTTTCCACAGTCTCCCCCGTCCTCCCCACTTTCCTCTGCCTCCTGCCTCAATGCAGCTTCACTTCCTTGAGAACAGGGGCCCACCTTCCACAAACTCAGAGTTGATGAGCTTCTTTGCCAGGTAGACCCCAGCCTGTCATTAGAGCTTGTCACTGCAGTCCCATGGCAGGTCTTTCATCCTCAAGGGGGCTGTGAGGAGCTGCTGGTCTGTGTCTGCCAGTGCTTCCAGCTGGCTGGGCAGCATCCACCCTCATAGGCCTCTGTTCTAGTCACTTTGGGCACCTCCAATGCTTTCCTCCACAGGCCCTTTGCACCTGCTGTCCATTTTGCTAAGAGTCCTGCACACCTTCTGCCCCACCCGCTTCTTCTGTTTATTCCCATACAGCCAATCCTGGGAACGTTGCCCTAAGACAAGGTCAAGGTCAGTTTCTTTTAGTATATCATCTCATTAAAACTAGATTTGTTTCTTGTATATGTTTTATTTCAGTTTAGAATTGTACTCTCAGCTCTGTGCTTATCAGATTAACGTCCATCTCTTGATACTAACCAATCTCCAAGCTTCATGAGGGCAGGGTGCTTTCTGCAGCGGCTCCTCCTGCACCTCAGAGCTGCTGCATTGCCAGAAAGAAGCAGCACTCAGAGTGCTGTCCGCAAACATGCCCACCTGCACGCCCACCACCTACATGCCCATCTGCACACACTTCCATAGAACAGAGCTTCCGGTGAGCATGATGCAGGCTGGTGGTGGGCAACGCCATGGAGCTGTGGCAGAATACAGAGGCTTAGGATTTTGACATTTGTGCTTAAGGAATTTGAGGCCATTCTGTCATCTACTTAGGGCAGGGGTGGGGAATGTCCAGCCCTCGGGCCGTAGATGGCCTATGAAATCATTTGGTCTGGCCCTGCCAAGGCATTAAGGGCGAGTTAATTAAATAATCAAATATAGCAGGCTAATGTTTAAGTTGATAATTTAGTATGGCCCGCAAATGATATTATAAATATCCAGATGGCCCTTGGCAGAAGAAAGGTCCCCTACCCCTGGCTTAGGGTGAGGGAGCGTGAGGGATGAGGATGAGAGCTTTCACACCCAGATTCTGGGGGATCTGTCCAGTCGTTGCTCTTGCTTCCTTGTCTGACATGAGATAGCACAGCCAACACATGCCACATGTGCTTGGTTTTGCTTTTCATATCAGCTTTTAACACATAAGGAGTGCAAGGTAAGAGGTTTTTAATGAACGTGAAGCCAGAATTTATAGGTTACTATGAAAATAGTGTTCATCTTTGCTCAAAGACATATTGCTGACAAATACGGCAAAAAGTCTATTGAGCAACTGCTTGCCACGTCCAAATATCATCTTCCCGACCATCTGAAAACATTAAATACCTGGCTTGTCACTGAGCAGTCAAGTAAGTAAAGATCATTTTAGAAGGCAAATCAAGTTCACTGATTGAGAGGTTCCTGAAGGCTGTTTTTACCTGTGATTTAAAAAAATGCTTTCACTCATGTTGCAGCCAAACGCTGTTGCCCTAGTACCAGTAGGCAGAACACCAAGGTCAAAGCGCCTTCCTGGCCTTTGCCCAGACAGAGGAAACACGTCAGAGCCCTCAGGACCCTGTCACTGACCTCAGCTCCCTGCAGTCTTGCAGCACAGGAACCACAGGGAAGGTCTCCTGGGCACGCTTTGCTGCTGCTGAGTCATTCCGCCCCAGGAGTGAGAAGACTCTGCAGCTGAGGAAGAGAGTGGTGAATGGGACCACACCCTGGCCCCTCCTGTGCACGATTTATTACTGTGGGGCCAAGGGCAGGGGTGGTGCTCATGTTTAACAGGTGATGGAGAGAGCACTAGGATAAAGGAATCCTGTCAACCAAAACACTTGTACGCATACATGCCTAACCCATGGACACAGACAGTAGGGTGTGGAGGCCTGGGGTGGGGGATGGGCTGTAAGGGGTCAATGGGAGAAAAAAAGGGGGCATATGTGATAGTTTCAACAATAAAGAGCCTATCTAATAATAGACCAAAATGGTAATTGACCATACCTTTGCTACGCCTCCCATTGGCTAATCAGCACGATATGCAAATTAACCGCCAACAAAGATGGCGGCTAATTTGCATATACTGGCTGGGAGCAAAGACTGAAGACACCATAGAAGGAAGCCAAGCAATGGAGCTGAGGTAGCGGAGACGGGCGTGAGAGAAGTGGCAGAGAAGGGCGGGGTAGGAGCCGCAGAGACAGGAGCGAAGCCCTATTCTTGCAGGAATCCTCCTGCAACGGGCCTCTAGTTAATAAATAAGCAATAATAAATAATTTTTTTAAAAAAACAACAACAAAGAAATGCTGTCTTCACCCTTCCATTGTCTCGGTTAGCAAGCCTTGCCCATGTCTTAGAGAAGGCTAGGAAGAACTCAGCACTCACCCACTCCCATTGTGCATAGTTGAAGTGGGAAGCTTAGAGAGGTGAAGTCACTGCTCACAGCGCCTGGCTCCTGCTGAAGCCCCTGCCTCTCAAAGACTTTTCCTTCCATCACCTAAGGCTGTTTCTCCTTCAACCATCCTCAACTGTGTTAAAAAGGTTGCATTTTAAAATACTCAATAAGCATGAGTGTTGCCAAGACCAGCGCCCCATCTTGTTCACGAGAGTTTGCCCAGTGAGAGTCACTGCACCAGACTCAAGAGAAGCACCAGGCCCCCACCCAGGCTGGGGGGCAGGCCTGCAGCCCACCCCCATTTCCGACCATCGCCAGTGCCAGAGCCCCTTCCCTCACTGCCACCAGCCCAAGGTGTCCTTGCAGCTCAGTTCAACCACATTTATCAAGCGCCCACCCTGCCTGGCACTGGGAAACAAAGAAATGGTTCAGTTTTAAAGACTGCAACGATGTTACAGTCACACAAGGCCCACGGACAGCAGCCCTGACTGACTTCAGATTCCCCAGGTAACTCTAATGGGGACTGACAAGTTAGGGATGGTTCATGTCCTGGTTCTTCACCTGAGTTAGGAGCGACCAATCCACAGGCATGTCTCCAGTATGTAGTACAGACTTGGCTAAGCATTTTCTTTCCAAGACAGATGTGGGCCATCCAAGTGTACAGATGTGAACCTCTCACCTGGCCTGTCAGCCCAGTGAGACCCACTGGATCAGCACTGATCACATCTGACCCATCACCCTGCTGGCTGGCCCCTGGAGGGGTCAGGATCTAGTGGTTTTATGTCCAAAGACAGTCTAGGCCAAGACCCTTCTTTTTTTCATTCTGTGAGGGAGAAGTTGAAATACACAGTGTGGAGCTTTTTTCCATCTGGCCGCAGCCATCAGGGGTCTTAAAAGGCTCAGTTAAATGATATCCAGAAAACATGGAGCAGACTCATAAAACCTCTTAAGGCCTAAATTCCTTTCCATTCAAAAATCTTAGACCATCTATTTTATGTGTAGAGGTTGTTCAATTAATGGAACAAATGTCTGTTAAACTAAAAATGAGAAAAGAAGTAGTGTGGAACAGAAATAGACAGTGTGGAATAGACAAGTTAGACTCTGAGAGTCACCATGCACTAGTGCTGGGAGGGGCTCCTGTTTTCACAGGCAGAACTGAGAGGACCCCAGGGTTCATTCACTTGCTGGGTCATATGACACCTGCATCTAGGACCAGAATTCAGGTCTCTTGGCAGTTTCCCATATACCAGGCACCTGCTCACATCTGGCAAAAGCCTGACTTTGGCTGAATACTTCAGGGAGGGTCTTGTTCTGCCTCTCCCTCACTCAGAGAGGAGCGCTGCTCCACTGTAATCAGGGCATCCCCTAAGGCTGCCCTCCTGGCCTGCCTGGGTGATCTTCCACCTCCCAGCAGCCTCCTTGCACCAACATGGACCGCCTACTGGCTGCGGGAGAAGGCCCAGGACAGGCAGCCTCTGCTGGGCCCACAGGTCCAGGATGTTCTTTCCTGAAGCCCTCCTGCCAGGAAGAGTGAGTTCTAGAAGTTGACGACTAGGAAGAGCAGAGGGTGCTCTTTTCAGCCACCATTCTCCTTCCCTCCACCATATCTTCCTCTCATCACCAGAACCAGGCCTACCAAACCCAGAAGTCTCATTTGCTGTGCTAAGTCAGCTGGGGTCTCCC
This sequence comes from Myotis lucifugus, assembly GCF_000147115.1. Classification (NCBI taxonomy): domain Eukaryota; kingdom Metazoa; phylum Chordata; class Mammalia; order Chiroptera; family Vespertilionidae; genus Myotis; species Myotis lucifugus. Next base: position 829,486 of record NW_005871262.1, on the reverse strand, counting down.
ACATAGCATTGCATGCACATTCAATAGCATGTTTGCACTCTCTGGCTACAAATGTTCTTTCCAAGACAGATGTGGGTCATCCAAGTGTACAGCAAATGAAACTTCTGGGTTTGGTAGGCCTGGCCCAGCATATGCATTGCAAGCTCAGTTCAACCACATGTGTCAAAAGCCTACCTTGCCAGGCTCTGCCTGGCCCCGGGAAACAAAGAAATAGTTCAGTTTTAAAGTTCAGTTTCTCTTCCCCTGGCTCCCTTCCCACTCACCCCCTTTCCCATTCAACCCCTCCCCACTCACCCCCACAGGTGTCATGTTCTCACAGCAAAGGGTCAGGGGGAAAAAATCACACCACAGGAGCTGAATGAATTTATAATCTCTGCTTTTTATTATTGACCTGGTTTATGCCTGTAACCAACCCCATGTAGGATCTCTCCAAACCTCTCCTACTCACTCTATGAAAAAGCAGAAAACCTATGTAAGCCAGGGGTCAGGGTCAGATCTGGGGTCAGGGTCAGAATTGTGTGGCTCTCCCATTGCTGGCAGAGAATGGCCTGAGGGTTCAGGTCTGTGAGGTCTGCACAAGGAGCCTCGGGGCTGTTGCAAGAGCTGTGTGCTTGTACCAGGGCAGACATGGGGCAGATAGGGCTGCGTGTTGTGACCTTGACACTAGACTTCCTGGTTCAAATCTAGCTCCACCTCTTATCAGATACCCAACCTTGGACAAGTTCCGCAGTGTCTTTATGTCTAAGTTTCCACCTCTGGAAAGTGGGCCTGATGATAGTAATTACATGGTTGAGTGCTGTGGTTATGGGCAGTGACTGTTAGCTCCTGGTTTTTCTTTTTCTACCCTTCTTTGGTGTCCTTAAAGGGGCAGTCTTGGAAATGAGACTAAAGAGAAGATCTGCCTGCCCCCACATGGCCCCATGCTGTCTGATGTTCCACTGGTTGTCTGCCTTCAGAGGGCAAAGTTTACAGGGGATGATGGAGGCCATTGATAACCCCCCCTGCATTATTATAATTGATTTTGTTATTAGTTGATATAGGTTTGTGAAACTCTTTTCATATCTAACTTGTATTTAAAACAATCCTGAGATGCACGGGAAAAACATTATTATTATTATCCCGACTTTGTAAAAATGACCAAAACAGAGCAAACCTTTTCTGCCTTGACTCACAACTTGAAAATGGATTATACTCAAACCAGATTCTTTTGGGAGTGAAAGAAGGTCTATTAGTAATTATGCTGTCCAGGCAAATCAGGATAAATGGATACTCTAATAAGGGAAGACTCTTCAATTTAATTTGATGCATTACCACAGTAAGTGGCAGGAAAACATGAGTCTGTTAGGCACTGGATCAACTAGGCTGTCACTGCTCTCCCCAGAACACCCTCCAGAAGGGGTTTTGTAGAGGAAAAGTTGAGATGTGCACTTCACTGACGAGACCAGGAACTGCTAGAGATTCAAGTGAAATGTCCTGTGTCCAAGGCCCAGAGTAGAGCGTCATAATGTTTTCAAAAATACTCTCTTAAGTCTTTTATGTTTAGGGAGGAATCAGAGAAACATTTGAGATGCAGACCACTCAAACAACAGTGGGTTCTCCAGCGAGTGGGCAGTGGGGTTGCTTGACTCTCTCCTGAGATGGAGGTGGAGGGGGACATGTGCCTCTAGGTAACATTTGGCTCTTCCTGAGGACACTCTTTTATCTGTCCCATTTCCCTACTTAGCTCTCCAGTGCCACCATGCCTCAGGCTTCAGGCCTGGGTCAGGAGTGGGGTGCAGGGATTGGTAAAAGGATCTTAGCTTTTAAAGATTACTAAAATAAGGAAAGCAGAATTGAGTGAATACCAGAGTCACTGCCCTCAACACATCATCATAATGACAAAACCGTATGCACCTGAAGAACAAGAGACTGGAAAATTCAGGGCTGATAGAGAGGTTTTTCCCCAGAGTCGAGGCATGTGCCCTGACCGGAAATCGAACCAGGGCTAAATAAGTTGACATGTGAAACAGAACAATGTTTGGCACCCATAAGTACTATATGTGTTGATTCTGATTAACACCCCAACCAGGGTCTCTGGTGCTTGGTATCTCAAAGCTCCTGGTGCATCTGGTTTTGCCCCAAGCAAATTCTGCAAGTGGAAAACTTAAAGCCTGCTGAGTGAATCTTTCCAAGCTTTGACCAAATGCCACAACACCAGATTTTTAAGTTCTCAAACCACAGAATTAAGAGCCCTTCTGCTGTTAACTTTGTCCTGTGTGACTTTTCTATTCAGAAAAGAGAGAGAAGTGAAACTTCTCAACAGTTAAAAGTAAAGACTTGCTGAAATTTGTTAACTTTATAAGCAATAATAACAACAATAACCCACTCTGTAATGAACTCCTCCTCAGTGAGCAATCTGCTATAGACTCCGTGACGGGGAATAGCCTTCGCTTGCCACAGTGAACACCTGCTGCACCTGTGAGGCCAGGTTCTGCCCTTTCCAAGTTCTCTGTGCACAAGGTGATGCCACCTACTACAGGCAGTTAGACAAACAGGGGAGCTTCTCCCACTAACCTGCTAACCCAACAGGAGTAAGTTCACCTGACCGAGCTCTGGCCTCCAACATGGACCTCTGCATAATTGTAAGAAGTATCTAAATGCCACTCACTAGATTTAAAACAAAAAGAACAGAAAACCCTGAACCAAGTAAGTTGTAAACTCAAAATGTTAGAAGATAAACCAATTACGTTAGCACTTCCTTTGAAAAATGGAACCATTTCTTTTGAAATCAACCACAGTGGTGAGACATGTTTTCCTTTTCAGTTGCCTGCTGATGGCACACAGCTTCACCTGCCAAATCCTGCCAGCTTCCAAGGCCCGGGATGCTGACTTACTCCAGCACATGGGCAGCATGACCTCCAACCATGTGGAGAAGAGCACATGTTGCCACTGGGTGAAGTGAGAGCTGACAGAGAATCTTGGCTTCTCAATACTAGAGGTGGTTGGAGAGCTTTTCTTGTTCTATTAGAAAAGTTCATGAGGAAGCTGTGAATAGGATCAGTCCCCAGAAGTAAAACTCCTATTTTCACCGTCCAAACATCAGTCAATGTACTGGGAGAGCCAGCAGAAGCCTCGCCATAGCCTTTCCTCTTGAATACACTGCACATGAACACTTCCATGGGGCGGGCATTCAGCTCCTTCAGGGTCACAATCCCCTTTCCTGTGGTCTGTCCATAAAGCCCAAATATCTCCCAGAGTTTTTCTATACCGATTGCATCTGTTCTGTCAGTTTGTAACCCAAGGTAAGGATTGGCACATTGGATATTGTTTCGTCAATCGTTGAAACATTAAGTTCAACTATGGATTCCATGAGGTGAGGATGATCTGCACAGTCCACCAGAAAGACAGTCCCACTAACTACTGGGAGATCATTTTTCCAAACTCATCTTGCTTGCTCATGCCCACCAAGATCAAAAGTTGTAAAAGTCAATTCAGCAATTGTCAGCTCTTGGATATCAGATGTAATGTTGGAGCATGTCTGTCATTTTTGAGCTTGTGTAGAACAGTGGTTTTGCCTGCATTGTCCAGACCAAAGAATACAAGATTTCTAGATTTCTAGTACCATCCTAGGAACTAGAGCACATGGCTGAAACCATTGTAGATCCACCCAAAGATGAAAGACATTATTATGCTTCCCACGACACAAGGGGTTCCTCTGGCAGCAACACCAGCAGCGGGCAGCTTTGACCCTCCTCTGATCATACTCCCAAAAGCACTGGAGAAATATGCAACCTTGGGTCAAAGATTTTAGCCAATGTTGCAAGCCTCCCAAACTCCACTACCTCACCTTTCAGGGGCAGATTTCTGATTTTGTTTAGGACTTAGTTCTAAATGTGCTTAAGTGCTGAAGTTGGTTCCCTACCCAGAATCTGTGATTGCTTTAGGGGTGGACATGTGGTCCAACTCTGGTCAAAGAGACATGAAAATAGATTATGGAAGTTGTAGGTGCAACTTCTGGGAAAGGTTTGGCTATTGTCCCATGGGACTATAATGCTTGGAGGGCTACATCCACTTTGTGACTATGAGGTGAAAAGCTTGTCCAATATGAAAGCCAATACGTTAAAGATAATAGGGAAGACGTAGGAAAGAACTAGGGTGCTTGGTAATACAGAGAGCTGATGAGGTAGCCAGTTTTGGCACTGCTTCTACTGAACTTATTTTTCGGAGGTGATCCACATTCTTGTTGCTTTAGTGCTTTCAGATGTGTGTTCTGAACTTGTAGCCAAAATACTCCAACTCATTATCCTTGATCCAGTCACTGACCTTTTTAAGCCTTACTTTTCTCATCTCTCAGACATGAACACAAGAGTTCTTATCTAATTGAAGTAGGTAATATGATAATAATGCAAGCAAACACTCATGTCACACTTGCTAGGGGCCAGACCCTGTTTGAACAGTTGACTCATGTGACGTACGCAGAATGCTCAGGGTAGGATCCTGAAACTTACATGTTCTTAGCACTTATCATTATGATCATTGTTGTTACAGGAAGTAAGCTATTAATTCAGACATTCTGTTCCTACACAATTTACTTACAGCAAGAGGAAATAGACTTTCTGGCTCTCCCCCTATTGCCCCATGAGAAAGATTACAGGAGCATTTGAAAATGTTTTTGCTCCTATGTTAGCTTTGGAAATTCAAATCCTGTCACAATGAATGACATAGGAACCAAGACATAGACAAGTGCTCTCCTGATGTTTAGGTTGTAATGCATGTATTTACAAATAAGCTCATACTAAAAGTTCCTACAAATCTATTTGGAAGCTAAAAGAGCTCATTGTAAGAGTGGTTCTAGGTGGATTTTAAACTTCTGGAGTTTAGAAAGAAGGTTTTGGCTTTCTTAGTAACCACACTCTACCTGTCATTGTCTTATGCACAGAGTGAGCAGCTTGATAAAACAGTCTATTTCTTAATGCTCTATCAAGAACTAAGGAAGGTTGAAGATTCACCTATGAAAGCCAACCAGTTAGCTTAACACATCTCATGGAAGCTGGAAAAACACACAAAACCCACAGGAGACTCCTAGGTCAGAGGTAAAGACTTTATCACTCAGGTAGCATGAGCTTCCTGTTTACAATAACCCTAAATCCAGCCTCTGGGTGACAGAGGCAGATGGGCCCAAGTGGATGCTGCACACAGTGGGTTTACACCAGAGTTGAGGAACGTTGACTTTAAGAAACCTTAATCTTACTCGGGGTAACAGCAGGCCTACCCATTATCATTATTATCCTGATGAGGAAACAAACCTGCCTACTCTTCAAGGAGACATTATCTCTGTCTCCTAAGGCTATTACTGTACAAAGATCCTTGAGAAGGTAGTTTAGAGCAAAAGCTGAAATTAATGGGAGAGGCATGGAGAATTGTCTCTCAAACCTCTCCTCATTCGTGAGGCAGAGTGGAAACCCCAGTCTTTCACCTCTCCCTCTCCCTTTGATATTGTTGTCATTAGCTAGTTATTAATAATAGGAAAGGAGCAAAAGGGAGGCAAGACATTATAAGCATGGTCATTTGGATAGATTCACCAGGAAGCTGCAATTTCACACTCCCCGGGGAACCACCAGCCCATTCCCTGAAGATGACTGGGGAAGGGACTGGACAAAGGGGAAGATGGGAGTTTGCACAGTGAATTGGGGTGACATAGGGAAGGTACCTGTCAATCAAACCTGGGAACAGAGATAATTGGCCAGAGGGGCAGAGCCTCTGCAAGCCCACGTGAAAATTTTGGAATACATATCCCAGACAGGAATTCTCACTCTCTTGTTGCCCTTGGCCCTCTGGGCTCTGGGCTCTTGTGTTTCTCTTGCATTCGCCCATGTTCCCTCCATAGCCATGTGACCCTTCAGACACACACACAATGGAATGTTAAACTGCAGTGGGGAACACAGCTGAGCTAGTCTGATGCTGGATTAGACTGTGCAGATGTAGATGGAGACTCTGGGCAGCGGCATTAATCCTAGCTCTGCTGAAACCACAGCTACACTTCTATGATGGGACAGAGAGAAATGGAACCATGCAAATAAATGCCACTCCATTCTCTCACGTGAGTCTCAGAAAATTCTTTTTCTTGTGATATTGCAAGAAAGCCACATTCTCCATCAAAAGGAGGGGATGAGGAGAACTCTCCACTGATAACACCTTCATGTACATCCTACATGTATCTATCAGGGCCGTCTACGATTTGCATTTGGCTCCAAGCTGCCCCCAACCCTAAGTTTTACATTTTGGTGAGCCACCACTCTCTAAATAAATGATTCTCAGGGGTCCATATTCAGATTACCAGGAAATGGAATTTGACTGGCCCAGCTTGGGTCCAGTATTCTGTCCTGGATCAAGTAGCTGTGGCCAGGGTCAGGGTCAGATGACACAAACACATTCCCACCCTCTGGATAAGCAGGAGGGGCAAATTCTCTTAAGGGAAGAGCAGGGAGACAGCTTTAGTGAAGACTCAGCCAACAAACAAATTACATAGCTGGTGTCATCATCTTTAGCAGCAGTAGTCTCTTTAGAAATCTTATAAATCACTTATATTAAAAAGAGTCAACAAATATGACTCAAATAACTTTAGCAGAAAACAGACTGAAAAAAGTCATTTAATTATATGGTCTGTGTTTTCTGAATATTTAAAAAATTGGATTGTACCATCTTGCTGAGCCATGCTTGACAGCACCTTTTATTGCTCTTGGCTTGCTGGGTTTATGCTCTTTGGAAGGTGCCAGAATCATTTGTATTGTAATTGAAATGTGCTGTTTATCTAAATCCTACTCAGAAAAGCAATTGAAAAACCAACCCAGCAGCCAGAAAAAAGGCAGCCCCATAAGAGGGATTAACAGGAGAAAGCAGCGAGTTCTGAAAAACAAGGTCTGTCTCAACAGAACCCGCTGACCAGAAGCTGTCCTTCAAGACCGTTCCCGTTCTTGTTTTGCTGAATGTAAATGGAGGGGTCAGAATGGGTAAGTTGGGTTCTCTTCACAGCCTTTCTTCTTCTCCTCTTCACCAGTGGAATCCTCCAGTTTTCTAATTGTTGGCCTCTCAAAAACCAAGAGGCGCTAGGTTTGTGAATGTGCTCTTCAGCTTAGAAGGAATGTTCATCATGCATGATATTTTATGGATTTATTCTCTCATAATGCAATGAAAGAACCATCAAAAGAGAGAAGCCCAATTAAAGTTTGTTGATGATAAAGCAGAAGGTAAGAAAGGGCCAGTTGTGCACCCTAGGTCAACACTAGACTCTAGATTAGAAAATGTCAACAACCAACACTGAACGGGGATGTTTTGGGATGAGGGGAGTGGGCCAATTTCCTCTGCCCTTAAGTACTTAGACCCATCTGGCATCTTGCCATGCATCCCGTAACTGGAGAAGCCTGCCAACCTCTTAGCTACTTCCCAGGCTTTGGGGTTAGTTATCCTCAAGCAGTTCTGCCTCAGACACTGAGCACTGAGTCTGCCTTCCTCCAAACATACATAGGGATGGACGCTTACCTCACCTGGGTATTCCAGACCCCATCTCACTATCTGTCTGTGGCTTTTCTCTCTTCCCTACCATGTTGCCCTGGCCCTTACAACAATGTGGCTGCTCAGACAATGGCTTTCTACCTGTATTGCCATTGTCTTTCCAGGGCTGGGCCCTTGGGAAGTTACTCATTCATTCATTCATTCATTCATTCATTCATCTAGGCTTTTGCCAGCTCCAGACATTGGATTAAGAGGTATAGGGACAAAAACAAAGACTGGTGTCTTTTTTTGAGCTCACAATCCACTGTAGGTAGGAGAGAGGCAGGTAAATAAAGAATTCTTCCAATGTACTAGAACCAGATGGGAGACTGGATTAAGGTTCAGGGCGCATGGGGAAGGGACTTCCTTCAGCTTGGAGACCCTGGGAAGACTTTACAATGATAGAGAACTTGAAGACTTTCTCAGACTTCTCCTCTATATCAGAGAAGGAGGGACAGAGATGGAGTCAGGAGACTTGTGGGTGGGTGGGCCATCCAAGCACCTCAAGGGTAGAGCAGAGGGCTCCCCTGTCCTGACTGTTCTAGTCCCTGATGGCGCTTTGGTGGGTTTCAGCTCATTGAGAACATTTCTCCTCATCACTTTGGAAGCTAGAGTTAGATTCTGGGTGGTGCCTGTACTGAAGGACATTTGAATGCTGACACTGTCTGAACAGTTTAATATGACTAGAAAAGCGGGCCTGAGGCCAGAGTGAAAGGAGGTGTGTTCAAGGTTCATATGTGTGCTCTTTTCTGCCAGCCCTCTAGAAGCTGGGTGGGGTCATCTTCAAAGGCAGCATCTGGAACAGCTGTGGGAGATGTGTTTTCATAGCATTAGGAGCACTTACACTAGCGAGTTCCAACTCTTCTGTTTTACTAACACGATGTATGCTAAAAATCAATATTTGCTGAGTGATGACTTGACCCTCATCATGCAGAGAGCCCTGAGACTGGAGCTATCACATTCCTCCAGAACAGCGCTTCTCAGTATCATTTAGGGGGTGTGGTCAAATGCAGGCCTTGGGGTCACCACTGACTTGAGACCCTGTGGGGTGGATGGGAAGTTGCGGTCTGGGGTCTGCATTTTTAACACACTAGCCAGATGATTCTAATGAAAATCGAAATTTGAGAGCCTTACTCTGAAAAATGAGTAAAAGGATCTTGCAAAGGAGACTAAGAATTGCCACAGTTCATCTGTGTGGAGGCTACAGGAAGGGTACATAACAGGTATCTCAAAATCTAATGTCCCTTTAAGATTTTCTGGTTAAACTATACATTCTTGGCCCCTAGCTCCTAGAGCCATGACAAGCAAAATGCTCTGAGGTGTTCTAAGTTAAATTCAAGTGGCCAGAGAGTGGGAGAAAGAATAATTATCCAGTTAGGAGCTGTGAACCAGCTGACAAAAGACTGCTCACATTCCTGAACGTATGTTGGAGCTTTGAATCAACCTCTAGGCGTCAATCAACTGACCAGAGAAGCCACGACATCCGTCACATGAATGGACTTTCAGGGCTGTTGCCTGTAACCAATCAAAAGTAGTCAATATTTCTTCCTCACTGACTGTGTTTCTATCATAGAACTGCCTCCACTTTGCCCTTTCCCGCCCCCTGATCTGTAACCAATGTAAATTCTTTCAAAACAACTTAAACAACTTACATCCCCCCCCCCCGCCCCGCCCCTGGAACGGGATGTATAGAAGCGTTCATCATCTCCAGGACAGGGGGCCAGTGGACGTGTCCACCAGGTGCTGCTGCTGGTTTGGACTTTATGGCCCAGCATCTGCTCCCTTTCTTACTAACAATGGCCCAATAAACCTTTTCTTTTAAGAAGACTTTCGGCTTGGAAGTTAAGGCTTTTGTTTAACAGCCAGAATCTCTGGAATTGGAGCTCTAGGGTCTGCATATTTTATAAACACTTTAGTTATTTATGAATATAGAAAGAATGATTTTGGAGCAAGCATCTGGAATAGATTTTCAATTTTCTTAACATCATGTTTTTTTTTTAAGTCTGATCTCTGTGATTCCAATGAGGTAATTTTTATAGCAAACAAGTGATGTGAGAAGGTGAAGGTCAATAGACTTTGAGATGGTGGCCAAAGGACTTCTCAGATGAGGCTGAAGAACAGGAAATGGATTTCCTGCCTGAGCTGGACACTGCTAGTTGTTGTTATTCTAAAGAAGCCTGGATCAGTGGTTCTCAAAATGAGATCCCTAGAACAGCAACGACCACATCACCCTGGCCTCACTAGAAATGCAAATTCTGGGCCTCACCCCACTTGCTCTGAATCATAAACTCATGGCCTAGGAATCCATGTTTTTTGTTTTTTTGAAATATTTTTATTAATTTCAGAGAGGAAGGGAGAGGGAGATAGAAACATCAATGATGAGGGAGAATCATTGATCAGCTGCCTCCTGCACTCCCCCCTACTGGGGATGGAGCCTGAAACCCGGGCATGTGCCCTGACCGGAATCGAAGCTGGGACCCTTCAGTCTGCAGGACTACACTCTATCCACTGAGCCAAACCAGGTAGGGCGGAATCCATGTTTTCATGAGCCCTCCAGAGCATTCTGATTATGTTTAAGTTTGAGAACCAGTTCTTTACTTTGGTGGATAATTTGAGAATGTCTAGTGAACATCCCCCTGTCCTCAGGTGTGTTCCCCCTCACTGCTGCCCAATCAGAAGGAATATGGAAAATCAAGATCTCCTTCTCTCCTTCTGTTGCTCTGCAGAGACGTGCAGTACACCTCTCGGTCTCAGTGCTCACACTTCGTTTATGGCCACTGTCCATCATCTTTGGAGGATTTAAACAAAGGTCCTTGTTTGTGGAATAAGGATGCTGTCTAAAGTCCTAGTAACATTGGTAATAATGTTGATGTAAGATAAAAAAAGATAGATTTTTTCTTTAAAAAAGTGGTGCGTGAAAGGGGAAAATAGTACCTGTACAGTGGAGAGACCTGGTGAACACTACCTTAAACCAAGGAATGGAAGCTCGAATCAGCAACATTGGGAAAAACCAACATCACATAACACCTGAGATGATGCCCTGACAAGAACAACAAGTACATCTGTGGCATTACTGCCCAGATTGCATAACCTGAGTCAATTCATTAGGGAACATCAGGTAAACACAAACTGAAGGACGTTCTACAAAATAACTGACCTACACTTTCTAAAACATCAAGATCAAGAACACTATGTAGGGTTGAGGGGATGTTCAAGAGAACTGACAACTGAATGCATGTGTGGTTCTGGAGAGGATGCTGGGAAGAGGAGAAAGAGCTATCAAGGGCATTATTGGGACAACTGACATTGTTAAAGTGTCACCTATGGATTTGAATATAGTATTGCTTAATGTTAAACTTTCTAATTTTGATTATTGTACTGTGGTCATATAAGAGAACATCTTTGTTCTTAAGGAAACTCAACTGGAATATTTAGTATGCAGATGTCTCTAACTCACTCTCAATGGTTTAGACAGAGAAACAAAGAATCTGAGTGAATGATAATGGGGCAAAATGGAAACAATTGATGAATCTGGATAAAGGGTATATGAAGGTTCTTGAAACTATGCTACAACTTTTCTGTGGTAATTTAATTTTAAAAGGTGTGTACAGGTATATAGAGAGAATATTCAAGTTTGAGTACTAAGATTATGGGTGATATTTCTTTTAAAAAATATTTTTTCCCAAATATTCTGTAATAAGCATGTACTATACTTGCTTATTGGAACAGACCAATTGAAGTGATAGAAATGATACTTTTCATACACATCCCAATGGTCATTTTCTTTCTGCTGGCTAAAAGTATCCATGTCTACTTCTCTAAAAGATTTGAGATAAGTTGGAGTCAGAAACATAAAAAAACAACAACCAAATAACCAAATAGGGCCCAAACCATACACACAAGTGGGTGGGGGAGAGAATTTAACTCATTCCACCGATAATGAAACTGTTTGTTCCTTTAACACACCCCCCCACTTGTTATTGGAAGCTCTCATTTCTCCAGACTCTATGGTTGTGTCTATTCCACATGCATATTAGCATGTTTCCAGTAGATTTTTACTATCAGAGGGTGTCCTTTCTCCTATCCCTGTCCTGGCTGCAGTCTCCAGGTCTTTGAAAAGGCACTAAAGTACATTCCATTTGCTTTTCCTGCCTTGATAAGCATCTTAGTGGTATAATGGAGATAATCATCTTTTCTGGTAATTTTAGCATTGTCACCATGTGGAGATCTAGATAGTATCTGGCAGGTGCCAAATACCTGAGATAATAACTGTTATTTTAAGAATCTCCCTTCTCTTCTGACGCAGTTACAAAGATATCAGGTACAGATCACAGATTGTTGCACTACAGTGAGCTCGGTTTCTGAACATATAAACAGCGTAGTAGGGAAGTCTCTGGATTGGTCTGCAGGGCTGTGGGGTGAAGGCAGGACCAGAGATCGCTGCCAGTGCTGGCAAATACATTTGGGTTTCCCTTGCAGACAATGGGTGGTGAACCTGAAGGAAATGCCCAAGCAAAGCTGCTGCTGGCTTAGAACACCCTGCCCTTGTGTTAATGCCAGCAAGGTTGGCCGGGTCCACATCTTTTTGTCTTCTTTTATGTATATTTCTTTGTGTGTGTGTGTGTGTGTGTGTGTGTGTGTGTGTGTGTGTTTATTTTTTGTTTTGGAGATATGTTTATTCCTACTGTACCAATTGTTAGAAATAAAAGTTTCTTAGGAATACCTGTTTGTGCTAACTTTCCAGAATTCTGGTCATGATCAAGAGAAGACTCTAAGTAGGGCTTGCTGCAAAACACATTCTACGTAATAGGCTGCTCATAAAATGAGATCTTTTATCATAAAGGAGCTGGTTTTAGATATGCTTGGCCCATAGCACATCTGTTCAAAATACCTGCTGAATAAGTAAACGATTGAATGTGTAATCAAGTACTTAGAGCGCAGGGGCCTCACTTCCTTTTGCAGAGCTGGCGTTCACGGGTTACCGGAGGAGTAGAGGCCCTTGGCCTTCCTGGTAAACAGATGGGGTCCAGGGAGCAGCAGCCTGGCCTTCAGCTGGAAGCTTGTCCGCAATGCTGACCCTCTCCCTCCTCCCCCAAATCTCTGACTCAGAACCTGCACTTTGACAAGGTCCCCAGGGGATCTGAGCTGGTTCATGAAAAGACTCAGCCTGAAGAGCATGTGTGCCTGTCAACCCCACCTTTGCTAGGAGGGGAGGAGGCAGGGCTTACAGAAAGGCTGGATGAAGGGCAGGCTGCCCCAGGAGAGGCAAATGCTCCCCCAAAAGACATTTTAAAATAATGTCCGTTTGAAATATGTTTGAGATGGTGTTATTTGAAGTAAATCTTTTCTGGAGGATGGAGGAGGATGTATACTTAATGAGGTTTGAATCTGTGCTAAGCACTATGCTAGGCAGAATACATGTGTATACATGTGTGTATGTGTGTGTACACACACAGCTATGCATATACATATATGTGCATGTACATGCCTATATGTATCTCCTTTCCACTCATCACCTCTGGCACTGGGCTACCGAACCCACCTTGCAGGTTAGGAAAGTGATGGGTGGCTGGGGAAGTTCAGCAGCACGCACGTAAGGACTGAGGGAAGAGCAGCAAAGAAATCTGGCTGCCTTCAAACCCATGCCCTGCCGTCTCTACTTTATATCCTCCATTTTGCATAAAATGCATAAAATGAAGAATTATAGTCAGATCCAAGCACCACCTGATCTTTTCAGATCATTAGATTATGTGTATGGGTATGTGAGTGTCGGCCTGCGGGTCCCAATTAATACTGCTGTGTAATGAATCACCAAGCAAACCACGCCCACGCCCTCTGGCTTCCTGGTAAAGAATCCAAATGGGGCCAGGAGGAGGCAGGGCAGGACCTGCTCAGTAATCCTTGCTCCCCATCTTCCCTCTGCTGCCACTCAGCCCCTCAGCCCCTCTGCCTCAGTTTCCTCGTTTGAAAAGTGAGCTATTTGTAGCAATGGTTTCTATGACTAACAAATCATATCAATATCAAATGTGGTGACTATTAAAGGAGATAATATATACACGGCTTCCAATATTGTGCTTGGGACAGAATAGCCCCATGACTAGTTGTTGTTACTGTGGCAGTAATAATAGTGTTTATGTGACGAGGTTGCACTTATGGGAACCCAAGGAGAGTGAGCCAGTCTGAGAAAGAGGTGCTGAGAGGTAGGGGAAGGACAAGGGGTTCCAGGCCTGGAAAGGTGGGGGGCAGTGGCCCACGGTGAGAATGCAGGAGCCTCCCTCAGACCAGTCCTGACATGAAAACCTTGTCTGGAGGGCACGCGCAGGCTGGATGCCACAGATGGGACTGTAGTTTTTCGGGACCAGTTTTCAAGCACCTGATTATCTAATTGGCAAATGGGGTGCAAAGCTTTCAAGCTTAGTGCTGTTGTTTCTTTTAATGCAAGTCTTTAAATATAACAATCTTGAACTTTAACTTACCAGACACAGAATAACTGCACAAAATAATAAATGTAACTCAAATAAACCTATTTTTCTTGTTCTCCGAAAGCGAAGTATTTCTTTTTGGCACACCAAACAAGTCAGTCCAAGACTAATGATGTGGCAATTGGCTGCTAAAATATTCGCTGCTAGTATTAGTGGAGAGAAATGGTGCGCCTGCGCATAAGGGAAATGAATGCAACACGATTATAGTGATCAGTCATTAGCGAATGTTGTTGTTGGTTATTAATAATTATGTATAACAGGATATTGTAAAAATTAAGTTACAAAATTTTCATTAAAATGTTTCTTACATACTGTTATATTGGCTGGACCACAAAAATATTCAGTGTGGGCTGCGTGCAGCCCGCGGGCTGCAAGTTTGACATGCTTGCTGTAGAATGTTCTCTGTGAGTCTTTTGAACATCAGAGGTTGTTTTTCCCTGCTGCCAATTCAGCTTATTTCAGCCCCAGCAATGACTCTTCATTTTGCTTCCAGTTGTAACTAAAGGGGAGGAACCATACTCCTTGTTCCTGATCTGATTCCTCATGGGGAGGGAATTACTTTTGTTCAGAAGAAAATTCCTTGACGAGTGCCAGGGACGGAGAGGAGGGAATGGGCTAGCCTGGGCCATGGTGCCAGGGGTTGACTTAATCTGCTCTGCCTTAGAAAGGAAAGGGAATCTGGAGAAACCAAGAGAAAATGGACCAGAAGGAGAGAGAATACCAGCCGCTCTGCCAGCAGTTTGTTCATGTGATTCAAGAACTTTGAAGAGTTGGACTATCTAATGTTGACTTTAAGTTGTTTGCATTTCTTCATGCAAATCCTTTTATCCTTTCAACCATTTATTAAAATATCCCCCTGACATAAATGATTGTATGTGTTTGTATGTATGTGCACACACTTGTGTATTTTGATTAAAGTGCAGGTTTGAGTTCTCTCCAAGGATCAACCAAACATGAAAAGGAGTAAGAATTGGGAAATAATTGCCCCCAAGTCAAAGTGATTGGAACTGGGATTTCCCACAGATCATGGGAAGACTGAATGAACTCCTTCTGGGTGTCAAGGGGCAGCAAGACTTGAAGTCTGGCCTAGGGATACAGCCAAATGCCTGACTCAACACTTGAGTGCATGTTGAATACAGTTACTTCGCTAGAAAAAGCTCATGGGGTAGGTTTACAAGTGAGTAACCATGTCCCCATCACAGGGAGCATGAAGCACACAGGACTAAGGGGTCACCTGCCTCTCTCACTAACTACTGGGTCCCAGTACCTTCTCTAACAGCCTCAGCTAAACCAACACAATCAGCTCTCGTCTCCCTCCGACTTCTGCTGACGTTTTCTCTGGCCTGGGGTGGACGTGGGTGGAAGAGCTGCTATACATTTATTTCTCAAAGTGTTTATCTTGCGGGGAGCTAATGGCGGGGTTAGATAAAACTTTGTTTATGTGACCTGCGTGTGAGAGGCAGACAGCTGGCGTGGGTGGGGAGGCTCTCCAGCCCCAATCACTGTGGAAGTGTCACTGCCCTCCCCATGGAAGCTTCGGCGTTTGCCTTTGAGAAAACAAATTTGGAAAGAGTCTTCAGAATCCTGGTATGTGCTAGGTCAGCCTTCAAAGAGTTTGACAAAAGAGGGTCATAGTTGATGAACCCAAAGAGCAGAGGCAGTTATAGATTTGACACTCAGCAGACTTCAAATGTATCAGGGACATCAAGCGTTTCATCGCATTGTCACCCAGTTCATCGCATTGTCACCCAGAAGGATGTGTTCCAGGCCATTTAGTGTACTGACATGAATAAGATAGCACTTATTAAAAGAAAAGACCCCTGGACAGCTCATCTAAAGGAACTCCCAATAGAGGTGGGGACAGGCACTTGGCCCTCTACTGTAGACCTATATTTTATTTGCAGTCTTCAAAACGATTTCAAACACTACCCTGTTAGTCCCACCACTGTCCTAGGAGGTACCATAGAAGAGATCATGTCTGGTTTTAGAGAAAAGGAGTCCACAGTTCAGAGCAGTTAAGTATGGGCTAGAAGAGGCATCCAGCCAGGTCACAACCAAGCCTGGTCTTGAAAGGTCTTCTGAATCCACAGCCCCACAGAACAACAGGGACCAGGAAATAATGTAAGTGAATGAAGTGAACCAAGCTAGTGGTGCACTAAGGAGTGCTGGGAACCACAGCCAACTGGGGAGCTATTACCTATCTATAAAAGGAGCTGCTCTTTTGCCCCATCTGTTTGTGAGCATGTGAGGCCAGGGGCCCTGTTTTGCTAGATTTTCCAAATTTACCAAAATTCATGTTTCACAAGAAATGACTTGGCAATTACTTTTTAAGAAACAACCATGTTCAGATAAAACAAAACATATTTTAGGTAGTATTCAGCCCCAAAATGTGATCATTTGTCCATCCTATGCCTTGGTAGAAAGAGTTTGAATGGGGGTGGGGGTGGGGTGAGGGGAGTGGCCAGGGCAGGCGAGGGGCAGTTGGTGATGATCCCTGCTCTGCATTTTCAGTGTTAGTCTGTCCATGCTTGTACATGTGAGTTCTGCAGAGGATGGCTATGGGGCCAGGGAGTGGCTCCCCAGCCACCCTTTCTTTGAAGGGAATGTAACAAATGGTGACTGTTAACCTCTTAGACTGGAAGGCAGAGGTACACGCACTTTTCCCCATGCTCACTTCCCTCCCCCAACCCAGCTCCCCCAGAATCCTGCATATGGCATTTACTTCTGTAAAGTCATTTTTGGAGTTTATGGCAAAATGTCTATTTTCTTAGCAAGGGATGCAGCTAATATCAAACGTCTACTCTTATCAACCAGTCTGCTTAAAATTTTTTTTAATTGATTTCAGACAGGAAGGAAGAAAGAGAGATAGAAACATCAATGATAAGAGAGAATCATTGATCAGCTGCCTCCCGAATGTCTCCCCCCTTTCCCCCCCATGGAGCCCACAACCTGGGCATGTGCCCTAGACCAAGAATTGAACCATGACCTCCTGGTTCATAGGTCAATGCTCAACCATTGAGCCACAATGGATGGACTTAGTCTGCTTTTTGTCATGTTATTTTTGTAAAGATGAATGACAATGAGAAGCCTTTATCTTATCTGCAGCTGTCATGCTGGCGCAGTCTATTCAGTCTAGACTCATTTCTCTTGAGAACAGCCCAGACTTGTGGGACCTCTTTGGTCCCCGAGTGTCTCTCTCTGTGACCTTACCTGCCTCCTTCCTCAGTGGCAGTGAGACCCATCTGTTTATCTATGGCTGTTCATCACTAGGCCACTTGGGGTTTTCCTCTTCCTATACATGTACTGCCCAAGCACCCCCAAATGTGTCTTCAGCTTTCTTGCAGTTGGATTTTTCTGGAAGGCCCACACTTTCTTCCATGAGGTTGATGCAGTCCCAGCAGATAAACTGCACTGGCACTCCTCCCTTCTCCAAACCAACCACAACTGCAGTGCCTGCTTCATCCTGAGCCCAAGCCAAGAATGGAACACAGGACAGGTGAGTTAGGGACCCTGTCCTCAGGCCCTCAAGCTCTCTCACGGAGCCTTTCCTCACCCTGCCTTAGAGCCTTCCCTATTTTAAACAACAATAAACCCAAGGCTATAAAAGAATAATTTGTTAAAAAGCTACAGCAACAGTGGAGTCAGCTCCTGGTAACAGGAAGAAGGCGGCTTCGGAAAGAATGTGGACTTGCCCCCTTTATGCCTTTTCGTTGTGAAAACACGCCAAGAGGCAAAAGAGAACTACCTTTCAAAATCTCTTTTTTCTCCACCTCTTAATTCTGTTAGTCATAGTCAATGTACAAGAGGTTATCAGACTTGTCCCGGAACAGTTCTTGGGAAGTTATGATCGGCTGGCAGTATTTGCTGCCCACATACTCAGGTATGCAAGAAATAAATTTACTTCTATTTTTCCAAATCATTGCCATTCTGACCCAGACCACCCCGCCCCCTCCACCCCCCATCCCCCAGCTCCCGCACCATGAGAACTGGTATCTTAGCCTCACTGGAGGCCCCTCCCCTCAGGGCCTCACAGAGAGCTCCTCCTGGTGGGAACAGCTGGGGGAGGGGCAGAGCATCTGACCTCTGGCTCAGTGTTTGGCTCCTAAACTACTCACACACTGCCCTCTGATCCCGCCACCTTTCTGAGTGTCCCATGGCCAAGCATTGCCAGCTTTTCATTGCCTCAGGGCCAGCCAGGGTCACAGTCTCCCCAGCTCCTCTGCCTGTCTTCGGGACACAGGGTAAATCTTCAGTGCTTAGGCCATGGGAAAGCAAAATCAGGCAACTGAAGTCTCTTGCAGACAAATTCTATCCCACTGCCACAAACCTCCTCCAATGTAAGAAAGCCTTGGGCTTGTCTACCAGTGTAAGTGGGAAAATAAAAGGAGAAATGTCATAGAAAATACAGAAAGTGATACCCCCAAATTATCTTGAAATGTGTGGGGTACACAGAACTGACCAAAAGGGAGATGCATGAATTTGCTTATGGCAACTTTAATACTCCATTGACAGCTCTAGAAAAATCATCCAAACAGGAAATCAATGAAGACATATTGGCCTAAATGAAACACTCGAACCTTTCATTTCAGAACATCAGATTATGCATTCTTCTCCAGTGCACATGGAACATTCTCAAGGATAGACCATACGTTGGATCACAAAACTATCATCAACAAATTCAAGAAGATTGAAATTATACAAAGCATCACTGACCATGATTAGAAATCAATTGTAAAAAGGAAGTAAAGAAACTGGCAAACACGGGAGATACTACTAAAAAGTGACTGGGTCAAAGAAGAAACAAAAGATGAAATCAAAAGTTATATAGAGAAAAATGAGAATGACAATACAACATATCAAAACTTCTGGGATGCAGCAAAAGCACTAATAAGAGGCAAGTTTATATCATCACAGGCCTATGTCAAAAAAACAAGAGAAATCCCAAGTAAACAACCTAACATCATATCTTAAATAATTAGAAAAAGAAGAACAAAAGCAACCCAAAGTCAGCAGAAGAAAGGAAATTATAAAAATTAGAGTAGAATTGAAAGCAATAGAGAACAAAAAGACTATACAAAAAATTAATACAACAAAGAGCTGCTTCTCTGAAAAGATTAATAAAATTGACAAATTCTAGGCTAGACTCACTAAGGAATAAAGGGAAAAGACCCATATAAACAAAATCAGGAATGAGAGAGAAGTCACCACAGACATCACAGATATACAAAAGATCATACTAGAATATTATGAAAGACTATATGCCACAAAATTAAATAACCTAGAAGAAATGGATAAATTCCTGGGAATATATAACCTTCCTACACTAAATCAGAAAGAATTGTAAAATCTGAATAGGCCAATCAGCAGTGAAGAAATTGAAACAACTATAAAAACCTCTCCCAAAATAAAAGTCCAGGACCAGATGACTTCACCAGTGAATTCTGCCAAGTGTTCAAGGAAGATTTAAAACCTATACTTCTCAAACTCTTCCAAAAAATTAAAGAAGAGGCAATACTTCCTAATGCATTTTATGAGGTCAATATACTCCTGATACCTAAACCTGGCAAATATAACACAAAAAAGAAAACTATAAACTGATATCTTGATGAATACAGATGCAAAAATCCTAAACGAAATACTAGCAAATTGAATACAACAGTACATAAAAAAATACATCAAGATCAAGTGGGGTTCATTCCAGGGGCACAAGGATGGTTCAACATAAGGAATCAATCAGTGTAATACACCACATTAACAAAAGAAAGGATAAAAATAATATGATCTTTTCAATAAATGCAAAAAAAGCACTTGATAAGATACAACATCAATTTATGATTAAAACCCTCAATAAAAGGGAAATAGGAGGAAAATACCTCCACATAATGAAGGCCATGTATGATAAAACCTCAGCTAATATCATACTCAATGGTGAAAAACTGACAGCTTTTCCTCTGAGATCAGGACATCCCTTCTCACCACTTTTATTCAACCTAGTCCTGGAAGTCCTAGCCAGAACAATAAGGCAAGAGAAAGAATTAAAAGGCATCTAAATAGGGAAGGAAAAAGTCAAACTGTCACTTTTTGCAGACAACATGATTCTGTACATTGAAAATCCTAAAGACTCCATCCAAAACTATTAGAAACAATAAACAAATATAGTAAAGTTGCAGGATGCAAAATCAATGTGCAAAAATCCATTACCTTTCTATATACTAACAACAAAACTTCAGAAAGAGAAATGCCAAAAACAATTTTTTGGCAATTACAACCAAAAGAATAAAATACCTAGAAATAAACTTAACAAAGAATCTGGAAATTACAAAGCATTATTAAAAGAGATTGAAAAGGTCACAACAAAATGGAAAAATATCCCATGTTCATGTATTGTAAGAACCAATGTAATTACAATGATCATATTACTCAAAGCAATATAGAGATTTAATGAAATCTCCATGCCAGTTTTAAAAAGAAATATAATGAGAAATCATCTGATTTGTATGGAACCACAAAAGACCCCCAATAGTCAAAGCAATACTGAGAAAAAAAGAACAAAGCTGGAGGTATCACACTACCTGACTTCATATTATACTACAGAGCTACGATAATCAAAACAACATGGTATTGGCAGAGAAACAGACACACAGATCAGAATAGAAAGCCCAGCTATAAAACCACACATATATGGACAGATAGTTTTCAACAAAGGAGCCAGAAACACACAATGAAATAAAGATAGTCTCTTCAATAAATGCTGTTGGAAAAACTGGAAAGCCACATGCTAAAGAATAAAACTGGATTATAGATATTTGCAAACAGTTGCTCTGACAAAGGTTTAATTTCCAAAATATATAAAGAACTCATCAAACTCAACACCAAACAAACAAACAAATAAACCAATCAAAAAGTGGGCAGAGGACCTAAAAACACACCTCTCCAAAAAGACATACAAACAGCCAATCGATATATGAAGAGATGTCTAACCTCACCAGCAATCAGGGAAATGCAAATAAAAGCTACAATGAGATACCACTCACACCTGTTAGAATGACCATTATCAACAAGACAATCAATAACAAGTGTTGGAGAGGTTGTGGAAAAAAGAGAACCCTCATGCACTACAGGTGAGAATGTAGACTGTACAACCACTCTGAAAAGCAGTCTGGCGATTCTCAAAAAAATTAAGAATAGAGCTACCGTATGACCCAGGAATCCTTCTCCTGGATGTATACCCGAAAAACTGGAAAAAATGTATTCACAAAGAATACCCCTATGTTCACTGCAGCATTATTCATGGCGGCCAAGACATGGAAACAACCAAAGTGCCCAGAGATACAGGACTGGATAAAGAAGATGTGGTACATATACACAATGAAATACTACTCAGCCATAAGAAAGGATGAAATACTGCCATTGGCAACAATATGGATGGACCTTGAGGATATTATGCTAAGTGAAATATGTCAGCCAGAAAAAAGCTAAGGACCATATTATTTCACTCATATGTAGGATATGAAACTGAAACTTGTGAACACAAACAGCAATGTGGTGGTTGCCAGAGGGAAGGTGTTGGGTAAGTAGGGGGTCTTAATATAAGATGACAGGAGAATATTTGGGTGATGGGCATATGGTGCAATATATAGATCTTGTAACATAGAAACTCACACCTGAAACCTATATGATCATGTTGACCAATGTCACCCCAATAAATTTAATGGAAAAAATTAAAATAAAATGAAAAATAGTAACACATACACACACACACACACACACACACACACACAGAGTTATGGGGATGACCAAACACATGTCATCCAACACTGCATAGGTAAAATTAACATCAGTTTATTAATCACATATGTCACAGCCTGGGGAGGGAAGACATTACACTCAATGCAGGGCCACACAAGTGTTTTGGAACAGAGTGAACAAGCAGTGGCTGTGAGAGGCAGCCTGCATAGTATCAAAAGGGGAGGGTCCCTTGGTTCTCATGGGAGAATGTGATTGGCTTACTTAAATACTTCCATGAGCTGATAAGGAACTGACAACTACTGCTAATGGATAAGCATCAAATGTACCTGGTCTCCTTGATAAGGAGGGTTGTTTGTCTAGAGGACCCTATCCTTGGGGGAAGAGTGGGGAGGGAAACTTGTGGTTAGGCCAGTGGTTCTCAACCTTCCCAATGCCGCAACCCTTTAATACAGTTCCTCATGTTGTGGTGACCCCCAAATTCATTGTTACAAATTGAACATAATTAAAGCATAGTGATTAATCACAAAACAATATGTAATTATATATGTGTTTTCCGATGGTCTTAGGCGACCCCTGTGAAAGGGTCGTTCGACCCCCAAAGGGGTTGCGACCCACAGGTTGAGAACCGCAGGTTAGGCCACTTGAGGTCCTCCCAGTCTTACCAGATGTCAAAGCAGCACACAGTATTGGACCTTCATTTAAGGCCTTGTAGCACAATGCATGAATAGAAACAAATAAGAAAGGAAGAGACATTCCGAGACAGCAGAATGTATGTATTTACTTATTACTTACTTACTGATCTTTACTTATGTTTTTTTTTTTGCTTTTCTGCCTATGTGACCAGTCAGAGGGGCAAATGTCCAGAAATTTTAAAAGTTCAGGAGCTACATAATTACAGAAATGGAAACAAAAGCTGTGATGAAGGCAATAAGTGTGGCTTAGAAAGGGAAGAGTATATGGATGGGATGGTGCTGCCTCTGGTGATAGGTCTTATTTCTGTTATAAGTTGGAAACAAGTCCAACTGGTATGCACACTGATTGTTATATGCAGAAATCACATGTTCAAAACATTAAAAAAAAAGTATAGCTGTCCTGGAATGAATAGGAGACAACAAGCCAAAGAAAAGTGGGAAAATGAAAGAAAGTCAAGGGAGCAAATAGTTAACAGTCGACTCCCAATCTTAACAAAAACTTTAGGAACTATAACTCAAGTGCAACATTCACTGTAAACATCCTGGATGGGCAAGAAAAGTTATGTTTTCAATTTTAGTATTGTCATGGTAACCATTTACTAAAGATACTTACAATCTTTTATCAAAATATCAGGGATATTAAATATCAGGGATAGCAAGTGATTTCATTTAAGCTTGGAATGGCAATTGTGTGGTTACACGCAGAGTATGCAATGGCCAGAGAACACAAGTTGTAAATACGGAGTAGGCGGAAAGGAAAGACGTGGGAGTTCTCAGGTTTATTAGTCAGTGGGGAATCCAAACTTTAAAAAGAGCTTTTTAAATTATTTCTCAATGCATCTCAGTTCAGAGCTAAAGTGTGCCTATTATTGTGATGAGACATACTTAGTAACTTTAACAGGAAAACTTGACTTGGATCAAAAGACTCTTGGTTTACATAAACCAAATCTCTGGCAAGATCTTGAAACAGAACCTTATGCCCCTGAGAAATGGGTTCTCTCTCATTACAGGTGGAGAGAGGCCTCCCTCTTCCTTTTCAGTTTTGAATATGAGTCCCCAAGGACTTGGGCAGCACTGAACTTTCTGGGAGTTGGCAAGCTGAACCAACTTCCACACTCCAGTGTCTCTCAAGTTAGAATGGACATGGTGGGCGTGGCTCCTGGGGATGTTGATTCTGCATCATGTCCTCCAAGTGCTGAGCCAAAATAGGGCTGAATTGTTACATAGCACAAGCTACTCTTTATTTCTTCTCTTGAAACAAAGGAGAATATCAACACAGATACCATGGAGTTGGATTCGAATCCTGAATCTGCCCCTTCTCTGTGTGTTGGAAAGAATCCCTCCTCCCTCAGAGCCGGTGCCTACCAAACAGGTGAGCAAAGCATATGTCAATGCCTTAGAAACTTTAAAGTATACTAGCGCAAGAAATTTCCATTTTGTGGTAAAAATTATTGATTTCAGTATTTACAGTTTGTCCTACTTAAAAAGATCATGTTGTTAGAGTATAGCAAGTCCATTGGCTGTTCTTGTCTATCATTACTTCACTCTACTACAAATCTACTTGTTCATCCACAGAATGCATTAATTGCCAACCAAGTAGCAAGCATTCTATTAAGCACCACAGATAGAAAACATAAAAAAACAACAACCAAAAGTCAGAGAAGGACACATTCTGCAAAATAACCAATGAATCTATAAATCTGGCTTATTAATAAAATAGCTCCACAATCAATGAAGTTGATGCATATACTAAAACGCTAATATGGCTGCACGTAATAGAAATAACTGGACTTGAAGTAAGCATCTCTCCACACATAGAAAGGGATTTATCTCACGGTTTTAGGGTGATTAGGGGCAGTGACTCTCAAGGGCGGGAATGCCACCGCACATTGGGAAGGCCTAGAAGCCAGAAGATGAAAAGTTGTTGGAGCCCACAGTATCTCTATCTCTTGGGTCTCCTCCTCTCTGTTTCTGTTTTCTTTTTTATGCTCAAAAGATTCACTTTTATGCTAACCACCAGGCAGGAATAAGACAGCTCCCTGACCTGCAATTAAATTTTCATCTGGCTGCATCCTGTCACCCCACAACACCCAGTTCTAGAATCCCAGGTGAGACGTGTACACACTGGCACCACCACACAAAGCTTTCAGTGGTTTGTGTGTTGACCTATTGGTTGATTGATTTGGCTTGAGGGACTAACATACTGAATGTATTGTTCTACACTTATATTTTTACTGACTTAATCTTAGTTTCTTCCATTGTGGCACATATGGGATGACATCATTCTTATTTAATAACTGCATAGTATTCCATGGAATCTATTCCATAGTCTATTTAACTATTCCCCTGTTGATGGATATTTCCAATTTTTCATATTATTTATAGAGTCACATTCATTACCCCCTTATAAATCTTTAAGTATTTATGGAGTACAGACATCTCAAGTGAAATATCTGGGATCCAAAGGTTTGTGCATTTGAAATTTTAATAGATATTCCCAAATTGTTCTCCCAAATGCCTTTAACAGTTAACATTTCTGCCAATCTACATATATAAAAGCCTAAGCGACCTTTCAACCATTTGACCATTTCACCAGTACCTTTGATGCACACTGACCACTAGGGGGCAAATTCTAAACACACAGGCATGGAAACATGGAACAGACTGATGAATCTCAGAGGGAAAGGGGGAGGGAGGAGGGCAGGAAGAGATTAACCAAAGATCTTATATGCATACTAGAGGCCCAGTGCTTGGATTCGTGCACCAATGAGGTCCCTCGGCCTGGCCCATAGGGATCAGGCTGAAACCGGCAGTCTGACATCCCCAGATTGTGAGAGGGCACAGGTCAGGCTGAGGGACCCCACCGGTGCATGAACCCGTGCACCAGGCCTCTAGTACAATATGAGTGAATGTTTCTTATCCCCTTGCTAACCCTATATATTTTTAATCTTGCTAATGGTCCAGTCAAAGTCATCTGTCATGTGCTCTGGCTCCTCAGAGTCCATGTGAGTTGGATTGTCACTAGGGAGCACAGTGCTTCCCCCTCACTTCCGGAGTAGAGGAGCACGGAGTCTGGGGCATCCCCAACCCTTAGCAGCTTTGCTGTGGAAAGACTGGCTCTCAGCTTCTATTTGCTCCCCCAGCACAGAGCTCACAGCTGGAGGAAATTTAGAACCTTCTGATTTATGTTCATAAGTAACCCGTGTATTAGCTCACCAGGCTGTGGGGATCAGCCCCGCCATGGCACCCTGGCAAACTTGCAGGTGCCCACCCAGGCCATACAGGCAAAGGCATGAATGCTGAGTCTTGGCAGATATCTCGGTCCTCCAGGGACACAAAGTCATCTCCCCTTGTCCTCCCAGCCTGGGAGGCTGTCAGGAGACGGTTTCTTGTCCTCCGGGTCTTGGTGACCTTGAGGTGCCTGCCTTTGGAGCGGTATGCCTTTGACCCCAGCAACTCCCGCAGCAGTCCTCCCCCACTTGACTTTGATGTCATGCTGTTTGGTGTAGTCCTTCTTTAGGTTTAGGTCCTGGTGGCTTTGGATGCTCCTTCATCCCATCTATGTGAGTTCCCCAAACTGTCTGAAGCTAAAGCAGCTCCCAGATCTTCACTGGCCTTCTTAGTCCAACTTGGCTTTGGCCTTGCCTCTTCCTGGATGCCTTACACAGATGTGTTTGGGGCACTTCTCTGTGTGTGGTGTGTCCATGATGAAAAAGGTGGTTGTGGTCTCTGCTCCCAGGGGGCTTTGGTCTTTCACGCTGGCAGTGATGCTAGCCTCATGGGGTGGTCCACAGTGACACGCCTCTGATGAGGAAAGACACCACTGGCACTTTTTGTGCTCTCGGGGTGTCTTTCAATTTGCCTTTAGTGTAGAGATCCTCAGGCCAATGTCTGCTTCTCATCTTGCCCCATGTGCCTGGGGGCTGCGCTCTGGGATTAGCAGGCAGCTGGTGAAAGCCTCGGGGCTAGTTTTCAGAAAGAACTCTGGGGTGATCATCAGGGGTGACCCCTGCAGCCTCCCTCCATCTGGGCTCTGATCACATCTCCTCTGCTCTAGGCTCCCGCTGGGGGGTCACTGGTTTAAGGACAGTGAACACCTAAAGCAAGATACCATTGCATTGATGACTTCTGGAGGAGAAATTGCTTCAGCACGTGTTTCACATCTTCCCCAAAACTTTGTTTCTGCCTCGTGGAGAGGACTTTCCCAAGAAAGACCCCGCAGCTTAGGTTCTATCTCAGAGTGAGCTCCTCAGGATAGACCTGGAAATGAGGGGAAGTGGTTTGTCTGAAAGGAGAGACCAGGGCACACCTTCAGGGGAGGAGGAAAATGAGGTGGGAGAGGAAAGAGGCAACACAGGTGCTGATGAGCAGGCTTCCACTACGGGGCCCTGGGGCTGAGTCCCATGGGGAGCTCTAGGAGCGAATGTGGAGCACACAGCAGAGTGCCCTGCTTCCCTCCCGGGGCTGAAGAAGGTGGGGTCCCCGCTAGGGTATCCAGGACTACAGCCCTGCCTGAGTGGTGAGGGCTGGGGGGATGTGGGCAGGGAGCCAGCAGCATCGGTTCTCGCCTTCTATCTTCTAAAAGGCTTCCTCTCTTGGAGCCCTATCAAAGGGACGCCAGGTAAGACACAGTGGCCTGGAAAACTAAATGCCAAAATTCCAGGATGTATCGCCGTCAAGAACAAATGCGGGATTCAGAAACCCTGAATGGTTTCTCAGAATGAGGGCCTGTCAGGAGCAGCTCTGCATACATTCTCTCATTTCAAAGGGCCCAGTTTCCTACGCGTGGTTGATTGAAAACACATGTGTGGGGGAGAAAACGTTGGAGAGCAGCGCCGAGATCTCACATCTACAGAGATGCAGTCGGTTTCAGAGAGGTGTCTTTATGGAGCGTCCCAATTGCCAGCTTCAGTGTGTTTGTCAACCTGTTTTTAATTCTGAGGAATTACTAGGCATCACTTAAAAATAAAATTGCCTGGATTTGGTTTGTGGAATGAATGGCGGGAGAAGTTGGCTCGGTTGATCACGTTTAACTGGCACTGGTACATGCCTGGTCAGGACAGCTCTCTGGTGATCATGGGCCTGGGGAGAGGAAAGGCAACATGGAATACAGTGGGGCCTTGACTTACGAATTTAATTTGTTCTGGAGTTTAATTTGTTCCGAGACCGAGCTCGTGAAGGAGCTCGTTAAGGAGCTCGTTAACTCAAATTACTCTATCAACTCAATGCAAAAAATCGGCAGAGACAGCTGGTATCTCAAAAAACTCGTTAGTGGGGACACTCGTAAGTCAAGGCCCCACTGTATTCAGGATGCGCTGTGCAGCTCTGTGGCTCTCCATTCGCCTTCACGGAAAAGGTCAGTCATTCCTTCCAGGTGCACATCAGTGTATGGTTTGCTGAGCACTTCAGACACCACACTCTCTGTCCTCACAGTGGACAAGGATGAGTTACTTTATACTCATTTCACAGATTGGCCACCAGGTCAGGGCGAGACAGGACCTGCCCATTTGGCCTGGAAGAAGAAACTGGGCCAAAACTATCCGGAGATCATTGGCAACCAGACACTACCTGGCACCTGACTTATGCCAAGTAAATGCCTGATTGGCTGTTGGGCTGCCTTGTTGTTTAATGTGGGTCTTTCCACCGTCAGATGGGCATGAGTAGGCATTAGCGAGAGAAAGAGGCAGCAGGAGCTTCCGACGGATGTACTTTAAGGTTTTTTGAAAAACACATTAAGTTATTCATGTAGCAAAATGGTTCTCAATGGCTGCTCCCTCTCTGGTGGCCTTGTCTCTGCCCAGCCTATCAGAGCATCCCATTAATGAATCAACTGGTACCTGCAGCGCTAAATGCAGCCTAGTGACACCCTGCCCAAAGGTGCGCACGTGTGAGCGAGACACCAAAGAGAAAACATCAAGATCCAGCTGAATAAATTTCTAGTACTGGGTGTCTGGCACATGGTAGGCATGTTTAAGATGACCATCTTATTTGTGGCTAGTGGGGCAGAATTCTAAGCAGACAGGAAAGGATTGCATGCAGAAAACACCTAACCTGCTTACTTCTCACCACCCCTACTAGACCCCAAACACTTGCAGAACTCTAGTGAAAGGAAAGGGTGAAAAAACAGAAAAACTCTACTGAGAGGAATAGTTACTAGGCACTAGTATTGTTGCTAGTTCAATAAATTAAAATAAGGCCAGAAGACTCCCAAGTTGCCTTTTATAATTTCAATACTCCCAGCAAATAAATGCTCAGCAGGCAGACACATGTTTCCAGGACTACTGCACACCCAAGGGAGGGCTGCTTCTGCTTTGGGTTTCTGCTACTGGATAGATAGGATTTTCCCTTAATTATTGATAATATCCTAGGAAAACTTCGGGGGATAATCAGGCAAAAACAGATCCACTGGTTCTATGCCTTATTATAAATGCCCACAAGCATTATCCCCACTCACAATTCTCACTTGTTTAGTGAAGGAGCTGGAATGTGTTGCAATAGCCATTCTTACAAATCAGTAACTTGCCCCAGGCCTGCACAGCAGGTGTGAGCTACACAGCTAGGGTTTAAACCCACTTACCTAACTCCAGGGCCTTTTAGTTGCTTAATACTTTGCCTCTCTGTTCTGGGCTGGCATTAGGGGGCTTTTGAAGCAATGAGATTTTATAAAGCTGAACTGTTGGAGCATATTTTTGCATAACCACTCCCATCAGTTTATACAGGAATGACTCTGAACTCAGAGTCATTCTAGCTCCTTCCTCTGTGTTGGGGTAGAACATTGCTGACTCTTTACCCAAGAACCAATGGGGGGCAGGGGGTGGATGCAGTGTGCAGGCACAGCCAATGTGTGAAAAATAAGTGACCTTCCCCGGCATCTCCCTGTATGCCCGAATCCCATTCTCTATCTTCTGTGAAGCTTCCAATAGCAGGATGAGCATAGGACCAGAATATCCTGGTCTTAGGTAAACTGTCCACAGCTCCAAGGTCCTGCAGAGGATAGCTCTGCTCCAGCCCGATTGCAGCGCCATCTGGTGGTCCTCATACCACACGGTACCTGCTTAGAAACTATGGCCATGGCAGCATTGGGGAAGGGCCTCACCCTGTCTCATATCTAAACTTGATCATGTCAATGATGTCCAACATAATATGGCAGTGTTGATTACTCCTTAGGGTAGGCATGCCAGAAGTGTTCAGGACTGTACTTCCTAAAGTGGATGGCTTGGGGTGGGTGGGTGGGTTCTGATCATTCTTTTTCTCCACTTCCGTTTCCTCCTTTCAAAGAGTAAAGTAAGACACTCCCCACCCACTGCACCAATATTCTAGTCCTTACCACCAAAGGAATCAGTTGTGGAAGCCACAGTCTTAATAACATTCCCATGAATATTTATCAGTGATGTTAAATGATAACTAATGAATCAATCTCAGGCAGGATACGAATGAAACAGAGGCTGCAATGGGTAAGCATGAAGCAAAAATGACGATGACAACTCTCAAGTGCTGAGTGCATTCTGGGATCTCTATTCAAAGTCCTTCAGAGTCAGTCCCTAAGTTGGAAATTCACCAGACCAGATGTTCACTGCTATCGATGTCTCTGATCTAAGCCACAAAAGTTCTCAAGATTTACATTCTCAATTTGTATAAAGCCTTTTGGAAATTAATAAAAAACTTGCAATTTATAACGTATAGTTTGTTTTATGGTATGATTTCTAGTACTGTTTCCTTTTGAGGGTAGGATAAAGTAAAGATTGGCATTGAGTGGCTTCTTTCAGATTGGTGGTGCACTTCTACCCAAGTTCCTCACATAGACCTCTCTCCCCACAGCCAGCTTCAGCATGCTAATGCTTGCACACACACATACACAAACACACACATGCACACACACACGCACGCACACACGCATACACACACAATACACTGATGACACAACTTCATACACATTTATTAGGATTGACAGATAAAATATAGAATGTCCAGTTTAAACTGAATTTCAGATAATCAATGACTAATTTTTAGTATAAGTATGTTCCATACAATATTTAGGACATAAACTAAAAGTTATTCAAGGTTTACCAGAAATTTAAATTTAACCTGTGTCCAATATTTTTATTTGCTAAGCCTGACAACTCTAACATTCACACAATCACACATACATCCACTCACACGTGCCAAATCCCCTCCTACACACTTACACCACATACCTCTTTTTCCGTACCTTGTATGTTCCGTTGACTTGCTTATTATGATAGAATAAGACATTTAATCAGAAATCCTCAAATAAAAATAAAGTTACATGGCAGTAGCTTAATAATACTTGAAATAATTGGTTCATTAAAATGGCAAACGAATCTCATGTCTCACAGATGCCTATCTTGGAGTATTAGACATCGACCCCAGTGTGTTGCAGATTCTGGCATCCAAGCTGAGTTCCAGTTTCTGGCAGTGAGGTCATTTTCACAAAGCAGGCCCCTCAGATAGCCCAGGGCGAGGGCCCTTGGCCCCTCCCAGGCAGCTCTCAGATCACTCTGTAAACATTTCCCCTTGCACTTCCTAAACTCTGGTCATGTTTATTTTAAAGAAAGGGGTCTCAGGCCATCTGGGATTTGTTTGGAAGGGATTGCCTCTTTTCTTTATAAAAATAACCTCATGTCTTTATGTAGCTGGGCTGGACTACCAGGCCTCACCTTTTCCTGGGTGTGTTCATAGAAATAGAGCGTGGAGCTGGGCAGGTTAACTGTTGGTATGCACTGACCCAGTTTGGCCTTCTTTAAAGCAGGGCTCCCCAGCGCTGGCCACCCCCTCTCTCCTTTGTCTCCAGGTCTTCAGGAGTGCTGGCAAGTGGAAAGGCTTCCTTTATTTTTAATGAGTGAGGGAGTGAGGGAGTGAGTGAATGAAGGAGCAGGAGATTGGAATCCAGCTTCTTTTGATCTATTTGTGGCTTGTAACTCTGCCCATGGGGCAGCAGCACTCCCTGGAGTCAGAAACCATTTCATTCTAAATAACTGGGTCCATCAAGTTTAGGGTGTTTTAAATATCTTAATTTTGTGTATAATTCCAAGAATAATTTGAGGGAGACCCCACTTGCCCTTTCTCTGTCGGTATGTGGTATAGTAGTGAACTAGGCCAAGCAGCCAAAGGACCCCATCTCTAAATATTTGCATGCAACGGCTCGCTTCAATGACTTGCAGGGAATACAAGGAAAGGGAGCACAGCATGTGAACGCAGAAGGTGGTCAGAGGACAGTGACCCCAAGCAAGGTGTAGAGTCACTCCTTGGGATTGTTGAGTGGATTAAACACACAATTATGGCTTTTCTAGGAATTTCTTACACTCACACTGGTTAGTGCTACAGGAATATCAACTCCTCTGGTCAGACCTCAGCACTTCCATCAATTTGGCGAAATTGAAGATCTGCAGATATGGCTCACAGCAAAGCAACTGCCACTAGAGGAGGGCCATCCATTCAGCACCGAGCTTTCCTTTTTCTCCAGGGAGCGTGAAGAACTTTCTAAGCATTTATTTCAGTAGCTCCCAGAAGAACATCGTGAGGTAGAGCAGTGCCAAGAATTGTGGTCCTTGTCCCCAACAACAGAAAACAGAGGTCTGATCTGCCTGGGGCACAAAGGAAACTGAGAAGTGAGAGAAGACACTGGTGTCTTCACCCTCAGGCATATGGTTCCTGTTTTCAATTTGCCCTACTCAGGCTTTTCATGTGAGAATATTCAGCTTCATTCAATCAAATATACAGAGCAAATTGGAGTCCTTTAAATCGGTTGTGATTTTGTAAAAATCAGAAAAAAGCTGAGGGGAGGCCTTAAGGAGATGTCACAGGGACTGTACTTAGTGACTTGCTTCCAAAGAGTGGAAAGGGTGGGAGTAGCTTTGCAGCAGCCAGCTGACAAATGTTATCACCACCAGCCCTGTTGCTGGCATGTCCCCTTGATTGATGTGTTGAAAAGGGCACTCTGCCTCTGTAGTCTTCCTCCCCAAGTCCTTCCCACAATCCCAGGCTAACCATGAGAAAAACACCAGACAAACCAGAGTTGAGGGACCTTCCACAAAATGCCTGCCTAGTACTCTTTTTTTAAAAAATATATTTTATTCATTTTTTTTTACAGAGAGGAAGGGAGAGGGATAGAGAGCTAGAAACATCGATGAGAGAGAAACATCTACCAGCTGCCTCCTGCACATCCCCCGCTGGGGGTGTGCCCGCAACCAACGCACATGCCCTTGACCGGAATCGAACCCGGGACCCCCCAGTCCGCAGGCCAACGCTCTATCCACTGAGCCAAACCGGCCCTGGCCTGCCTAGTACTCTTTAAGGTCATCAACAACAAGGAAAGTCAGAGGAGTGGTCATAGATCAAAGGAGGCTGGAGAGACATGATAACAAAATGTAATTTGGTCTCCTGGATGAGATCCTGGAACAGAAGAAGAACATTAGGGGGAAAAAACCCTAGTAAAATCTGAATAAAGTATGGCTTTAGTTAATAATTGTATACTCATATTGGTTCCTAAGTGTGACAGATATACCAGTAATATAACATAGTGATAATCAGGAAAACTTGATGAGGAGCACACAGGATCTTTCCATACTATTTTGCAACTTTTCCATAAATCCAAAACTATTCTAAAATAAAAAGGTAATTTAAATAAAAACAATAATAGAGGATGGTCCTGGCATAGGCAATAGATCAGTGTTTGCAAGGTGGTTTTTAAATATATATATTTAAAATATATATATAGCCGGCCAACTGGCTGACCAGCCGGTAGCTATGACGCACACAGACCACCTTGTGTGAAGATGCTCAATGCAGGAGCAGAAACCACAAGCATGGAAACATGGAACAGACTGATGAATCTCAGAGGGAAGGGGGAAGAGGGGAGGGTGGGAAGAGATTAACCAAAGATCTTGTATGCATACTAGAGGCCCAGTGCATGGATTTGTGCACCGGTGGAGTCCTTCATCCTAGCCTCTGGGAATCAGGCCAAAACCGGCTCTCCAATATCCCTTGAGGGGTCCCATATTGTGAGAGGGTGCAGGCCAGGTGGAGGGACCCCACCTGTGCACGAATCCATGCACCGAGCCTCAAGTTTCATATAAAAATCAAAGCTGTTGAGTTCTTTCTAGGTTAGTGTTGTCAAGAGAGTTTTGAAGGAAGCTGGTGCTAAAATCTGTCAGGGCAAAAAACAGTCATATCATGCTAATAAATACAACAGAAATATCTAATAGTGAAAGAAGTTGAAGTCCAGCATCTTGGTTATAATATTACAGAGGCTTATGTGCTAACAAAGATGGACACTTCTAATACTTGGAGAAGGGACTGCGGGACTGTGCAGACGGCTACCAAGAGGTCAGTGTGAACTTCTGATTAAATGTGGTGGAGTGACCATAGTTTTTGTCTCCCTCCCTCCCCAAATTGCCACAATGGTGGTGAAAAAAGGGGGAAAAACAGGTATGATAAACCAATAAGGACAAAGAAAACAAAGAAGAAAGCATCCATGGAATGATGTTTTGGATGAAAGAAACAGTTTACATTGATTGAACATGAATTATTTCCATATGATAATTCATGGTGGTAACACTCTGAAAAGCAGAGAAAAACAAAGAAACATAAAATCCAAGTGCCTATGGAAAGGAGTATCAGCCATAAGTAAGTGCATCCATACTGTGGAAACCAGAACAAGCAATGGGTCAGAGGCATCCAAAGGGCAGGGCTAAGAAGCTGGGCAGAGAGGGTGCCTCCAGGGTCCCAGGTTGCTTGGAGCTACCCTCCTCCATCCAAGGCAGGAGATCAATTCATGGGAGACATTAAACCAGGATAGATTGAGATTCTGTACACACAGTGGAAGGGAAGGCTCAGTCCTGAGACTGACTGCCTGAGAGTCATCGAAAGCCTTCACCAGGAACAGGGACCATTTTCCAAGACCTAGTCCCAAAAGCCTGTAGCTTAACTCATGCCCTCCAAACTGGGAATTAGAGAATTCTTCTGAGGAAACAGACCCCAATGTACTTAATTCATTTATTTAGAGAGACACTACAGACATGGTTTGTTATGGCCTGAATTTTGGCCTACCGAAATTTATATGTGAAGTTCTAAGCCCTAGTTCCTCAGAATGTGACAATATTTGGAAACAGAGCTTTCAAAAGACTGATTAAGTGAAAACCAGGAGGTTAAGGGTGAACCCTAATCCAATCAGGTATCCTAATAAAATGGAATTAGTTCAGACGAAGAGACACCAGGGGTGTGCATACTCGGAGGAAAGCCCTGTATGAGAGCACAGCAAGAAACTGGCTATCCGAAAGCCAAGAAAAGAGGCCTATAAAAACAACTAACATTGCTGCCAACTTGATCGTGGAGTTCTGACTTTCAGAACTCTGAGAAAATGCATGTCTGCTGTCTTATTAAGACACCCAGTCTGTAAAACTTAGGCAGCCCTAGCAAACTAACACATGGATATTTGGATGTTCTCCAATGAAAAGGCCAATTATGACACTTTATTTGACAGGTCTTGTCCACATGTACAAAACTACTGTATTGATCAGGACCCTGGAAGGAAATACCAATGACACACTCAAAAGGGGGAGAGAAGAGTTTAATAAATGGGGCTATTTACAAAGGTGAGGGTGTGGCTAAGACAAACCAACAAGAAGTGGTGAAGTCTTGGGGTGAGCAGCAGAGGCAGCTGTCATTACCCCTGGCTCTGAAGCTCAGGGTGCGAGTGGTTACTAGAAGCTAAGGAGGGCTGTGGCTGTGAGAAGGGGCCAACTAACAGATGTCTGTCACTTCAAGAGAGGAATGCAACCCCGGTCAAAACACAGCATAAGAGGAAGGGGTTTAGGGATACCAATTCCTCAGGCATTCATTCTCTCTCCTGTGATGTTGTGGTCCTGCCAGGGCCTCTCATTGGCTGAATTCCACCAGAATCCAAAGTATTAATGATCCCAGGTGATGCAGTCCTGATAGGGTAGCCTCCAGGGCACAGAGCAGGGTGGAAGAGGATGAAATCTGGAGAGGCAAGTACAAAATATACAACTCATTTTCCAATCAGCTTTTTAGTTACTCTGTTAAATATGAAAAAGCTCCAAGGATCATCCGATAGGTAAAGTCCTTCAACATGAGAGACCAAAACAAATAGGCACACAAGCCTACAAACAAAAGAAAACTGAAGAAATGGACAATGCAGTGAACAAAATATGTTTTTTAAAGGAACCCAGAAGAAATAAGGTAGCAAATAAGAATATATAATCAATGGAATACAATATAATATAACATAAATATTCATAACAATATTTTATATATATATATATATTCATTCCAAGAATCCAAGACGTCTTTATATTCTCAAAAATGTGATGTTATTAAAAATGAAAAAATCAGGTAATGTGAATAAAGTCTCAGAAATTAAAAATATGATAGTGACAAGAGTAAACAGGACGGTGAAAAGATTGATGAATTCTCTCAGAAAACAAAACAAACAAAAAGAATAAAAAAAATGGGCAAGATAAGAAACTTAGAAAAGCGATCTTGAAAACACAATATCTGACTCTTCAGAAACTCAGAAAAAGTAAAAAAAAAAAAGATAAAGGAGATGTATTCATTGACTAGTTCATGTGGTTTTAGAATAGGAGAGAGAGAGAGAGATCATATTTGAAGAAAATAAAATCAGAAGGCAACACTGGAAAAGTAAAAGGTCAACAAAACCTTCAAATTCTGAGGTATGGCTTAGAATTCTATATCCATACAAATAATAAAGTGTGAGGGAAAATAAAGATATTTCAACAATATCAGGACTTCAGCTTAATATTCTAGGAAGATGACATATATGTACTTTCCCTATTTCTCCTGCTAAATTCAAGGACATTATATGTAAAGCAAACCTAAGAAGACTCTGGACAGTGCAGGGAAGAAAGCTAATTGGCTAAGAAACTCAGGACCCAAGAAAAAACAGTGGAGAGTTCTGGAGTTTTCTTCTCACCTCACATATCCCAGAATTGGAGCTGAAGAAGCCATCAGCCCAGAAATGCCAAGAGGTACAGATAAGAAAGAGCTTAACAAAAACTTCTTCTCTCTAGCTAGAGGACTAGAAAAGTGGCAGCCTGGAAATTACAGAAAACTTTTTGACCAAAACTAGTATACTTCAGCCAAACCCACAGAAAAAAAATATAGTCCCACCCTTAGAGCCAAGACCATGGAGTGGGGAGGGGAGCCTGGACTTCCACCATCACTGGGCTGCAGCAGGGATTCCCCAACCTCCAGAATGGGAAGGCCTGAAGAAAGTCAGAAGGTCAAAGAATGCCAGGAGCCAAAACTTATCCCTGCCAGCCAATAAACAGTCCCCATCCCGTGCTGTGAAGAGAGACCACACAGTAAAACTGGACTGTTGTAGATGCGCTTCATAAAGTTGAGAAAGCTTTCCTCTATTTCTATGTCTGTGAGAGTTTTTATCATGAATGGGTCTTGAATTTTGGCAAGTGCTTTCCCCCCTCATCATTTGATATGATCATATGATTTTTCTTCCCTAGCCTGTTAATGTGGTACATTATATTGATTCATTTTCAAACATTGAACCAGCCTTCTATTCCTGAAGTAACATCTACCTGGTCATGATGTCTCATTATTTTTATATTTTGTTGATTTTTTTTTTTTTTTTTTTTGCTAACTAGATGCCCGATGTATGAAATTCATGCAAAAGTAGGCCTTCCTTTTCCCAGCTGCTGGCACCAGCTTCCCGCTGGCACCTGGGACCTGGACTGGCTTCCCTCCAGCCCTGCTTTGTCTCGAAGGACATCTGGTCTAATTAGCATATTACCCTTTTATTATTATAGATATTTTGTTAGGGATCATTGCCTCTCTATATCTGAGGGAGACTGGTCTTTGGCTTTCTTTTTTTCGTACTATCTTTGCCTGGTTTTGTTGCCAGAATAATACTATCTTCATAAAATGAAACTGGCACAACATCCTTTCTGCTGTATTCTTTTGGCCAAGTAGTCACAGCCCATAGACTCATCTTC
This sequence comes from Myotis lucifugus, assembly GCF_000147115.1. Lineage (NCBI taxonomy): Eukaryota > Metazoa > Chordata > Mammalia > Chiroptera > Vespertilionidae > Myotis > Myotis lucifugus. The sequence goes on along the minus strand of NW_005871262.1, from coordinate 792,025 downwards.
CAATGGGAGGAGAGCAGGAAGTTTTGGGACCATACTTTGCAACCACCACATCATTATAGGCATCTGAGTTTCAAGTCAAAATGCATTATTTCAAGAACAATTCACTGGTGAAATAATACTGTGCTTCAGAACATCATAGGCTAAGTCTTTTGTTTTCCTTTTTTTTTCTTTTTTTTCTGGTTGGTAACAAGGGAGCCATCTGCCTGTGTGCCTTCTCCCCTTTGTTACCAGGGAAATGTGTTTTGAGTTCTTAAAGCAATGTGCAAACAAACTTTTGCAACCCAACCCTTTCTTTGTTTGTTGTGTTGTATTTCTTAATTCTGTAATTTAAAAAGTCAGTGGGGCAAGGCATAAAAAGCAACTGGAAGAACTCCCTGGAGCCTGAAGAGAGTTGGGTAAGAAAATAATAGTGATCAAGCCAATAGTAACCAAAGTGTCTGAAATATGCAGTCCTGAAATCCAAGAGTGAGCTAGGTCTGCTCTGTGCCATTCCCAGAAAAGGAACAGACAGCCAAGAATGCGTGTTTCCTCCCAGGGCCAGGAGCCAGTATTTTAGGGGCAGAATGAGGTTTCCTGGTAATCCTCTGCTCTTTACACAGCTTTGATCAACAAAAAAGCAGCCCCCATGCTTTTCCACAAACTAGTTGAACATTGTACAATTTGACATTCCTATATGTATACAACTTTATGATGGTTCCTCTAAGTTAGAACTGCCAGATTTTAGTTGCAGATTAGTATAAACAAAGATGAAATTTTTTCCCACCCAGAGTCCTGTCCTGAATCTATCCAGGAATCCCAGGGTAAAGAACTCTACTTCTCAGAGCAGTTCTTCAGGGTGAGAACTGCTCTTTGATTTGGCAGGTGGGCCTTAGGTGTGCAGAGGCCCCTTGGTTATGCAGTAGAACACTGGAGAGCTGCTGATTAGCATAGTAAACGGAGCTGGACTTCTATTTGCTTCAGGAAGCCTGGATTCAAAAGTACCTGGTGATTTGGGACAGGGGATGGAGAGTCAAAGGAGAACCTGTGTGAGAGAGATTTGGACAAGGGGAAGGACCTAGGACTCCTGCAGGGCCGTGGGAGGGGTAACCAAGGCCGGGAGGACCAAAGGCCTTTGCTCAGGTTTAAGTCTCTTCATTTTTACCTGTAATCCTCTCTTCCTGCACTCACCACAAAGGCCCCTTGTAAGGCCTGGAGGAATGATGGAGAGGAAGTTGTGTCTGTGCTTAGAGGAAATGAGAAATAGAGAAGCCAACAGGGAAGGAAATGGAAAGGTACCTAATTCTACCTCACCCAACCAAACATACACATGTTTCTTATAAAAGCGCATGTGAAAGTTCAAAGCAAGATACAGGTTTTAGTAACGAGGGGTCTGTAAATTCCAATCCCCACGCCTTTGGGAGAGTTTGGCTCAGCAAGGGCTTCTCTCATTCTTGTGTTCTTCTGCATAACCCAGGTTAGCTCTTTATTTGGAGTCCCGAACAAAGCAGCGAACTTAGAATGGCTCTGACTGAGGTCAGAGGGGATTCTGCAGTAGCATCCAGTTGCCAACCCCTTTGCAGAAACTTTGGGCCCCAGGTACACAGCTTGAGAACCTCCTGACTTTATGCATCACTTTTTGAGACTCTGAGGATTGGAGCCATAATGATGACAGGGCATGGGTCAAGGTCCAGCACATTCTGCGACCTTGAGCCTCTCTCTCTGAGACATAGAGGATGCTTCCACAGGTGTGTTCCTAATGTGTTTCTGATGGTTCAGCCATCTGGGCTCCCAGGCCTGCCTGGCTGCCCCATCTTTAGCCTAAAGAGCCCGAACTGTATGGGGGAGGAAGAAATTTTTATTTGTCCTCCTAGTTCAGTGGTTCTCAACCTTCTGGCCCTTTAAATACAGTTCCTCATGTTGTGACCCAACCATAAAATTATTTTCGTTGCTACTTCATAACTGTAATGTTGCTACTGTTGTGAATTGTAGTGTAAATATCTGATATGCAGGTTGGTCTTAGGTGACCCCTGTGAAAGGGTCGTTCGACCGCCAAAGGGGTCGCGACCCACAGGTTGAGAACCGCTGTTCTAGTTTCTTTTGGCTGGTCTCATAACTAAATTGACATGAGACAGATGAAAAAGAAACAAATCACCAAATTTAATTACATACGTATGTATGGGAAACCCACATACATGAGAGAGTCAGCGACCCCAGATACATGAGCAGTTCAGAGACAGAAATGTAAAATGGGGTATATGTGACATTATGAGCTAGGGATGAGATAAGATGCCTTGGGGCTTCAGAGAGGAGGAGGGGAATTCTCAGGATGATAAGAAGAGCAGATGTTCAGTTTGCCCTGCTTTATAGATAGAGCATAAAAAGTTACTTCTAATAACAAGTCTTATTATGGGCAAGGGTCCAATTTAAATTCTTCTAGGTAGTTAAGGAAGAAGCAGAAGTTTCTCGTGAGCCCACAGAGTCTCAATGCCTCATCTCAAAATATTCTAAACACCGAAGTAGTATATCGTTGGGAAGCCAGCTCCAAATCTCTTCACTTGAAACCTGGAATTTCCTTAGAAATATCTTGGACAACTTCGCTGTACCCCTTCTAGGACCTGTGTAAATTAATGGTCTGTTCCTTTGCCTGGCTGAATAGTATTCCATAGTATGACTGTACCACATTTACCCACTGAAGGGAACTGAAGGGAATCTGGGTTGTCTCCTGGTTGGGGTTATTATGAATAAAGCTGCAATTACATTCATGTACAGATTTTTGTGCAAAAATGTCTTTATTTCTCTGGGATAAATTCCAGGTGTGTAATTATTGAGTCCTATGGTAGCTGCATGTTTAGACTTTTAAGAAACTGCTAAACAGTTTTCTGGAGGGATCCCACCATTTTACATTTCTGCCAGCAATGCATAAGTTACTTCGTTTTCCTGCATCCTCACCACCACATGGTGTTGTCACTATGTTTTATTTTGGTCATTCTGATAAGTGTGTCTTTCACTGAGGTTTTAATTTGCATTTTCTTAATGGAAGGTGATGCTGCACATCTTTTCATGTGCCAATTTGCCATCTGTTTGGTGAAATATTTGTTCATGTCTTCTGCCCATTTTCTAACTGGATTATCTGGGTTTCATTGTTTTACTCTCAAATTTAAGAGTTCTTTATATTGTCTGCTGTGTTGTTTTCAAATATTTTCTCCTGCTCTGTACCTCTTCTTTTCATCCTCTTAATACAGTCTTTCTGAGAGCAAAATTTTTTAGTTTTGATGAAGTTTAACTTATCAGATTTTCCTGTTAATGTTCATTCTTGCTGTCAAGTCTAAGAATTCTTTGCCTGGTCTTCAGTCATGAAGATATTCTATGTTTTTCCCCCTAAAAGTTTTATAATTTTACATTTATATCCATGACCCATTTTTATACACTTTCTGTATAAGGTCTGAGACTTAGGTTGATGTTCACATTTCAGTCAATGTATATTCAGCAGCTCCCACACTATCTTGAAAGGGCTATCTTCCTTCCATTGAATTGCTTTTGTTTCTTTGTAAAATATCAATTAGGTATATTTATGTGGGTCTGTTTCTGGAGTCTCTATTTTGCACCATTGAGGTATGTATCTATCCCTCTGCCAATCACTCTGGTCATGTTAGAAAGTAATTTGCATAAATCTCAGTTGGCCTTTACCAATGCCCACCATATCTCCCTATTAGTTCTCAGTTTCCCATTTAACATCTCTTGCTGTTTCTAAATTTCCATCCACCCCCTCCACCCACTTCAACCTCTATTTCCTCACTTCTTATTTTCCTGTAAAAATAGACTATAGGAGGGAATTACCTGACCCCCCCACCAGCATGTCTACAGACCACCTGCGTGTATGCGGCCTCTTCTCTCCTATGCTCTTGAGAAGCTTCCCTGCTCTTGTCTAAGGCAGACTTGCAGCTTCATGTTCTGCTCATGTATTCAGGAGTTTGTTCTTTTAATTCTTCCCTCTCCCCCCTGAACCACCAAATGTTCCCAGTCATTCCCATCAGCATAGACTATGTCATAATCTCTCTTCATAAATGACAACCACACAAAAATTGTGAGATTAAAAAAAGTTTACTGAGTCTCTTCTATGGAAAATAAGGCATTTTGTAAGTACAGCCTTCCCAGTTATTCAGTTCTCAGGATCTATGTACTTTTTGTGTCTTTGAGTTGTTTTATAACTCTGTGAGTTGTAGATAACTCATAGCAATGAAATGATATTTATCCATCGATGTGCAAAATCTTTCTTGTGGAAAGACATTTAATTTTCTTTCTCTTCTGTGGAAAAAGCTAGTTTTGCATCTATTTGTAAATTCATTTTAGGATTCCTAGTTTAGCGCTTTAGTAGTAAGTGTGGTGTTTGAATTCTCCTTGGAATCATGGTGACATCTTACTAGTTAATAATTAATGAATAAAATAAAATAATTGACACATTCATTTATATATATTTGAGTTGATTTTAAATCTTTAAAATTATTGTTCATATATTTATATATGAATTATACACATATAATAGGTTTTTATTGATTTTTAGAGAGAGAGGAAGGAAGAGGGAGAGAGAAAACCATTGATAAGAGAGAAACACCTATCAGCTTCTTCCTGTGTGCCCCCTAATGGTGATCATGCCCACAACGTGGGCATGTGCCCTGCCTGGGAATCAAACCAGTGACCTCCTAGTGCATGGGAGGTCACTCAATCTCCTGAGCCACAGCAGCTGGGCTAGTCCTTAATATTTTAAAACCCATATTCCCCTATGGCTACAGTTCCTTTTCCTAAGGGAGTTGTCTGTACGAATGGTTTTCATATCCATTTGGATTGACGTAAAGAGGGGGATCAAGTATGATTTCCTGCATGCCTGAATAGTGGGCTGATATCATGACTTGTTATAATCAATAACACTATATTATCCTCTATATCTTGCTTCTTGGAGCCCCTTCAGATGATGAGAGAGGGTACAGGAGATGGTGGAAGAATGTGGAGGGTACTTTAAGCCACTCATGTTATTGGCAGAGTAAGAATTCTTGCTGTATTATGCATAGCAGAGGATGCAAACATAAAAATTTACATTTTCTTCACCCATATTGCTCTGGAGCAGGGTTTCTCAACCTCGATATTATTGATATTTTGGACTTAATAATTCTTTGACGAAGAGACTGGTCCTGTGCCTTATAGTATGTCCAACAGTATCCCTGGCCTTTACCCACCACTCCCCCATCTGGTTGTGAAATGCAAAACTATCTCCAAACTTTGCAAAATGCCCCCTAGGGAGGGGTGGGGGAGGCAAAAGTCATTCCAGTTGAGACCCACTATTCTAGAGATTCTTGATTGGACTGCCCATTGTGACAGGTTTGCCCTATTTCATTTCTGCAGAGATCTAAAGAGGTTTACAAGGAATAGTTACCTCCCCTTGGGTCTTCTGCCAAGTGATGTCTACCTGATATTCCTATAATGACCCTGGGCACTGGGGACAAGCCAGTCCTGGAGCATCTGCAGTTAGTAAGGCTTCCCCTTTGTCTTCTTCTTCTTCTTCTTCTTCTTCTTCTTCTTCTTCTTCTTCTTCTTCTTCTTCTTCTTCTTCTTCTTTTTTAAATATATATTTTATTGATTTTTTACAGAGAGGAAGGGAGAGGGATAGAGAGTTAGAAACATTGATGAGAGAGAAACATCAGTCAGCTGCCTCCTGCACACTCCCTACTGGTGATGTGCCCACGTACATGCCCTTGACTGGAATTGAACCTGGGACCCTTTGGTCCGCAGGCTGATGCTCTATCCACTGAGCCAAACCGGTTAGGGCTGATTCTTCTTTTTGATTAACAATCTAAATTGTCTTTATTCTCCCCCAAGGTGGTAAAGAACAATTGTGAACCATTTGAATTCAAACTCAAGAAATAAACCTTGTAGGCCCAGGTCAACCTCTGACTAGACAAAGAACTACTCTTTGGAACTGATTAAAATGAGAAGAACTGATGAAAATAAGCTTGGTCCTGTTCTCTATCATGTAGAACTAGGACTGCCTTCCATCTCTTCCTTTGCTTCAGCACATTATATGAGCTCTGATTTCATCCACCAGCCCTTGTCTTCATGCCATTCACTACTTTCCCCATCATCCTCTCAAGACTTTTTAAAGCCTCCACTTTCCAATTGTGACTTCCTAGACTGCTACCTTAACTGGATAACTTGTGTGCTTTTCCTCATGGCAGAAGAGTTCTAGATTATTTTACTGTCTGGTACAGTATCCATTAGCCACATGTGATTATTTAAATTTATAAATGTATAATAAATAACATTTAAAATCGGTTTCCCAGTGCATTGGTCAAGTGCTCAGTAGCTGCCTAGACCTGGTAGCTACTATATTGGGCAGTGTTGATATGGAGGATTCCCATTATCACAGAAAGTTCTTTTAGACAACTATGAGCACTAAGTATTTCAAACTTTATGTCCTCATACTCTTTGATATCTTTGTCTGTTTTATTTAGCCCAGTGTTTCATGCATCTGTTATTTTAACTTCTCTTCTTCCCAACTATATGTCAATCAATATTGGATTCTTCTTGAATTTTTGACTTGTCTTTTTCAGTTTTATGGCATAGTTCCTAAATTTAACCCACTGACTAGAGCAGAGAAGTAATGGGCCGAGCCCACACTTGTTATTCAACTGAGCTAGTGAGAGAGGAGGGTCCCGTTCCTGCATGACATGGAGAAGCTAGTGGTATCAGTTTCTCATGGACTTCCACCCCTCTTGACAGAGCATCTTGTGCTGTTCACTGTGGAGCCCTGTGAGATGGTATTTTAAAGCCAGTGTGCATGTGTGGCTGGGGAAATGCTCTCTTAAGCACTTCTACCAATGCTAGGTGCCTCCTTGATTGCAAAGAATGCTCTGTTTCCCAGATTCAGGCTAATGCTGAGAGGTTAATCCAGTGCTTGAGTTTCTGGCGTGAAAGCAAATACAAGCAGAACACCAGATCATCAATTGGAAGTAACATCTATGCCTCTCCACGCTCTCTGATGTGAAAATAAATGTTATTTATTACTCTGTTAAAATAATCAGATTATACCTAAGATGCAGTAGCTCATACTAAGCCCCACATCAGCAAACAAAAACTTAACTAAGTTTCTATGCTCTGTTCTCTCAGAAAAGGAAGGCCTAAGTCAGCCAGTCAATACTTGCCTGCCCAGCATGTTACCTGACCCGAAGCTTCCCTTTGCTCCTTATAAGAAAAGTAACCCTGCTTTAACCACTCAACAAATGTTTGGTATAACTTGCTTGTTCCTGCTTACTTTGGTCTAAAAAAAACCCAAAACTCTCAACTTATGCTACTCTTCAGAGTTCCTTTCTATCTGCTAGGTTGGATGTTGCGTGGTTCATGTATCACTGAATGAGAGCCTACTGGATCAGTAAATTGTAGAAAATTTTCATTTAACAGTTTGGGTCCCAATCCAAGTCTCTTTTATTCACAGAACAGTAATTTCCTATCTGGTAAACACAGTAGTAACATTCACTCACTAGGTAGCTGTGAAAATCCACGAAGTAAGGACATTTTCAGTGTTCTTAGCACAGAGTTGAGCTCTGAATTGATTATTAGAAAAAAAAACTATTTTTTTCTTATTCTAGGAGTACAGATGTTCATGCCCCATGAAGTAGCAGCTTTTTAATAGCATGATTTTTCTTTCTGTCTGGGTTATGAGCCCCTTAAAAAAGGGCGCATCTCATATGCTTTCATGGGATTCATATACTTGGACCATTGCCTGTAGACAAATATTTACTGATAGGCAGATGATTGCATAGTTAATTTGTGTCATCAAATGTGTCTTTATTGAATAGAAGGCTGGCTAATAGTCTGAGCACCACTGGGAGACAATTTATTCAACCAATATTTAATTTACATTTATTGCACAACGACATGGCATTGTGGGAGAGGGAGAAATATGGTTTCATTTCTGCTGGTGGAAAGAATAAACTTTCTGCCTGAAAAGTATTTAATCTTGGTTTATCAAGAATAAAATGTGGTTAGATTTCGCAGAATCCTTTTGTGGAATGAAGGATTTGGAGAAGCTCTGGGCCAAGAGTGGATGTCTGCAGTCTGTTCCTGGACTGAGGTTTGAAGGCGCACTCTCTGTGGGGTTTGTGATGATTGTGCCAAGGGTCACCTTGCCTTTAAGTTGCAGTTGATAAAAGAGCTGTTATAGCTACACTTTGTTTTTCTTATAACATAAAGCAGAGGGGAGAGTGTTGGACCAGGAGTTAGGGCAACTGTGTTCCAACCCAGATCTACCATTTAGATGTCAAACCCTAACCAGTTATCATTTTGCCATGTGGAAAGGCACCAAACCCTCTCTATTCCTATCTAGGAGAAAAATCATGGAGGGGGGGGATGGATATGGTAGGTATGCAGATACTAAATAAATAAATAAATAAATAAATAAATAAATAGTTTTATCTTTAATAATGTCTTTTCCTTTCTATGTGCAAAGTGAGAAAGATATTATTTACTCATTCCTAAATACCTATTTTTAGAACATAAGTAATATCTTTAGGAGAAAAGGAAAGATAACCAACTTTATGCCAGTTTGTGTGGCGTGGAATCAGGTTTCTAATCCAGATGTGGCCAATGCTAAAATCCAAAATCACTGCAACACTTCCCAATATCTGCTTTTTGCAGACAAAATAACTCAGACTGGAAAATGGACCAAGAACACCAACCATTTAGAAAAGAAAGACAATATTGAGCATGTAGAGGTGCTAAATAATACTTTACCTGACTTGAAATAATTTGATACCTTGGGAATGTTTAATATTTGTTTTAGTTTGAAGCTTATTTTTCAAGATTTTTCAGTTGACAATTACCTAGGTCCTATGAAGCATCTTCTTGACAAGAATAATCAGTGTCTTTGTTTGTTTGTTTGCTAATTAAGTCTGGTGAGCCAATAAATCTATGGAAAAGGTGTTCAACATATTTGCATTAAATAGATGTAAACCAAATCAATAAGGAGTTTGAATGAGCAGATTGGTAAAGGTCACAAAGATAAACAAATCTATCGCTGACATAGGTGTGGGGAAATGTGTGCTCCTCATGGGGTTGGTGGGAGTGAGAAAGACCATCAACTCTATGGAGGGTAAAATGTGAAATGTGCTCATGTACTTTTCTGATTTCAACACTTCTTCTCAAGAGAGCATCAGACAAGGCACAAGTTGCCTGTGCAGGCTGCCGCTCAAAGCAGGAGAGAATATAAGCACTTGCCAATGGAGAGACAGGTGTTCAGATAAATTATTTTATAGGTATGTTGTGAGTTACCATGACACTCATGATGATGGGTATATATATATATTTAGTGATGAGGAATATTTGAGTTGAAAAATATAACAGAGTAAAAGCAATGTTTTTTGCATTCCATTAATGTAAAATCTTGGTCTGTAGACACCCAAGGGCACCAGTACAGTAATGTCTAGAAAGATGTCTGGTCACCAAAGCGTAATGATGGTTATCTTTGGACCAGGGCTTTCAAATGACTTTTACTTTCTCCTTTATGAATTTATTTTCATTAATTTGTATTCTCTTATAAGAGGAACTAAGCTTCTTTTATTTAAAAAATTATAAACATATTTGGTGGTTTATAGCATGAAGTAGACCAAACAATAGCTTTCTCACAAAGATTGTTTCACAGTGTATATTAATGAAGGATATGGACTTAATACATCTTCTTTGAAGATTTTTGAAAATATGTGGTTGCTATGGATTGAATGTCTGTGGCCCTAAAACCCATATGTTGAAGTGCTAATCCCCAATCTGATAGTATTTGGAAGTGAGGCCATTGGAAGATAATGTTTTGATAAGATCATGAGGGTGGAGCCCCCATGAGGGATTAGTGCCCTTATAAGAAAAGGAAGAAACCAGAGTTCTCTCTCCTCCATGTGAGGACACAACAAGAAAGTGTCTATCTATAAACCAGGAAGAGAGCACTCACCAATATCCCAACATGCCGGCCTCCTGACTTCCAGCTTCCAGAACTTGGAGAAATAGATGTTTGTTGTTTAAGCCACCAGTCTATGGTACTTACAGTGAAGACAGTGGCCCAGGCTTCCTTTCCCATGTCCAAATTTTTGGGTGACCGAGGTGTCCTTTGGCTTGATGGTCTGGACTAGATCAGGTGTAGGAACAAAGCCTGGAGATTCTCTACCCAGGATTTCTGTAGTCACAGCACTGCTTTCCCTCGTAGCAAGAGGGAAACATTGTAACGGGGGGAAGCCTAGCCCTGACTCATAAATTGTATTGCTCCAGCCTCCACTTATCCTTGCTGAGAGAATCTGAGTATAATGTAATAAAATAATTGGCTATCTTATTCCAGATCAGAAAATGTCACCAGGACCCAGCCAGGCTCAACAGTTCCAATTTTATAGTGAAGTTTAAGTGTTTCCTCTACAAAAAAAAAAAGTAGGTGACATCAAAAATGCTCATTTTACCTTCAAATGCAGGCTAGAGTTAGAAAAATGTCTTCTTTGAAAAAGACTATTTCCTTTTGTTACATGTAGACATATGAACATAAGATTCTCAAAGAATATTTTTGGACACTTTTTTAGTGTGGTCTGAATGGGAACAAACTCCTATTCAATTTCTATTCCCCGATTAAACCAACAATATTATCCTTCTCCTCTCAGGGATTCCATGTGGGCAGTCACTCTTTAGGGTCAACTGAAGAAAATACAAACAAGTGTGTTGTGATCCGCCTTCTTTCTTGGGTAGGAAGCAAGTATGATATCCTTGAAAATAAAAACTGAAGAAATGACATGGGTTCTTCTTTGATGTGTTGTATCTCTTTTTATAAACTTTACATAAAAAAGTTTCCTTAGCCCTGGCAGGGTAGCTCAGTTGATTGAAGCATTGTCCCATACACCAAAAGGTTGTGGGTTCAATTCTTTGTCAGAACACATATGTAGGTTACTGGTTCAATCCCCATTTAGGGCACATATAGGAGGCAACCGATTGATGTTTCTCTCTCTCTCTCTCTCTCTGTTTCCCTTCCTCTCTCTCTCTAAAACTCAATAAAAATATATCCTCAGGTGAGGATTTTAAAAAGTTTCCTTATAAATCCAGTTTATACCACTTTTCCACAAAGAATACTACTGCTGTGAGACCCTATCAAGGGCAGAGCTCTTCAATGGGGAATCTATGAATTTGGTGGGAAGCAAAATGTACAACTCTTCTTTCACTTACCTTAGGAACTTAACATGTGCTTCCATATGAATGTAAGCAGCAAACCACCGCAGTATGAGCAAAACCAGTGCTGTGTATCACCCATAAACATCACAGGAGCTTTCATATCACATTACAGTTGTCACAGATGTCTGGACTCATTCTCTACACTCATCAACATTTTGAAATTATGGTCAGTATGAGATCCATGGTGAGATCTTTATTTTTCAGTTTGTTAAAGAATATTGTTATTATTTCACAGTTTTTAATTTTATTTTATAAGTGCATTTGAATATAATTGATTTCCTTTGTAATCTTGTGAGTTTTGCACATTGAAAAGCATCATTCTGAGAAGGGCTCTGTAGGCTGACTTCCACTGCCAGAGGGTTCCTAGCATAAAGGAGGCCCAGGGGATACACCAGAGGCCAGTGAGGCTCCAGAATGTCTTGGGGGGTTGGGGAAGCTCCACTTTCAAAAGAGATTCATTTTATGGAGAGAGATGTGAGTGCAGAGTGGGTCCACACTAGATATTTGCTGATGAATGAACAGGCCTTGTCTATTGTTTTTCTTAATCTCGCTCCTTAATCAACTCCCCAGAAGGATCCCTTGTTTTCCAAAGGGGATGTAGGATCCATATGTCAGCTTTTCATGAAGACCAGAGTGGTTAAGAGCACGTGATTTGTCACCAGACAGACCTGGTTTGAAATCAGAACACCGCCCCCTACTAGCCATATACAGCCAGGGCCAGTTAGTTTCTCAGTTGCTACTCCCATGCCCCTTCTCTAAGGGAAATGTCATCACCCACCTCATGGTGTGAGCAGGAGCTTTTATAGAACTGATTGGACATATTTCAGCACAGCATCTGGCACACAATGGTAGGTAACCAATATGCTGGTGTACACATATGGAGTCTTTGTGCAGGTGAAACCTTGGGGCTGGAGAGAACATGGAGCCCACCTGCATGGCTCTTCCTTCTGTGGTTTTCTCTAGAGACAGTGTTTTTTTTCTTGAAGCAATTTTCTTTCACTTCTTCTCTGTTACTTTCCACCTTCATCACTGGTCCCTCTACTCAGTGAGTTACGTCAAGAAAATTTATGGTTGGATTATGTAGTAAACATTATTTTGGGGTACTTTCTCAATACCCATTCTTCCTGTCTTCCACAAGCAATGTCCATATTTCCCTCTGCCAAACTCAAAAACAATTATGTGTAAAGATGACCATTTTGAAATTGGAGTGGCTTAGCCGTGATTTTTTCAGGCATGAGCATGTGAGCTCTCATCTGGACCAATGAGAGTGGTTCCATGACTCTTCTGGTGCTACTAAGAAAAAGTTTCTCTCTCCTCTAAACAAGGTGGTATAAAGAGATTAGGGCTTGGATAGCTGTAGCCATTTTACTACTATGAGGCAAGAGCCTTACTCAAATTGTGGGAAACAAACCCAAGAGTCAAAGAAAACCAATCCCTTGGTGACAACATAAGAGCTACTAGATTAAGCCCCATTTAGAGTTACCTACACTGGGCTTGCATTAGTGACATCCATGTATTGCCTTTATGTTCAAATCATTAAAAAAAACTATCCCTATCTAATAAAAGGGTAATATGCAAATTAACCCATAAGTCCATCACAAAGATGGAGTGCTGGGGTCCAGCCCCCAGCAGGTCCAGGGGTCCCCAAAGGTGTGGATGGAGTCGGCGAAGAAGGAATGACACAGAGGCTGCGTTCAGTTGATCAGCATAGCGAGGTTCTGTCTCCAGGATATCCAGCCAAGTTCTGTCTAGGATCTCCAGCGAAGTTCTGGTCAGGATCTTTAGCCATGTTCTCTTGCTAGGTTCTCCAGCCAGGTTCTCCAGGTTCTCCAGGTTCTCCAGCCAGGTTCGGTCACCAGGTTCTCTTGCCATGTTCTGTCTAGGTTCTCTAGCCAAGTTCTATAGCCAGGTTCTGTCCAGGATCTTTTGCCATGTTCTCTCACTAGGTTCTGTCTCTAGGTTCTGTCCCTAGGTTCTGTGTAGGTTCTCCAGCCAAGTCCTGTCTCTAGGTTCTGTGTAGGATCTCCAGCCAAGTCTTGTCTCTAGGTTCTGTGTAGGATCTCCAGCCAAGTCTTGTCTCTAGGTTCTGTGTAGGATCTCCAGCCAAGTCTTGTCTCTAGGTTCTGTGTAGGATCTCCAGCCAAGTCTTGTCTCTAGGTTCTGTGTAGGATCTCCAGCCAAGTCCTGTCTCTAGGTTCTGTGTCTAGGTTCTGAGTCTAGGTTCTGTGTCTAGGTTCTTCAGCTAGGTTCTAGCCCAGATCTCCAGTCAGGTTCTGTTGCCAGGTTCTAGTCAGGTTCTCTTGCCATGTCTTCTTGCTATGATCTCTAGCCAGGATCTGATGTTTATTGTCTTGTTACATCTGTATTTATACCAGCCGATTTTAATCCTGTCAATTTCTATTACAAAGGTTAGGGCGTTTCTTATCTCCATTCCAGGGAGTAAAGATTATGTAGCTTAACTACCCGCCTGGCACTTAATTAAGGGGTTGTATCCCCTCCCTAACCTCTGGGAAAAATCCTCACCTGGGGAAACAACCTTTCTCAGAGAGGTGACCTTGGTTAAAACACATAGCGCTAAGGGGAGCAAACAAATCAAGAACAGTATGCCACATACGCCAGGTCCCCCGAAACATATGCTGTGCAGATGTTTTCTTCTCTGCAGCGACTGTGTCAAGCAGCAAGGATGGACCGGCTCCCGGCAATGGAGGCGCCTATAGCCACAAGATGGTGGCGCCCAGTCCTCTCAGCCCTGCTGGAGTCCCTCAGTCCCGGGGGGGTGGCTGCTGAGAGCGGGCAGTGTGAGTGGCCTGGCGGAATGCTTGCTTCATTGCTGCTGCACCCCGGTCACAGAGGGCCTCTGGACAGCGGGCATGGAGTGGCTGCGGATGGGCCTCTGGCCAGGCCAGGGTGCAGAACACTTGCATCGTCACCCCGGCGACAAGGCAAACATTCCGCGCCTGGCTGTGATCGGCCTCTGGGCTGCAGAGAGCCTCTGGACAGCGGGCACAGAGAGGCCAGGCACCGCAGAGAGCTACTGGCACACGGATTCGTGTGCAGGGCTACTAGTTTATTATAAAATGAGACACAGACACAATGTAGAGATTAATGAGTATTATGAGGCAAACACATTTGTACTCACTCAGGCTAGGAAATGGAATTTTGCCATTCACCTCAGAAGGCTCTAGAACCTGAAGGCCCTCTTTCCTGGAAATGTAACCAGTATCCCAAATTTTATAGTTTCTTCATAGTTTTATCACAAATTGTGCACCCTGATATTGCACTTTACTATTGTCCATGGGTTTAAATTTGCTTGGTTGTTTTAGTGTCTTTTAGTATGTTGATTGTTCCTCCATACCTTTCCTTTTCTTAAAGTTTATCATTAAACAAACAAAGCTTAGGCCATGTGATCTGTAGTATAGATTATGCTGATTGCACAGTGTCTTTGGTATTTTACACAATTTAGCAGCTGTGTCCTTCACCAGCACCAGCCTTGTTCGGGCCTGTTGGTGACTCTGGGGTTCCTCTACTGGACACCTCCTTGCCTCCTTGTTCTGTTCTCTTCCATACATAGAATGATACTATTCAGGGCTTACACCTGTTGGCTGTTCATCTTCATCTGCTTAGTTTTAGGGGTCTTTGTATGTTTATTGTGGGGAAGCAGAGAGACTCAAAGACTATGTCACCATCATTGCCATCTTCCCAGAATCTCCCTTATTCAAGTCAGTTTGGTTGGTTCCCTGATGTATGGACTTAAAAGATGCCTTAGATGAAATGAAAGTATCGGATCTAATCACCACACTAGGAAGCTGAGAAAAATTATGTCCACGGAGACTGTGATTTGAACAGGGACCCATAGGCGCTATTCATTGGTCGGGGATGTCTGAATCCTAGATCATTACTTTTTCCCACTGTGATCTCCCAAAGTCAAGAGGGAAAGAACTAGTGTGCTCTCAGGCAAATGAGCTTGCCAAACTCCCAAGCACCAACCTGCATCTCCAGGCTCAGATAAGTCATTTCCTTCCCTTCATATTTCATAATTTGACGGCATCTTTCTGGAGCTGTTAACATAGCTTTTTATTGTTTCCACATGGTCTGAAAGATAACCGTTTTCTTTTTTCTGTGTGTATCTTTAAGAACAATTCCTCTTAAACAATGTGTTGGGCATCAAAAATGAAGAACGGTTTAGAGGGTGCCACACAGGTGAGGATCCTGGTTCACAATAGTTCTATATTCAAAATAATAATGTGCTATATAGTTTGAGAAAAGCAAAATCAGTGTGTAAACTGCATATTGCCTTAAAAGCATTTTTCTCCTGGGTTCTATAGTGGAGAACTGTTCAAACTGCAGTCTCAAGAGCATAGAGAATCCAGCAAGATGTCAGAGGCTCCCTTGGGAATAAGAGGAGAGGAACTAGAAACTATTGGGCTTCAGGTTTGGGTTAGTTTTTTATGAAGACAAGCTGCATAAAATGTCATTTGCAAGAAAGTTCCTTTGCAAACGACAAAACAAGAAAATACACACCACTGCCTAATGAACTTAATATGAATGAAAAGATTTATAAAATCTCAGGAAAACATTAAGTAATGAATGTCCACTTCTGGTTATTTTATTTTAGGAATTAAAATACGTCCTTAATAAAACTTCTATTGCCATTGAGTCATAAGCTAGAATTGATTAGAAAATTGAAGAAGTCTGGAAATTCCTAAAATTTCTGGAAATAGATTTTATGAATAAAAAATGCTTTTTAAAATTTTGATGTAATCTTAGACTTACAGAAAAGTTGCCATAAGGACTTCCTATATGTCTTTTACCCAGACTCCCCAAAAGTTAACATTTTTCCACATTTGCATTATCATTCTAACCCAGGGGTGGGCAAACTTTTTGACTCAAGGGCCACAATGGGTTCTTAAACTGGACCGGAGGGCCGGAACAAAAGCATGGATGGAGTGTTTGTGTGAACTAATATAAATTCAAAGTAAACATCATTACATAAAAGGGTACGGTCTTTTTTATTTTTTAGTTTTATTCATTTCAAATGGGCCAAATCCGGCCTGCGGTCCGTAGTTTGCCCACGGCTGTTCTAACCTGTATCTAAGTATTTTTAGTATTTATTCTGAATCATTTGGGATTAAGTTACAGAATGGCATCTAATTTTCTTTCATTTTATTCTTAAACTAGAGGCCCAGTGTACAAAATTCATGCACTCATGGGGGTCCCTCAGCCTGGCCTGCACCCTCTCGCAATCTGGGAACCCTCGGGGGGTGTCTGACAGATGGCTTGGGAGCTGGCAGTCAGACATCCTTAGAGCTGTTGTGGAGGTAGGAGAAGCTGCCTCTGCACTTGCCAGCTGTGAGCCTGGCTTCTGGCTGAGCAGTGCTCTCCCTGTGGGAGAGCATTGACCACCAAGGGGTAGCTCCTGCATTGAGCATCTGCCCCCTGGTGGTCAATGAGCATCATAGCAACCAGCTGTTCCGCTGTTCGGTCAATTTGCATATTAGCCTTTTATTATATGGGACTAGAGGCCCAATGTACAAAAATTCATGCAAGAGTAGGCCTTCCTTCCCCTGGCTGCCGGAACTGGCTTCATTCCAACACCCAGGACCCAGGCTTCCCTTGGGCCACCCACAGGCACTCAGGGCCAGGGCTGGTTTCCCTTGGGCTGCCCGCAGGCACCTGGGACCCCAGCTGGCTTCCCTTGGGCCACCCGCAGGCAACCAGGGTCAGGGCTGGCTTCTCTCAAACCCCGGCTTCATCAGAAAGGACATCTGGAATGACGTCTGGAAGATGTCCAGTCTAATTAGCATATTACCCTTTTATTGTTATAGATATTGCTGAGACTATTTCCTAAAAACAAGGATTTTTCTCTTATTTAACCCAGTAATATTATCAAAATCCAGAAATTAATATTCATATGATGTTATTTCTAATTTGAAGACCTAATTTAGATTATTGTCAATTAATCAAAAAATGTTTTTTTATGGCACAAGAAAAAAGGAATGATTCATGATCTTATCAAGATACTTTGGTCTCTTTTAATCATTCTTTCTTTCCTTTTTGAGTGTAGGCCAGATATTTTGTAGAATGCCCTTGAATCTGTTTCCTCATGTTTAGATTCAGGTTATGCATTATGGGCAAGGGGATGACTGAAATACCTATTGTACTTAGTGCTTTATGTCATTGAGACACACAATGCTGATTTGTCCTATGACTTTAACTCTGGTCACTTGGTGAATGTGGTAACTGCCAGGTTTTGCCTATTTTTATAATAAATAATATCTTCTTGGTAGATGCCTGAAGATGTTGTGAATATCCTGCTTCTCATAAAATTTCATCTGCTGGTTATATACTCCATTGATGATCCTCATCTTAATCAGTGAGTACTATGATAGGAAATAGTTTTTTCCCCATGTTGGCTTTATCTTCCAAATGTGCATGGAATCCAATTACTACACACCGTCACAGTGACGGTTCATTATTTTTCTTCTGAAGTGCCTCTGTGTAATCTCCCCACTTCTATCCTCTCTTCCTACCAGGAGTAAACTGATCCTGTAAAAATGCAAGACAGCTTAAGTGTACCTTTGTTAAAACCATTAGTGGTTCATCAGGCTTCACAATGGCTGTCCATCCTCACATTGTCTCACCCTCTTCCAAGTTACTCCTCCTTTTCCCAGTGGCTCCCCTCCTCCCAATGACTCCCTCTCTTCATAATGTCTTCTAGTGCCTGAATAACCTGTCTGCTGTTATGTCTCTCACATCATATTTCCCTCTGTTCATCTTACTTTCTCCACTTCATTCTTGTTAGCCTTGCTAGTCATTGACCATGCCAGACTTGCTTCTCTTTCAAAGACTTTGCTTTTTTCTCTTCCTGGATAGTATCCCCTTGCCTCCCTCAAAACTTTATTAAATGCTACCTTCTTTATGAGGCCTACCTTTTTTTTATGTCATTATCACTTTCTAAACTACTGTGACATTAACTTATAAAGGTTTTTATTTTTCACTTCCCACTGCAAGAATGCAAGCTCCATGAGGCAAAAGCTGGTGCCTTGTATAACCACTAACTGGCCAAGAACAATGCCTGTTACATAGAAGCTGCTCAAAAGAACATTTGTGGGATAAATAAAAAAAAAGGAGGAAAATTTTATATTATACAAATGATTTTGCATTGATAAAATAGTAAGGCATTCTTATACAGTAAATCTACTAGAGGCCTGGTGCACGAATTTGTGCACAGGTGGGGTCTGGCCGGCCCACCCCAATTGGGGCCCATCAGGCAGGACCGGCGTGGGGGCAGGGGTTGTGGGTGGTTGGCTGACTGGCCCCGCCCCTGACTGGGGTGTTGGGGGCCGATTGGGGGTGGGACCAGACAGGGGGAGGGGCCGCAGGTGGTTGGCCGGTTGATCCCACCCCAGATCGGGATGTTGGGGGCCAGGCCGGCTGGGTTAGGGCCTGGATGAGGCTGGTTAGCTGCCACAGTGCACATTATAGCCACTGGTCATTCTGGTTGTTCTGGTCATTCAGCCATTCTAGTCTCTGGGCTTTTATATATATAGATTAGGTCTTCATTTCCTTTAAACTATTTCTAAATGTCTGGCTCCTTTCATTCCAGATCTTCTCTTTAGACAGCCCCTTCCTCTCCCATACATTTAAAGACAAACTTTAACCAATGCCTCTCACTTCTGTGCCTCTAGTTCAGGACATTCTCTAGACTTCATTCTCCTTCACCCCACCCCTCAGGTTCTGCTTGTCTGCTCCCAATCTCCATCAATTATTGTTTTAATCCCACTCTTCATCTGAACTTTCCACCTGTGTTATTGTCAGAACCATTTTCTGATTACCAAAACAGACCAGGAAGTCATCCAAATGATCTTTCCTCATCAACAAACCCTAGGTCCTTGGGATAATACTGCATGCATACTTGTCCTCCACCATCTCCTTTCTGTTCCCTTCCTAATTATGGGCTTCAGCACCCCTCATCAAGATCACCGCAATATTCACTGAAGTTTCATATAAACACCAACCCTAGCAGAAAATTGAAGTCACACTCAAACTGGGTAATTTAAAGACAGTTTAATAAAGGAACCATTTGCAAAATTGTGGGCAATAGGTAAAAAACAAAAACAAAAAACCCCACAAAAAAACAAAAAATAAAACACACACAAAAATTGTGCTCTGGATCTAGAAACAAAGAAAGCTGTCATCACCTCCATCCTCAGGTTTGAAGATGCAAGGAGAGTGTAGTCATGGAATCTGGATACACAGCTGTGGGTCAAGATTCCACCTGGACAAGGCAAACCCATAGGAGGTTTCTAGAGCGCATAAACATCTCAGCCTCTCTCCCCTTCTGTCCCTTTGTCTCCTGGGATGTTCACCATTGTTTGAACTCACTTGGAGTCAGGGGAAAAGAGAGTCTGATTTTACAGCCCCTGAAGGTCACCCTCCCAGGGGGTAGAGCAGAGCAGGGGGAGAGGAGTGGAGAGCAGAACAAGAGAGAAGACAGAAGGTCTTTTGGTGAAATATTGGGCCCTTCCATGGCCCCTTCTTCATAATACCATGTAGGACCCAGGACTAAAACAGTGGTTTTGCCACTGCCTGCCTTTAAACAGGATGCTCCTCTACATTGAACGCCCTTTGGTCTTGATTTTCCTGAAAAATTCTTACATTTGCAGTCTCAGTTTAGCAGCCATTCCAAGAGCAAGGTTTCCTTTATATCCTTACTAATTGATCTCAACTCCTCTGAGCAGACTTTAGACAGGCATTTGTTGTAAAACAGCTAGCACGTACTATGCACTGAGCGACTGGCATTTTGCTAAATTAGTTTAGTCTTTAGGTCTAAACTGAATGAGAAAAACTGAAGATGAGAGAGGCTAAGTAATATTTCAAGGCCAAACAGTTAGCAAGCATCAGAGGCAGGATTGGAGCTGAGATAGTCTGGTTCCAGAGTCAAGACTCAGGACCATCTTTCTCTGCTAATCTGCTTCCCCTTCATGCCTTGATCTTTCTTTCTAGACTGTGGTGTCCTTGGGGGCAAGGCTTGTAGATGGTCATCACTTATCTCTTGTACCAGGCACAATGCCTGGCACACATTAGGCCCCCAATAAATGTTTCCTGTGTAGATGTAGCTGTGTTAGGTAAAAACCTTTTTCTCAAGGCTCATGTACTAAAGGCAGTCAGCTGAGTTCATCTCAAGGGCAAGCCAGATGTATTCTTGTTTCTGGAAGACAGGGCCATTTTAACTGGCATGGGAATTAGTACTTTGGGTTCTGCACTTTTACTTGTTGATTCAGGACATGGAAAGCCAGCGAGGTCTCATTCTGAGGATCTGCGTCACTCTGTAAGGAAAATTCTGAGCCAGCACCGAGGCTTGTGGAGAAGGAGAGACAAGAATAACTAGTGATGTCTGCTGTGGGCCTGGGAAGGGCAGTCCTCTCCAGGAGGGGTGCGTTTGTTCTCATCTTCCAGCTTAATCTGCAAAGAATTGCAGGCAATGCAGCACTGGCATTTGTTGCTTCAACCAAAGTTAGAATCAAAGACCCCCAGGCCTGCCTTGAGCAGAGGCCTCAAGAGAAAGAAAGAGGCGTTATCATATTGCCAGAAGCAGAGAATTGTAAGGAAGCTAAAACTTGGTTTGGCTCTAACATGCCAGAATCTACCAAGGGGCAATAAGAAAATACTTCTTTATTAAAAAGCAAATGTTCAATTTAATACCATGTTTCCAAAATATCTGTAAATTACAAGAGTTTCTTAACTGTACATATCTTCCCAACCTCACTGCTCAGAACAGGCACTTTGTTTTGCTGCACAATATCAGATGACAGTGATAGGCTGCCATTGTGTTGAGAAAAAATAAAAAATAAAAGACTTCATCATGCCAACCTTCCCGCTACTTACACTTCTCCTCATTCTTCTTCCCCTACAAATAAGTTAAAAGTAGACAGATTTCTAGCTAAAGGAAGCACATTCAGCATCACAACTGTTTCTGGGGGTGGGAAGAAGAGTTGAGAAAGAAGCAGAGTCATCAGAATTACAAAAACCTTCAAATGAAATATGCTTTCTGGGATGTTCATTGATGGTACAAATACCTTTATATACATATGAATTCAGAATTCTCCATACAGAGTGATAAGTACCATAGTTGGCAGAAAATGAATTGCTTTTTTGTATAGAAGAATTTCTCCTCTGGTTGCTGCTGTTTCAATGCTATCAGTGTGCTTAAAGCAGTTTGTGCAGATCACATCATTAGGACGCTAATGATCTGAGAGTTCTTTTTTTTCATTCAGAATGGATTAGTGCATTTGTATACAGATCCACACCTTTAGGTCAGGAGAAAAAGGGCCTTTTTCTGTGAATAACAATCTATCCTCTTGGAAATGCCTGGGCTGACAGAAATGATCACTGACTTTAATATTTTTGTAAAATATATTTTTATTGATTTCAGAGAGGAAGGGAGAGGGAAAGAGAGATAGAAACATCAATGATGAGAGAGAATCATTGATCGGCTGCTTCCTGCATGCCCCCCACCAGGGATCGAGCCTGAAACCTGGGCATGTGCCCTGATCCAGAATCGAACTGTGACCTCCAGGTTCATAGGTCAACACTCAACCACTGAGCCACGCAAGAAAAAGACAGCACACAGGATTGAACTTTGTATATGTAATTTTGCCAGTCAGAATTCTTTAATAAAAAATAAAGTGAATATTATAAAACAAAAATTAAAAGTTATGGATTGATACTTTTTAATACACTAATTTACATTTTAAAAAATATTGTTGAAAGTATTACATGTGTCCTCTTTTTTCCCCATTGACCTCTCCCACCCTGCTCCACCCCCCCTAACCACCCTATTGTCTGTGTTTATGGGTTATGCATATATGCATATGAATTAATTGGTTGATCTCCCCCCCTTACCCCCCCCCACTACCCTCCCCTGCCTTCCCTCTGAGACTTGACAGTCTGTTCAATGTTTCTGTGTCTCTGGATCTATTTTTGTTCATCAGTTTATGTTGGGAGAACATATTTTCAATGATACATCCTATAAGGGGTTACCTCCAAAATTATAGGAAACTCATATAACTTAACAAAAGGCAGATGAATAATCCAATCAAAAAATGGGCGAAGAACCTAAATAAACAGTTCTTCAATGTGGACATACAGAAGGTCAAAAGGCATATGAGAAAATGCTCAAAGTTACTAATCATCTGAGAGATGTCAATCAAAAAGACAATGAGGTACCACCTCACACCTGTCAGAATGGCTATCATTAACAAATCAACAAACGACAAGTGCTGGTGAAGACATGGAGATAAAGGAACCTTCGTGCATTGCTGGTGGGAATGCAGACTGGTGCAGCCACTGTGGAAAACAGTTTGGAGTTTCATCAAAAAATAAAAAATGGAACTCACATTTGACCCAGTGATCCTACTTCTAGGAATATATCCCAAGAAATCAGAAACACGCATCAGAAAGAATATATGCATGCCTATGTTCATAGGAGCACAATTTACAATAGCTAAGATTTGTTAACAGCCTAAGTGCCCATCATCAGATGAGTGGATTAAAAACCTGTGGTACATCTACACAATGGAATACTATGCAGCTGTAAAAAAGTTACATTGTGCAGACCAGATACTAACAATACCTGCTGAAGGTACTTGAGACTCTAGGCCAATGGACAATTTCTAGTTGCCTAAGTCTGCCACTCCCATGGAGGGGCCAGAAATGCTGTGGAGTTGATATCCCTCAAGAGAAGCCCTCAGTCAGTGACTGAGAGAAGTTGATGGATAAATACCTCAACCTCCTTGGACCCTGGATAACAGGGCTATGAGATGTGTTCTACCTGCTCTCCCAAGTGCCCCAGGGGACTGAGCTCCAGTTGCCCACAGCAGTAAAACCTGCTCAGTAAGACACCTTTTGTTGGCCTCCTCCCCTTCCCTGCTTCAATTTTCCACTGCCCACCGGTATTTACTAAGGTAACCTCTCAAATTAACTGCTTGCTCTTAAGTCCTTGTCTCACAGATAACTTCTTGAGGAACTCACTTAAAATAGTGAACAAATTCTCTGTTAGTGCTAATGTCTCAACCAGTGTTTTATGAGTCCAGTTTATTAGATCACACACAACAAAACCAGTCATTTTCTAGTCAGATTGTCTAAAAGTGCTGGTTTTGCCCTCTGCTAACTAAGGGCTTCCTAACTCGCCATTTTCTGTAGTTTCTCACACATTTTCAATGAGAAATTAGAAGGGAGTGTGTCTTGACTGTTGTAGGAGGTAGGGTTTGGTCCAGCATAGAAATTTCCTGCCGCAATATTTGGAAACTTTTTGTAGGCCTCGAGTATATCTGATAAGAATAATTGAGTGATTTATGAAATGTAGATTTTTGCATATGTATATAATCATTATTTCAGAGTGACATTAACGGGATAGCAGATTAGAAAGCTCCAGGCCTTTGTTTTCCCCTGGAAACACTGACTAAACAACATAGAGACAAAAGTACTTTATGAAAATTCTGGAAGCCAGTTAAGAAGTGGCAGCAACCAGCCCTAGCTGGTTTGACTCAGTGGATAGAGTGTCAGCCTGTGGACTGAAGGGTACTGGGTTCAATTCCAGTCAAGGGCACGTGCCTGGGTTGTGGGTTTGATCCCAATAGGGGTTATGCAGGAGGCAGCTGATCAATGATTCTCTCTCATCATTGATATTTCTATCTCTCTTTCCCCTCTCCCTTCCTCTCTGAAATCAATTATATATATATGCCAAAGAAGTGGCAGCAACCAAACAAATGCTTCACCAAGAAAAAGCCACACTGGTAATGGTAGGAAATTTTATGTCATTGCTTTCCCTTTTCTTACCCCTTCCCCAGTACACACCATTAGGAAGAGGCTGTTCAATTTGTGGCCCTAAAAATTTCTTCTATCCCTCTGCTGTTATGACTACTGTTCCTGGAGGTTTCTTGGTGATATAGAACCACCTGACCAAGTGTTGTTGTTTTTTGCCTCTGTGTGTGTGTGTGTGTGTGTGTGTGTATGTATACACGCTCGCAAGTGCATATGTGTGAGTGTATATAGCATTTGTTAGTCCTGAATAAATTACTCCTACTTCTGCTGTATAATTTACACTTGATTGTCAACAAACTGTTAGGATGTTTCTATAGCTAAATCTTTTCCACAGTCCTTCAGAGAAAAATTTCTTGGTTCGCAAACCCCATTCATAATTTGGAAGCTTAAATTTTTATAGTAAATGAAAGTTTACAGAGTAATTGTCATTTGAGTTCAGAGCATGCTGGTTTGCTAACATTCTTTGGAAATGGATTTTCAAAATACTCTTTGTACTCTCCCAACAAAAACCAACTGTGTGAATGATTCTTATTTTCTTTCTAATTGGAAGTAGATATTTATGACTATTTAGAAGTAGCCACTTATCTATCTCTCCATCATTTATCTATGTATGCATAATAACTACTTCTAGAAAAGACTAGAAGCAACATAAAAACAAGAAAATGTTCTATACAATAACACGAGTAAAATAACATTCTTTTAGTCTTTTGTTTGTTTGTTTGTTTTTGTGATGGTGATCAGAGTAGAGGACACTGGTAAAGACAAATTGTACCAAAATAAACAAATGTTTCCAGCCAGTTATTCTAACTCAAGTGTGAAATGTAGCTCTAAATATCATAAGATCCAAAGTAGAAAAGGAAAAATGGATTGCACAGTTTTCCTTATAATAAAATAAATTAGTATATTTTATTAGGAGAGAATATTTTATTAGGAGAAATTTTCAGGGCCACGAATTTTATTAAGCACCTCCTCCAGCATTTAAGCTCTTAGAAATATCATTCCCCTTAGTTTTTAAAAGAAATGGATGACATAATGGAGAATATGGTCAATAGCCATTTCTAAAGCCAAGTTCAGTTTAAGAGAAGAGTACTTCCATGTTCCACTTCCATGGGCATGCTCCTGGAAAGACCTACTAGTAAAATAATGGAGCTCTGGGTGGAATTGTCTCTTGAGCTGACAGGACATGGGATAGAGGATCTGAAGTAAAAGGAAGAGGCAGTTTGTGTTAGACTAGCCGTGTAAAACATGAGCAGCTTGGGACTGAGCAGTAATCACTGAGGATGAACACATTCTGGGAATTGCAAATCACATTTCCCTAAATAAACACAGATTCCAGAAATACATCATGTCCTCAATTCCCTAGTGACTCTTTGTCCTTTTCACAAACATCTTGCACATGTAGGCACTCAATATTTATTGAATAGATATCTTACATTCTATCGATAGGTCATTCTAAGAATGACCTGTTTTCTCTCATCAATTTCCTACAAAAACTCTTGTCTGCAAAATAAAAAAAAAAAATTCAGGGCAACACCATTGAGTGAGAGAGGTTCTTTCTGCATGGCATTTTTCTATTTGGAGTTGAGGTGAAGAAGTCCAGCTTTCTGCTCTTAATGTCTGTAGATTGCCAGTCCTTTGAATGTCACATGCACAGTCCGGAGTCAATTGAGATTCCTGCTCAAAGGCCTGCTGCTCTTGAGAAACATTAGTTTAGTAGGATACTGTCTCAGCTTTATTCTGAGGAAGCGTGTTTGGAGATGCCTAAGTGATAGAATCAAGGG
Source organism: Myotis lucifugus (assembly GCF_000147115.1). Classification (NCBI taxonomy): domain Eukaryota; kingdom Metazoa; phylum Chordata; class Mammalia; order Chiroptera; family Vespertilionidae; genus Myotis; species Myotis lucifugus. The sequence goes on along the minus strand of NW_005871262.1, from coordinate 766,199 downwards.
CACTAAAACATCTGACTCAGTAATGTAGGCTGGCACTTGGAGAAGAGCAGTTCAAGCCATTGGGAATCCATTTATGTTTATTCATTAAAGCCCACCCCACCTCATATTTAATTTTTATGAGAAAGGTTGATAAAGACAACCCCTATTTTCATCTTCTGGGGGACCACTCCCCTTTTTGAATGATCTCCTTCAGTTTCCTGTAGAAATGGTTATGTTTTTAAAAATTACCTAAAGTTTTGATGATGATGATGATGATGATTTTTGTTCATAATTTATTCATACAATGGTTTGACTGTAATATATTGACTATCAAGGTGATAGTTATTACAGAGGCCCAATGAGAAAACACAGTCCTTCTTTTCATGGGTACTGTAGTAGACAAGTGGTCAGTCTATTTGTGAAGAATAGGAGCACAGAGAAGAAATAATTATGTCAAATGTTGGGGGATCACAAATAGCCTCACAAAACCTTAGACAAACCCAAACAAAGTAACAAAATAACTGATAAGTACTCATCACAGACGTGAAGGGCATGAGGGAAAGATGGAGGAACCATCACAGTTTGCAGAGATTAAAGAAACACAGCAATGACATGTACAGTAGGATCCTGGATTGAATCCCAGAATAGGAAAAAACAGACATTTGGGGAGAAACTAGTGAAATTCAAATTAGGTCTTAGTTCATTTAAGGTTATTGAACCAATGTGAATGTTTTGACTTTGGTACTTGTACCAGTTATGTAAGGTTGTTAGCATTAGAAGAAGCTAGCAGAATAGTACAAAGACTCTGTGCTATTTTTGCACATTTTCTGTAAATATGAAATTATTTTACAATACAAGTAAACAAAAACCCTGATAGCATCATTGAAGAGCTTTTATTTAAATGGATTTTTAAAGAATGAAATTTCATCAAAACTTTAGGTAATTTTTAAAAACATAACCAGACCCAAACATTGACTTTCTACCAGCCTAGCCCGGTCTCGGTTGCGAAGTACCAACACACAGCTTCCCTGTAGAAAGAAGGCCTCAGTAAAATGATGAAACACCTCCAATGACAAGCAAATTCTACTTATTAATCTTATAATTTTCCAGAACAATTTAATCTTTATTTTTTGGCATGCATGGTAAGTAAACAGTTTTTATTTCCAAGGGATAAATATGGGAGGTGGAGGGGAGTAGAGGTTCTTATACTAACTTTAATTAAGCCCTTAGAGAAAAGAGTGATTCATGATTGTGCTCACTGGAAAAATTTCACTGGTTTCAACTAAGGAATGTCAGCATATTTTTCAAGGTTTGTTACAAGGTCCTGGGTTAAAAATGTGTCTTACGACAACCCAGAATTAAATAATTCCTTATATAGCCATCTAACATTTATAGATTTTTTTCTTCTTAAAAATTTAAATTTAATTCAGTTTAACTTCTCACAGTTAAAATCACAATTTTCCTAATTCTCTCACCATACTATTACTCTCCCACTCATAATTAACCAGCTAGAGCTTTCCTCTCTTTTTGCTGCTGTACTCCATTCTCCCAGGCCCCCATGTCTAAAAATGGGGGCCCCTACTTGAATTTTTGGAGCAACCAGTAAGCTACCTGCCTAATGGAGGCATCCAAATGGGCTTACACCTAACAGACTAAACCTATAGGTAACAGAGACATCTTCCCTGGTCAGCCATTACCCTAAGTTTAGGGACCCTCCTGTTACCACCTTCATAAGGGACTTTGCATTCCCAAAGGTTTCTGTATTTCTGAATGGAAACGAGTAGGAGATTTTGCTTCTCTCTTGAGTTTTGTGCTCATAATAGCATCCTTATCTTCAGAGAAAGCTGGGACACTCTGAGAGTGTAGGAAACTCTCTCAGGTCTAGGACTATGAGATGGTGCAGATGGAACTTGAAGTAGGGATTCCATTATTCCAAGATGCTTCAGTCTTCTGTGAGCAGCACTCCTTGGATACCTGATGTGGCTGGGAGGTGGGCAGCCTCCAGTGATAGCGTGAAGCACCCCCAGAGGAAGAAAGGAGATGGAGGGGATTCTGCTCACTCTAGATTTTCTGACTACCACTACTTGGGTGGCCTTGGCTACAAGTGAGGCCATTCCAAAGAGCGAAATAATAGAGACAGCTAGAGTTGTCATGGCAACATCTAATTTAAAATCATGCTATTTACAATATTTTGCGGATTATAGAATATTTGCTGTCTTTCCTTAAAAGAAATATTGCAAAATCAACTGTTTCTGCTTTGCAGTAGCTGAGATCTTTATTGACAAGCACGTCCTTGTATCTACCTCTCCCTATGGCAGATATTATCAGTGTCCTGCTCATACCATCTCAGGCACTCAGTGCTACATATAAAGGCTCCCTATGGTGCACTTGTTCTGACTGTGGGAACACACTGACTCTGCCCGTATTGTTACTGGAGGAATTAGTGGGCCAGGTTTCCCAGACACGAGTGGGTGTGAAGTTCTTGGGGTACCACTGTGGTGATGGAGAATTAGGGACAGATTTACATAATGTTTAGGAAATAGAATCAATAGGACTTCTTGATACAGGATTCAGGAAAAAGTGTAGAAACGAATAAACAAAAATATTATTCAGATTTATTGCTTGGGAGCTTGAGTAGATAAGTGCATCATTGACTAAGATGGAGTATACTAGGTGACCAATGGCAAGCTTATGGGAAGACAGTGGACTAAGTTATTGGTTGGGAGGATCCCGAGTAACACCTAGACATGTACACACACATGCATGACCATGTGGGACCGAGGGCACGAGACACACAAAGGTGATTCGGATGGCCTCTTTAAAAGACAAAACAATGGAGAGTGTGAGTATGAGGACTAAAAACAGCAGATTCAAAGATGAATTCAGGATGCCCGCCTAAAACACAGAGTGGAGTGCATTACACTGCTGGTGGGATGGCTGTTGCTTATATCACTAGAAAAAGAAACACATCATCTGACTGTTCCTGCAGTTCTGTCCCTAATTAGTTTTAGACCTCAGGCAAGGCATCTAAACTTCCTGGAGGACAACTTTTCTCACTTTTCTTAATTCTATCTTGTGAAAATCACCACTAAGTGTAGATTCAGACATAGTAGCACATTGTAAGCTCTTTAACAACATGGAGAAAGAAGCCCAAGTTTCTCAAAAAAACAAAAACAAACTGAAAAGTGGCCTGAAGTAATTAGGCCAGTTTCCTCTTAGTTGGTGCTGCTGTTCTTCCTCTCTGATAGATCTTATGACACTGTCCATAAGACGTAGACCTTCCCAACTCCCTGCAGGCCAGATAAATAGCTCTCCATCTATGTTCTTATAAAACTTTATAAATAATATAGTGTTGGATTATCATCCTATGCATAAAGTAAATGCACTTTATGTATTTACTTTACTGATGAGTCCATACTGATATAAATAAATTATAGAATAAATGGAAAGGAAACAAACATTCCTTACAGAAGAATTCCAAATAATATATGAAGATCTATTTTCTTCCAGGAGGTGGAACTGAATCCTCTCTCTCTCATTCAAATGTGGACTGAATGTAGAGACTCCCCTCCAAAGAGTAGGGTGTCAAAAGGGAAAAATAGTAACTTCAGTGTGAAAGAAACAGGCAGACACCACTATAACCAAATGATCTGTAACATTCTTCATCAAAATCAATACTCCAAGTCTAATGATGAGCAAAACATTATAAAATCCATACTATGTTACAGTCTATAAAATACCTACACAGTATTCTTCAAAATTGTCAAGGCCATAAAAAAACAAGGAAAGGCTGAAAAACAGTCACAGACTAAGGAGATGGAACACTAAATCCAATGGGAGATCTTAGTTTGAATCCAAAAGGAGGGGGAAAAACATTAGTGGAAAAACTGGTGAAATTCAAATAAAGAATTTTGTTAATAGTAATATACCAAAGTTAACGTTTTAGTTCTGAAAAAATGTACCATAGTAATGTAAGATGTAACTATTAGGGAAAGCTGGGTGAAGGGTATACCAGAACTCACTGTACCACCTTTACAATGTTGTCTGTAAATCTAAAATTATTACAAAATTAAAAAGTTCATTAATTGCCAAATGTAATGTGACCCCAGAATCAGACAACATATAAGATTTTTCATATTCCTTTGATTCTGAAAGCAATTATCTATATATATAAAAGCCTAATATGCAAAGTGTCCCCTTGGGAGTTCGACCGACCGGGAGTTTGATCACTCGCTATGACATGTGCTGACCACCAGGGGGTGGCGTGAATGAAGCAAGGCCCTGGCCAGCAGCTGGCAGCCACTGGGGACCCTACCCGTGCACAGATATTGTGCACTGAGCCTCTAGTTGTAGAATAAACTTAAAATTGATTTTATTTTTATTTCAACCTGTTATTTACTATCTGCTCCTTAATGTTTTTATTCCACAGAATCCCATAACTTGTTTTACACTAAAATGGATGTACTCAACAATAATAAAAAATAAAAGAACATTTGAAAGAACAACTAATTGGTTATATACTAAAATTTGTTGCTTATAATTTCTGATGATTTCTTATTTAAAATTACACTCTTCATTGGTAATAATAGATAACACTTTATTATCTTCCCCCAAAAATGTTTATGTGAAGCTCCAGTGTAGCACAAATTGTACTGTATTGTGAATTTTTAAATAAATTCCTCCCCCCTGCCAGTGAATGAGTTCTTTAAGGACACTGAGAGATGTTTTCACATTTATCTGTTTTTCCTTTCCCCATACTGAACACAATGTCTGACACAAAAAGTAATTTTGAATAAGTAAATCCTGCTAAGCATATTCATTTTTAAATATGTTTTTATTGATTTTAGAGAAAGAGGAAGGGAGAGGAATAGAGAGATAGAAACTCTGATCTACTGCCCCCTACTGAGGATCAAGCCTGCAACCCAGGCATGTGCTCTAACAGGGAATTGAACCAGTGACCTCCTGGTTCATGGGTTAAAGATCAGCCACTGAGCCACACTGGCTGGGTGCATATTATTCTTTTTTTTTTTTTGCCCCCTACAATGGCAGTTTCATAGAAATATATTTGCATCATACAGTGCTGAGCATATCCAGATCTCAGATGTATAAATGTATAATAGCTCCACAAATTGCTGAAAGACACATTTTTGACAGTTACTTTTTAAGCAGTGTACTGTACAAACACAATCAAGGTAACCTGTGTGACTCTGTCAGGAAATAGGAGGACACAAGTAGGAGACCAAGAAACAGGGTAAAAGTCAACTAAATTACATTTCTCTGTGACATGAGTTGACTTTGGAAATAGTTCCTATTGATTTAATAAATGGGAAAGAAACAGTTGGACAATGGTCACTCTTAATACACATTCCCCTTTGACTCTACTCATCTTTATCTGCTTCCCTGGCATTACTTGTATGGGCCCAATTGTTTTCATAATGATTTTAATTAAAACAGCAGTGACCATTCTAACAAGATACAATAGCAATTGTTTACAGTGTTGATAAGTACAAAAAATGAACAATTGAGTTTAATCCTTACAGATCAACCAGGAAAGAGGGTCAGACATATTTAGAGAATTATTCTCTGAGTTTGTGGGATAATGAGGGTTGCTAAGAGGAAGGCGCAGTAAGGGAAAGGCCAAATACAAGCATGCTGGTTAGTATAACTTGGATACCTATGCAGATCTCATAATTCAAATTAGTGGTGTCTCTCTTTGGTAGAGGTGAGCAGTGTAGCATCAGAGGACAAAAATTAAAACAGAGAGCAAAGCAGAGGTGAGGTCAAGAGGGCAGAAAGGAAGTGAATGATTTGGGATCGCACTCAGAATGTCTACAATAATGAACCTTCTTGGGTCCACATGACACTCTGGAGTACTCCACTCTCATCTGGTGTATGTGCACTTCTTCCCTACAGGCTTCTCCCAGAATCCCAGATTCTTCATTTTCAGTCTCCAGAGATTTCTCTTCCTACTCTTAAGTCAACTTGAACTCAGCACAGTCTCTGGTACCAATGATAATTTTGAATACTGTTAAGCATATTACTCTGTACTCTTCAATCTTAAAGATTTCTTTTTGTGTGTGTTTATGTAAATATTTATAGCAATCTTATTTATAATTGCTAAAAACTGGAAATCATCCCAATATCTATTAACTGGTGAGCAGATGAACTGTGCTACATCCTTTAACAGAGTCCTGCTTGGTGTGAAAAATGGAACAGACTACTGATCCATGAAAAAAAAAAAGGATAAATCTAAAAAATCTTCTTTCAAGCCAGATAATCAAGCATACCCATTGTAAGATTCATTCCATTTATATGAAATCATTTTTTAAATTTTCTTGTTTATTTTATTCATCAGATTATACATACCAGTGAGATTATATGGGACTTGTCTTTCTCTGACAATACACCATTGGCTTATTTCACGTAACATAATATTCTCCACATCCATGTATGCACTCACAAATGTTAAGATTCCCTTCTTTTTTATGGGTACATAATATTCCATTGTGTAAATGTACCACAGATTTTTTATTAACTACTCTACTTATAGACACTTGGGATACTTCCAAATCTTGGCTATTGTAAATAATGCAATAATACTGCTATGAACACAGGGGTGCATATATTGTTTAGAATTAGTGATTTGGGTTTCTTCATATATATTCCCAGAAGTGGAATTGCTGGACATAAGGCAGTTCCATTTTTAATTTTTTGAGGTAACTCCATACTGCTTTCCACAGAGGCTGCACCAATCTGCATTCCCACCAACAGTGCACAAGCTCCCTTTTCTTCACATCCTCACCAGCACATGTTGTTTGTCAATTTATTGCTGATAGCCATTCTGACAGGTGAGAGATGATAGCTTATTGTGCTTTTTTAAAAAAATATATTTTTATTGATTTTAGAGATGAAGGAAAGGGAGAGAGATAGAAACATCAATGATGAGAAAATCATTGATCGGCTGCCTCCTGCATGCCCCCTACTGGGGACCGAGCCTGCAACCCGGGCATGTGCCCTGACTGGGAATTGAACCGTGACCTCCTGGTTCATAGGTCTATGCTCAACCACTGAGCAACTCCGCCTGGGCAGATTATTGTGCTTTTAATTAACATTTCTCTAATGATTAGTGACATTGAGCCATCTGTATATTCTCTTTGGAGAAGCGTCTATTCAAGTCTATTGTCCATTTTTTAATTGGATTGTTTGTTTTTTATAAGGTCTTTATACATTTTGGATATTAACCCTTTATATGGTGAGTCATTGGCAAATATGTTCCCCCATTCAGTGTGTTGTCTTTTCATTTTGTTGATGGTTTCCTTTGTTGTGCAGAGATTTTTATTTTGATGTATTTATTTGTTTATTTTTATTTTGTTTGTCTTGCCCAAGGAGATCTATCAGAAAAATATTACTTTGTGAAATGTCCAATATATTATTGCTTATGATTTCTTCTAGGATTTTTATTGTTTTGAGTATTACATTTAAGTCTTTAATCCATTTTGAGATTATTCTTGTGTATGGTGCAAGAAGGTAGTCTAGCTTCATTTTGTTGGCATGTGCCTATCCAACTTTCCCAACACCATTTATTGAATACCTGGTAGACTATCTTTACCCCATTGTCTGTTCTTACCTTCTTAATCAAATATTATTTCAACAGGAAGGCATGGTTTTATTTCTGGGCTCTCTATTCTGTTCCATTGATCTATATGTCTGTTTTTATGCCAGCACCATGCTGTTTTGACTACTATGGCCTTTGTTCTTCTTTCTCAAGATTGCTATTGCTACTAGAGGTCTTTTGTGGTTCCATATAAACTTTTGGAATATGTTTTCTAGTTCTGTGAAATACACCATTGGTTTCTTGATAGAAATTGCATTGAATCTATAGATTGTTCCGGGTAGTATAGACATTTTAATGATGTTAATGCTTCTTATCCATGAACAGGGTATATGCTTCCACTTATTTGTATCTTCTTCAATTTCTTTCTTCAGTGTCTTATAATTTTCTGAGTATAGGTCTTTAACATCTTTGATTAAATTTATTCCTAAGTATTTTATTTGTTTTGATGCTATTGTAAATGGGATTGTTTCCAGATCTTAAAGAAAACACTTGTAGATTTTTCCCATTGACTGTGATGTTGGCTGTGGATTTGTAGCTTCTGCCAGGAGGAGACAGAGCAGGGCAGAGCTTCCAGATGTCATGAGGATGGGGCTAGTGGATCTCCTGTGAGGTTGAGGTACTAGTTATGCTTGGGGTACAGCTGCCATCCCACAGCTGCACAATTCAGTCTGTCCCAAATTCTGCCCAGACCTTAGCAGAGCTACCAGGAGTCTGGACAATGGGGTCTCCAGGATCCCAGAGAGTAAGGCTAATGGTTTTCTTGTGAGGTAGAGGCTCCAGTCCGATTCACAGGAGTGTGGGGGGAATGGTCCCTGCCCCAAAGCCACACAACTCAGGCAATGACACCCCCTAAGCCTGCCCAGACCTCTACACCCCAGCACAGGCAGCCAATTGAGCAGAGTACAAGCTCCGCAGGTTGGGACAACAGGGAAACCAGAGGGTGGGGCTATTGCATTCCCCCAAGCTGATGCCATATGGAGGGGAGTGCTCCACTCAAGAAAGATGGCATTATGGGAGAGTGACTAAGCACAGGGGTCTCGGTGGATGTCCCTCAGCTCTCTCACCAGAGTTCACAAACCACAGTCTCTCCGTGCATGACTCTAGTCTGCTCTGCCTTCACTCCACAGGAACCCAGTGTGAGTGGCTGCAAATGAGACTTTGTATGTTGGCCCTTTAAGAGAATGCCTATCTCTCTAGCAGACCCCTGTCTCTGTCTGGCAGACAGAATCCCCCCCGATTTTTACAGCCACATGTTATGTGGGCACCTCTTCCAGGCTCTGGTACTTTAGGCTGGGGATCCCAGCGTGGGCTTGAAACTCCATGCTCCTAAGGGGAGCAGAGCCAACCTTTTTCACGTCTCCATCCTTTCTACCAGTCTCTATGTGCCTTCCATAGATCCTTGGTTATAAAACTTCTCTTCAGCTAGTTTTTATCTGGTCATTCAGATTGATTGTTCTGTATTTTAGTTGTAATTCCAGTTTGTTTCTAGGAGGAGGTGAGTGTAACATCCACCTACTCTGCTATCATCTTCATTTTCATCACCTCCCCTAACTCAGAGTCAGCCCAAGTTTGAGGAAAGGTATAAGATTCTCTCAGTAGTATGTGGGAGCCCTTTGAGGCACTGCCTTAGAGGGAGGAAAATGTGGAGATCCTTCTTAGGCTTAGTCATATATTATTTAGCAGCTTGTCCACTCCCAAATTGCCTAGACCCCATCTTGGAGTGTAGTTTCAGCAATCTTCAAAGGGTGACTCATATTGTTGTTGTTGACCATTGATGTCTAGTGACCACTGAATGCAGATCAGCCAATGCAGTCATTAGCAGTGACTCATAGCAGCATGCTCAGCCCTGGAGCACACATATTGTGGTTAGTATGTAACCCAAGAGTCCCTTCAAACACTTTCTCTTGAAACTGGTCATTGATGCTCAGAACCTCTAAGTTTTTTTTTTAACTGATTTTAGAGAGAAGAAGGGAGAGAGAGAAACATCTACCAGTTGTCTCTCACATGTGTCTTGACTGGGGGTCGAACCCGCAACCTGGGTATTTGCCCTGACTGGGAATCTAACCTGCCACTTTTTGGTGGATGGGTGATGCTCCAACCAACTTAGCCACTCAGGCCAAAATTGGAATTTCTAACTTCTGAATATGACACTCAGCCTCATACTTAGATCAATCCTTGTTGATATTTGCTTCAATCCCCATTATCTCTTTCTAGACCCATGGAGCTAGTTTCCACATGGGTAATAAAGATTCAGCAAGTTTATCAAATACCCAGACAGGCCTACACTGGACAGTCTTCCAAGGCCAGGAACATCTGCTCATAAGCCTCATCCCACACTCCCTGAGGCCCTGGAAACTTGCTGTCTTTGGGATTTCTCCACCTTATTAAAGCCTTTATAAGAAATCCTGCTATAAATAGTTGTGTGGTTTATCCACCTGAAAATATTTGTCTGCAACAATCTTATAAAATTCTCTAAGATATTTTAAAATCCTTTATAACTGATGGGTTGAGGTCAGTTCATGCAAATGGGTATCACTTGTCCTGTGGTCCTTCTCTTATTGGAAGTACTCAGGGTTCCAAATGAAACCCTGCATGAAGGTGTTGTGAGATTAGTAATCTAAGAATACTCTTCTGAAATCTGTAGAAACCTCTAAGGCATGTTGAGTTTCCTGCAATTGGTGGCTTGAGGTCATTGTTAATAGTGGGTATAATGTCAGGGTCAACCCTCTCTCTAGGCTGTAGACCCTCTGTGTCCACTATATTAACAAATATAGGAAAAATGACAGATGTCCAAGGACAAATTTAAACTCTTATCACTGGGGGGCCAGACATGAAGAGAACCTTCCTTCTATTCTTCTGGTACCACTGAAAATAATTGCCTTATCTAAATAAATAAATGCTGCTCTATATTTTACATCCTCATTAACCTTCTTTGCCTTAAGGCCTCCTTGTAAATTGTTAAAACCCAGCAGGGAAATGAAAGTAATTTATGTCTTTGTTCTCATCAGCCAAGGGCACTCCTCAAATCCTCTACTTACTACTGTCTTTTAACTCCTTAGCCACCATTCCACGTTACTGAACCCTTAGTAATAGTTCAGGGTCTCCTGAATTAAATCTAAAACATGCTAATTGACTTTAGCACATTTCAGAGTAGGACGTCTTTACTTTTTAAGATTTCTTCTGGACCATGAAAATGAAAGGTCAGATATTATTAAGTTCTATAGGATTTAGATAGTATGCTCTTAGTCAGCCCTTCAGTGTGCTCTTGCAAATTCTTGATTTCAGATAATGGGCTCCTCTTGGACTTCTCTGAAAAAGGTTAGTGTCATTCTTTTTTGTCTGGCATCGCACTGTCTGAAGACAACTTACATGTTATCTCTGGAATGTCCTCCATTTTTCTTTCCAGTGTTCACTGAAATGTTCTTAAAATAAATCTTTCAGATTCTGTTTGCAAGGGAGGGTTTTATACATATATCCTAAGAGAAAAATGACAGTGTGCCTTTGTGCAATCTTTGTCTTTATATAGTATGTGTACGTGGAAGGCAAATAAAAAGACCACTTAGGTATTCATGTCTGTTTCTGCTCACCATCCTACACTAACGAGCACTTTAGAAAGGTCCCTAGAGACAAACCCATCTAGAAACCTTTGAGTCTTTTTCACTTATAACCCTCTCTAGCCTAGGAACTTCTCATTGTGCCTTCCTTCTTTCTAGCCTTGGAGCAGAGGCTATTGTTGCTTTAACACTTGTCAATCATGCATATTGCTCTATGCTCTAAGCTCCTGCTCCTCCCCGCCAGGGAAGCACGCTCAGCCCGTATGCAGGGAAGGTCAAAATCGATGAAAGTTAATGTGCCTGGCCGAAAACTTCAATCACTCATAAGTGGAAGTTGGTGGGTAAATGTCCAAGCTTCCCTAACCTCAGATGAGATAACTCTGAGCCATGATCTACCCAGCTTCCAGATGTCTCCACTGAATAAAATCCCATTTCTCAATAGGCTGACCTGCTTACTGATACGTACACACTATATTGGCTGCCTTCCCTTTGATATCACACTCACCCCTTCCCTAGCAGTGTTTACTGGCATTACCTCAAAAACAAACAAATGAACAAAAACCCTCCTCATACTCAAATGTTTGTTTCAGGGTCTTTTTTCAGAGGTCCCCACCTGAGACAGCAACTGAGAAAATGAAAGCTGTCTCAGATTTGACATCCCCTGGCTCCTCTGTCTGTGTCTAATCCATGTGCTATCTTCCTATCATTGGCACTCTCCCTTAGAAACAACCATACAGACACAGTTTGGGTGGGTTTTGGTCCTTAAGCCAAATTGGCCCATCCTGTCTTACCTCCACCTTGGACAGTGGCTCAGCTCTGTCATTAATTCCCAGGAGCACACTGGTCACTTGTGACACACTGTCTAGTACCTTGAGTTCCAGCTCTCTCTATTTTCACAGCTACTCTATCCATCTGATCCTTTTAAGAATAAAATGCTGGTGGGCTGCTTGGCAGAAACCTATGGTGGTGGGGCTCAGAGAAAACTCAGTTTCCTTCTAGTTTCCCATTTCCTTTTAGTAAGGCAGGCTTTTAAGATATTTGCGTTGTTTCTTTTGGTGAACAAGGTGAAGGGATTAAGAAATACAAATTAGTAGTTACAAAATATTCACAGGGATGTAAAGTACAGAATAGGGAATATAGTCAATAATATTGTGATAACCAAGTATGGTGCCAGGTGGGTACCTGATATATTGGGGATCATTTTGTATAGTATACTATTGTCTTACCACTATGGTGTACATCTAAAACTATTTATTACAAAAATATTATAGAATATAAACTAAAATTGAAAAAAATTTTTAAAAGATACATTCTTTTCTTCATGAGACTAGACTAGGTGAATCCCTGTTTGGGGGTTACTTAGATTCCATTAGTTCAACTGTAGATTCTTAAAGGGCTTTGTGCTAATTGAATAATGATCCCCTACTCCCCCTGACCCCCAAAATATGTACACATACTAATACCCAGATCTTGTAAACATGTTATGGTACATGGCAAAAGGGAACGAAGGTAACAGATGGAATTCAGGTTACTAAATATATGGAGATTATCCGGGATCATCCAGGTGATCCTAGTGTCATCACAAGAGTCCTTAAATGTGGAAAAAAGGAGCTCAGAGTGATGCAATGTGAAAACTCAACCCTTTGTTGCTGGCTTCGAAGAGGGAGAAGGAGAGCCACCCAGGAGCTAAGACATGTGGGAAGCCTGAGGCTGTAAAGGCTGTGGAAAAGGATTTTCCCTCAGAGTTTTCAGAAAGCAATGCAGTCCTACTGACACCTTGACTTTAGCCCCGTGAGACCCACTTCTCACTTCCCAACTACAAACCTGCAATCTATGTTGTGTCAGACATGCAGTTTGTGGTAATTTGTTGCAGTAGCCATAGCCAAGGAATACAGGCGTGTGAAGGGGTTTTCCCTGGCGGCTATCTTAAAGCTCGGAAGTGTCCATTGCAGCTCCTTTCTGACTTGCTGGCTTCACATTGGTGCTGGCCGCTAGGACGTGGTTAGCATCGCCACGCTACGTCCTTCTAAGATCTGCTCTTCTTTGTTCTTTCTGTGTATACTTGGTTTCTTTCTCTGCCCACTTATTTAAACACTTTTAAAAACAGGAAAAAGTGGAAATAGTTTGGTCAGATGCTGATAGCTACAGCCCCTCCATGTGGAACTAAGGGTTACAATTTAGAACAGCTCTAGATTCTACCTGGTCCAAGCAGCACTGGATGCATTTCCTGAATTAAACTATCCTTTGGCTGATGCTTTTTTTGCAAAGGTCTTCAGCCTCAGTGCACCTACATTGGCTAAATACCCCTTTTTCCCACGCTTCGGGTGAGAAAAGATTCCCTAATTCCCCAAAACCACTTGCTTGAAGTGTCCTGATATCCAAGTCTGTGGAACTATCAGAGGTTCCACCAACCCGGTCACATAAGTCCTATCCTCAATACATGTCTTTCCCCTGGTTCTGTAATAACAGCACAACCTAGTGATGAAGTCCAGTCTCCGGGCTCATTGGAAAGAGCCCTACTTCTGAATGGGGTTCTTTTCGGAATGTGTTAGGTCAGCTATGATTGAGTTGCTCCTCTGGGAATGGAGCCATTATTTGTCAAAGGGCTCTACCAGGAAATGGGTGTGATGAGGGATCAGGGATAACATTTAAAGTTAACATTCCAAACCCTTCCCACCCACACACACTTTTCATTTCAGGGTAAGAGGAGGCAAAATTTTACCTTTCCCCTTTAGAGTTCTTTGGTTGCACCTGAGAATTAAACTGATAAGTAGATTGATAGGAGAAAAGCATACAAATATATACAAGTTTTACATGACACAGGAACCTTTACAAAGAATAAAGACACCCCACCACCACCACCACCACCAAAATGGCAAACCTGCATGCTTTTATAAGTAGATTGAGAAAAGAAAGGGAATGCAGTAAAGTAACTAAATCATATGGGGAGGATAAAAGAAGAAAATAATTATCTTAACAAGGTCTGTTTGTATAGAATTCTCTTGGTCTTGATTCCTCGTTCTTGATAAAAATGTTACTTTCCTTCTGTTACAGCAGTGGTTCTCAACCTTCCTAATGCCGCGACCCTTTAATACAGTTCCTCATGTTGTGGTGACCCCCAACCATAAAATTATTTTCGTTGCTACTTCATAACTGTAATTTTGCTACTGTAAACATATGTAATTATATATGTGTTTTCCGATGATCCTAGGCGACCCCTGTGAAAGGCTCGTTCGACTCCCAAAAGGGTCGCGACCCACAGGTTGAGAACCGCTGTGTTACAGGAAGGGCATCTTTTACATGGGAGTTTTTAATCTCCTGTTTTCAAGAAGAGGAATGTCCTTCTAGCATCTGCTGGGTTTTAAATGCCTTAAATTCAAAATAATCTTTATGCCAAAGTGGCATATTTTCTGGTTGTATACTCTGCCTTCCTTCAAGGGCCTTATTTTAGGGTCACTAGCATAGGTTACTTCATACAAAATCCATCCCGCTCCAAACTAAACATGACTTCAAGGTTGTGATCTGGTCTTGATGAAGTCTCCCATTGTCTCTGAGTCCTGACCACAGCATCTTACCTAGTGGGGTGTCCACTCTATGTCCTCATGCACCCCTCTTCTGTCAGTCCTGTGCCCATGGCTTTTGCTTATATGGTTCTTCGGTTAATCCCTTCCCACCCTACCTTCCCTCTGAGATTCCACAGTCTGTTCCATGCTTCTATGTCTCTGGATCTATTTTGTTCATCAGTTTATTTGATTCAGTAGATTCCACATGTGTGAGATCATGTGATACTTGTCTTGAGAAAATATAACAGTTTTCATAGTGCAGGCACAGTGAGGCACCTATTAAAGGTTTTATTATTTCAAATTTTTTTTCCTCTCCTGGATATTATAACAAGGACACTAGTATCTAGACTGAACAACAAAAAAGATAAACTGGCTGATGTATACCTTCGTGGACACAGACGGCGAGCAGAGGCTGGGAGGAGCCCACTCCCCCTTGCTGAGCTAGAAAAAGTGGGTGAGTGCAGGGGAGGGTGCCATTTTCCCATCCTTTTCAAAGAGGATATTAATCATATCCTCTTCCTTCAGGTCATAATGGGACGGGCTGTTTTAGGAAACGCGGCTCCTCCTTAATGAAGCTCAGGATACAATTCCACTGCCATGAACACACGCCTGGCCCCTTCCTGCCCATCCCAGGCTTCAGTGCTGCTCCCAGGTTGTCGGGGGATCTCGCCAGAAGCCCTCAGATCCTGCGAATAAACAAAACGTGCCTGTTCTTCTGTTTGTTGAAAGGGTTAAGTCCATTTTTATTATTGTTATTCCATAGAAGATAAACATTCTGCCTCCAATGTGTATGTTGTTGAATCCACACCCTACACTATTGCTAGAAAAATTGTCCCAAGTACCTGTTGGTTATGTCTTCCTGGAAAAATGTCTATTCCGTTCCTCTGCCCATATTTTTAAATCAGATTGGATTTTTATCATTGAATTACATTAGTTTTTTATATTTTTGGATTTTAATCCATTATTAGGTCTATGACCTGCAAGTATTTTCTCCCATGCCATAGGCTGCCTCTTCATTCTGTTCATTGTTTCTTTCATTGTGGGGAAGCTCTTTAGGTTGATTTAGTTGCTTATTTGCTTGTGCTTTTGGTGTCATTTCCAAAAACCATTGCCTTGGAGCTTTTTCCCTTATGTTTTCTTCTAGGAGTTTTATGGTTTTAGATCTTATGTTTAAGTATTTGATCCATTTTAAGTTTTATGAGTGGTCTGTGATAAGGATCCAATTTTATTCTCTACTTGTGCTTACTCAGTTTTCCCTGCACCATTTACTAAAGAAACTATATTTTCCCCCATTGAGTTTTCTTGGCTCCTTTGTCAAATATTATTGACCATAGATGTGAGGGTTTATTTATGGGATTTCAATTCTTTTCCATCGGTCTGTGTGTCTATTTTTATGCCAGGGCCATACAAAATGCACATGTTGTGATATCTTGCATCACATGGCTCAGCAGTTACCTGCTGCACCAGAACTTAGTTTAACACCAACGTGGATAGGTTGTTGTTGGAATAAATGAGTCCTGAGTGGACAGGTGTAGTTCATGGTCAGTGCACAATGGTGCATCTTTCCAGCTCCACTCTAGCTTCACAACAACGTTATGACACCCGTCTTTAAGTTTCTGATAACCTAGAGTTCATTTGGACTCCTGGTATATTCTCATTTCTCTGGAAGTCCCTGTGGTAAGAAGTTGCATTGTCTGGTATTCTGACAAATGCTAAATATTCTACTGAGGCTCAAAAATAAGTAACAATGACATCATCACCATGCTTTTTTCATTACTGATACTCATATGGAAACTATTCTTCGTGTCTTAAGTAATCCCCATGTAATAAAAACAAGGCACAATGTAGTTAAAAAACATTTGTTTTGCTTCTGGGGAATCTGTAATGTGGGGAAGTGAAGAATAATAAGAGTGCCTTATGTAAGGTTTCCTTATTTGTTTGTTTTCTTTTTTGTTCTTTCTTCTTTTATTACAAGTATAGAACAACTAGCCTTTCCCATCTATCCTTCTGTATTATTTGCCTATTAATTAAATGTCATGCATCTAGCAGGGATCATAGCCATTTACATAATCTTCCCATAGGGGATAGTACCTGTCCAGAGAAATGAGAATATACCAGGAGTCCAAATGAACTCTAGGTTATCAGTAACTTACAGATGGGGTGTCACAGCATTGTTGTGAAGATAGAGTGGAGCTGGAAAGCCACACCACTGTGCACTGACCATGAACTACACCTGGCTTATAGATGCATCACGCCAATCACTTGGCCACCTTCTCCCCTTGTCTTCATCTTGTCTTCTGTGTGTATATCTGTCTGTGTCCAAATTTCCTCCTTTATACAGGAACTAGTCACATCAAATTGGATCCTCTCTAAGGATCTCAGTTTCCTTGTAAAGTCCTTATTTCCAACTACAGTGAGATACTGGAGATGAGGATTCTAACATACCTTATGGGGGACAAAATTCAACCCACATCACTGTCCTCTCTAGAATCACACGCTGAAGGAATATTCTTGGACAGAATTCCAGGGCTGCTTCATTTTGGCCACTGCAGGGGACAGATTGAGGAGCACCAGGCTCATTCCCACTCACTGTTTGGTCAGTCTCTTCAGCTTCACCTGGGCACCTGAAACACCAAGTGAGGAAGGGAGTCCTTGACTCACAAAACACAAAAGGCGAGTGAAATTGGCAGTGATCACCAAGCGAGGCAGCTCCCAACCCACAGCGTCATCAGCCAGGTGCTCGTTGCCCCTCTGTCCACGCCATGTGGAAACCCTTCACAGGAAGTTCTAAGGGAGACCCACTCTGTCTCATTCATGACCTCCTCATCTGTAAAATTCAGGAAGCGAGTGGTTGATTCCAGATGCATCACTGTGAAACCATTTCCCAAGGTCCCAAAAGGTAGTTGAGGCAGAGACAGAATTAGTAACCTGCAATCCTCCTTTCCCTACACTTCACTGCTATTTGGTCACAAAAGGTATGTATCATCCAGGAAAGTCTATGGAAGTACCTATTAGTTACATGAGTTGCATGTCCGTGTGCGTATATGTGCTTATGTGCACACACATGGGTGTGCATGCATGTGCAGTTCCTTCCTGCTTGCATCTGAGATTCTTTGGTTTCCTTGATGCCTCACAGACTCTGCCCTCCTGGCTTCCTCCTGAGCAGCTGTTCTTGCCATTTCCTCACAGGTGTCCTACCGTGGATCCCACTGCCTAACTGAAGGTGGAGACAAGCCTCACATCTGATCATAACCCCTAGTTATGATCAACCATATCCCTGGATTTTACGACTCCGCTCTGCCAAGTTACATGAGATGGCACACGTGTGGCACATAGTAAGTGTTTGATAAAAGTCAGCTCTTGTTCAATGGTGATGAGGATGTAATGGGCCTGATTTCCAGATGCTCCTGGGACAGCAAGAAGGGGCAGGAGGAAACTAAAGAAAGAAAGAACTGGAAAATGAAAGGGTTCCCATATGGGAAGAGAAGACTGATTTCTCTTTCTCAGATTTCTTTTAATCAACAAGCTCAGTGCAAATTTATGCTTTCCTCCTTTAATGAAGCCTAAGTATGTGTATGGTGCACATGAGATGCAGGCTGCCACCATGGATGTATGGACCCTTGTGTGATCCACCGTCACATTAATAAGCACCTACTCAACACCGTGCCCTGTGCTGAGAGGCTCAGCCCAGATGAGGCCTATGTCACCACACCCTTGGTCACATTGTGACTGATGTCTGTAATGCTTGTAAGGCCAACACTTTCTCCCCTGGTCCTCAGCCCAGTGTCCAGGGCCTTGGCTGCAGCAACAATTCTGGAGGCAGACTTGTGTTTGTATTACATTTTTATTTCTCTACAATTCTCTCTAATGATTCCTACATCATTCCGTTCTTGTCAACAATGTCCTCAGAGAGGGAGTTAGAGGCAGATCTGCTGTCTAACTCCCACACCTGGGTTCTTACACCCTGTGCCCCTTCCCACCCAAGAACCTCTCTCTGTGCTGCTTTGCCCAGGCTTGCCCGGGTTTATGAAACTATTTTTCTAGTTGAATTATTAAGAGCACCATTTGAAATTATATGATCACACCAGCCTTCTAACATCTTCAGTTAGGGCCTCTCTGGCATCTAGTTCTGTTCAGGTCTCAGAGCCCCAGCTCAGAGTCAAAATGAAATCTACCAGAAGCTCCTGGTGGTACTGGGATTGATGTCACCTTCCAGACCTGTAGGTATGTGTTAGGAGAGATCACTGGACCCCATGCATCATCTGTGTCCTCCCAGAATTAGGTCAATGTGGCTCCACCTTCCAGGTAAGGGTAGAATGGAAGAAAGAGAGAACTAGGAGGAGAAGGACCACAGGAAGGGCAGGAGGAAACGAAAGAAAGAAAGAACTGGAAAATAAAATGGTTCCCATATGGGAACAGAATACTGGGAGAAGCCTGGGGGTGCTGGAGCAAGGAAAGTACCTTTGTATTGCCTGCGTATCTTAGTTGTCAGAAGTCCAGTCCAGTGCTGCTGTTGGCATAGGTAGCCTGATATTAATAAAGTAAGGGAGCACCGGGGATCAGATATTATGAAGCCCAACAAAGGGGAAGCTCAATCCAATATTGGGCTTGCTTCCCTGAGTTACAGTGTCACACATTCCCCAGAGCATCCTCTGCCTTCAGGACCTAATCCCCCCCCCCCCCCCAAAGCATCAGGAAGGGTCATGAGCAAGAAGGGTCATTACGGGGGGAGGAATAAAAACAGCAGGAGAAACCCCTCTGCTGGCACATGCTCAGTGGAAGCCAAGATCGCACAGGGGGAGGTGCTTCCTCTTTGAGGCATGCGCAGTGGGAACTGAGAAGGCAACAATAAAGGGGAGGAGCCTAGCCTGGGGAAAGAATCGGATTGGATAGGAAATGGATTGATTATGAAAAGGACCCATCAGAAGCCTGCAAAAGATTGGGAAGTTGATTGGCTAGTTTGAAGAAGCACCTGGTCTGTCCCAAACCTGCAATAATGTAATCAGCCTAACAGTGAGCTTTCTCTCTCTGTGTGGCTTGGTGATGCCTGTGGCTCATGTTTGCTGGTTCGCCTTCTCTCTCCATAGCAACCACGTGGCCCTAAGAACCACCTGGAGTCCAGCAGCTGTGCTGACTCCAGTGCAGCCTGGGCACAGTGCCAGCCAGAGCACAGCTGGGAAAACAGACTAAGCCGGATCAGGACAGAGAGATGGGCCAAACCAATGGCTCGAAATGTCTGGACACCGGCCCTATTTCAGAGCTTGATGAAGACAAGGCTGAACTTTTTCATGATGGAACCTTGGGAACCTGGGGGCGTCCTTCTATTTCCATCCAAATAAATCTTACCAGCCACAACCTCCCATATGTGGGTCCCTGGAATGCTTTTCTTGCAACTCCATGACAGAGCACAATTTCCAACAGCAAGACTGCCTGTCGTTGAACTTCCTGGGGAGTTATTTTTTAAATGCAAGGGTGTCGTTATTCAAGGGGTGCTACATATAAAGTGCCAGGTGCAGGGTCCATAGCTCCATCGTGCACTGTCATGCAGGTGGACAGTCTTCTCTGCTCCATGTGTGAACTCTGACCTGGACTGGAAAAAATTTTGTAAAAGGTAGCCTCACAAACCAGACCGCATCTTGTATTTAAAAGGCAGCATTTTCTATTTCGGGGGGAATTCGTAACAGGAAGAGTCTCTTTGTTCAAAATCCCCTGCATGGGTCTATTGGTGATTTGGTAAATAAAGAACATGCGGGGGTTTATTTTAGAAAGTCCACTTTCCATTATTCCATGAAGGTTTAGAAAAGCGAGTGATCATGTTGCCCTAAGAACAATACGTATTATCCTTCTGGAGAATGGGAGCTCTTTTGAAGGCTAAGGCTGCTGGCGCCCAGCATTTTCTTTGAAAAATAAAGCTCTGGCCCTTCTGGGTGTGATTTCTGATGTTTATAAATTGCCTGGTTTTAAAGGTTGTTCCTACCAGGAGACTTGGAGCTTTAGTTGAGGATTCACAAAAGAAAGTGATCTCCCAATTTGTGTTCGCAGTTCAGTCCTACAGGAGAATGAGACCAAGGAAGTGTGCGGCTCCTCAAACGCAAGCCGAACAGAACCTCAGAAACAACTTCAGTCTCTGGACAAAGAGGAGAGAAAACAGCCCCTTGTTTACATTCGGAGGGTGGGTGAGGTGTTGTGTTTAAACAAAATCCCGAGGCTTCTCACCAACATCAAAGCCTGCTGTGTGGGACCTTAAGAATCCTTCTTATCAATAAAGACACAGATCACATAGAGTAAAATTTGGAGCTAGCTCTATCTCAATCTTCATATTCATAATAGAAAATGTATCCTTCGCCAGTGCTTCCAAGCCTGTAGAGTTTGTGGTGGTCAAGGAATGTGTTTTTATTTCTTAGGGAGTCCAAGTTATAGGTCCATGTCTGCGCATTTCCTTGCAAACTGGCAGTATGTTTTCAGCACTCAGTTCTCACAGAATAATGCCTTAGGTTTATAGGCCCATGAAACTAGAGTGTTAGCTGATGATGAGGTGCCAGGGCTCAGCACATGGGAAAAGTGGGTGTAGCCCTTCTCTGAAAACCTCACACAGACTGCTGTGGCCATTTCACCAATGCAAGGCCCCACTCTGTGCTGCCTTCCGGGTGAAAAACGTCCTCATTTAGCAATGTTAACAAACTCTGGCAAACAACGAACCCAAGGCTACAAAATGCAAACATAATTGACAAAGTATTCATTGGCATTTTTGCTGTTTCTGCTTTCCAGTAAAAGACACTATCTTCCTTGTGTTGATTCTATTAGCCAGATACTTGAAAATCTAAGGCCTAGGAAAGGTAAATGGTAGTTCAGAGAGCTAAGAAAACAGGTACTTTGTTGCATTGTGTTAGTATGGGTTTTCAGCAGTTGTTGAATATATTGACCTGCTGTTATGTTAGTTTTTCAAAAAAACAGAAATAAACTAAAGGAGCGCTAAAGAAAATTATTTTTTACTGCTTAAAACAAAAGTATAACTTGGCTTTAGAAAAAAACTACAAAGAAAATCTGTGAGTTTAAAGTTTCTCTTGACATTTACAGCAAATAAAACTGACAAACTGCTCACCATTCTGATTAGAAGTGAGCATCGAAAGGGTCATTGTACTGTGTTCTCTTACCAGCTGCGGGAATCTTGAAACAATCCAGTAGTAGAAAGATCACTATGAGAAACCAACATAACAGCAGGTCAGTATCTTCAGCAGATGCTGAAAAACCATACTAACAAAATGCAACAGAAAGTACCTGTCTGTTATTAGCCAAGCCTGGCTGTGACAATTCTAGCAGATGAGCTAGGAGAGATGACCCAGGACATTGTATACAAACACACCTGTCCATGTTGTCAGATGTGTTCTGTAGAATAAACTTCATTTGATAAATATCATATCCCATTTTAACTTATTTTACTAGGGTAAAGTTGAAAATGTCCCTGTTTGCTAGATAGAGTGGTTTCATGCTCATTATCTCATTTAAATTTCATAATGTGATAAGGTGTCATTACCCCTGTTGTACAAATTAGTTATGGAGCTCAGAGATTATAAAACTGAGCTCAGAGATCACAAAACATGCCTAACATTATGCAACCTAATGTCAGTTACTTGTGGTGTTGCAGCTTTCGGTTTAAGTATAGATGCAACTAAAGCATTATAAATGTGCTTTTGTTAAAATTGTGGTGAAGTTCTCCCCGGAGGCTATTATAAAATGAAAATTTGTTAATAAGTATCTAGCAGCTGTGAGCACTTATCTGGCACCGAGGGTCAAAGGATTCCCCAGGCAGGGCCTGGTTTTGTTTAAGGCTTTTCCTTTGGTTGTTTAAAAAGTCATAAGGAGAAAAGAGGGATTTGAAGATACTAAAACACATAGGCAGACGTCATTAGCGTGAAGGGGCCCGTAAGGAAGAAAAAGTGGTCTGGTTCAGGGAAAGAAGAGGAAAAAGGAAATTCTTCAATTATATCTTCACAAAAAAATGACAATATGCACATTTCCTGAACTGACACACACATACATACCCTAAAGCCCTCTGTTTAATAAATATTTCCCAACATACTGCAATGAGATTTCATAAAACGTGAGGGTTTATCTCCAAGACCAGTCTATTAAGAAAGGCTAAAAGATACACAACTAATAGTCTTATTCATCAGCCCACATCACTCAGAGAGGAGCTTGCAATTCCCCTCGGGTTCTCTTTCCAGAGCCAACGGAGCCTGTGATCTGAACAGTCTTTGTTTAAACCTAATCCCCATGTCTATCCTGCCTCCATGAAAGGAACAGCTGGTCACCATCTGTACAATAAGACATTTTCCTACTGGAAAATGTCATTGGATCACCTGTCAGCCTTCTTTTCTCAAGGCTTAATGACCCTGGCGCCTTTGACCTCCCACTAGGGTCCAGTTTTCAAACCATGTAAAGCTCTACATTCAATTTACAGAGCAAGTAAATCCCGATGTCCGCAGAATATAGGAGCTGACCCCCAACCCTCCCTCAGTCCGGTCTGTGAACTGGGCTGGCAGCGGGACGACAAAAATGTCCAGTGCCTTGAGACTACAGTCTCTCCAGTGGCCCCAGGCAGAGCGATCATTCAGGCAGCCACCCAGCAGTCACCAAGTGCCTCAGGTGTAGAACCTGGAATGAAAGTGCTGGCTTTCTCATAAATTCTTCCCCAACACATTTCCTCCGATTAATCCCCCATCTTGAGCTGCTTACAGGTGCTCTTGCCAAAAATCCCAGTTCTTCAAAGTCTGTTCCTTATTCATTTTTTTATTTAGACACATTGTAAAAGTTTGGAACTCTGGCAATCAGTAAATAACTAAGCTGTTTCTTGGTGATGAAATAGCATATCCTAGCACATTTGAATATGCACCACAATATAATCACATGTACTCAGTAGCCCACAAGTGCATTTTGTAAAGAGTTAAGGCAGGGATGATGTCCACCCACCTTCTGCAATTTACACCTTAGGAAATAATGTAGTCCCAATAGGTGTCAAGGCAAAGGGTATATTTTGTATTGTTATATTGGAAATCAGAGAGCTAAACAGAGGATGCCTTAATCAATTAATCAGTAAGCCGAATTTTGGAGCATTTATTACGTTAGTGGTCTCAGAAGAGTTGTCTTTCAAAGTCTGAGCAAAGCAATATGGAGGAAGCTTTCCCTTTATACCCCATTGGTCTCTTTGTCCTCCAAATATGGGGTTTCTGGACCTTTTGCAGGCTTTACAAAGAGCCCTATGTAGATATTTTGCAGGAAGCTTGTAACCTGGGCACAGCACAACTCAGTAGCCTTGAGCATAGTACACTTCAGATAACTGGAGGGGACCTGGCATGGGAGTAGCCAGGGACAGCAGCGGAGCAGCTTGCAAGGTCAGATAGCTGAGCTTATTTTCCCTATTATTCAAGCAAGTGTGTTTACAGAAGCCAAGAATAGCAGGGTTAATTCACAGAACAAAGGACTATGTATGCTTAGTAGAATATTCAAACAGCAGTTTTTACAAAATAGAGGTTACTATGCTTCAGTATGTTTTCTCAAAGGAAGTGAGAATAATAGTTTGAAGCTGAAAGGTGAGTGGGAGGCAGGTTTCCTGCATAGACGGGGTCAGGGCATCTTTTGCAGGCCTTGCAAAAGTGCTAGAGGTGCGCAGGCAGCCTCTGTCTTGTGCTGCACTGCACAGAGGCAGGTCCTGTTTTTTGGGAGGAGTGGATCCAAGAAAGGCCAGCAGAGGAAGGCAATAGAGGAGCTGAGGAAGGCAATGGGGGGTGGGGGGCGCAAGTGAGTTTTCACTGTGAACAACTGGAGTTTAACCTCCCTGGGGGTGTTATGAGGGTGGTTCAAATATGCTACAAAGCTGTTCCACTCAAGGGGCAGAGAACCTGGGTATTTCACCATGATTCCTACCCATAGTTGACTGAGGACTGTCCTGGGGGAGGCGCATTAACCCCTGGATCTTCTCTGCCCCTCATGCAAGTGGCTCAGCCCACCTGCAGCCCGAGGAAGCTATCAGGTTGAGTGTGGTTCCTCCAATAAGAAGCTGTCTACATGTATGGAAAGAATGGCAGCCATGAAAATGTGGGCAGAACCTGCATGCCTCTAGTGCAGTTTCCCAACCCAAATGCCCTCATACCACCATCCCTCAGAGTCAGGGGGCCTCAAATTGGCCATGAAACACCACTCCCTTGCAGGCAAACATTATCCTCTTTGGGAGCCTTCTGGGCCTTGCTGTGTTGAGAACATTGCTGGTCATGTCCTGGGCCCCAGAATAGGCCCACAGAACAGCAAGCTCTCAGCCTAAGAGAGACAAAAATAAGTGACTATAACAGTGGTTCTCAACCTTCCTAATGCCGTTACCCTTTAATACAGTTCCTCATGTTGTGACCCAACCATAAAATTATTTTCATTGCTACTTCATAACTGTAATTTTGCTACTGTTATGAATCGTAATGTAAATATCTGATATGCAGGATGTATTTTCATTGTTACAAATTGAACATAATTAAAGCATAGTGATTAATCACAAAAACAATATGTAATTATATATGTGTTTTCTGATGGTCTTAGGCGACCCCTGTGAAAGGGTCGTTCGACCCTAAAGGGGTCGCGACCCACAGGTTGAGAACCGCTGGACTGTAAGATGCCAACATGGAAATGTGCTATTATCAAGGCATGTATGAAAAACTATAAATCTCCAATTCGTGAACCTTGAAGCAAATGTGGGAGAGGTCTCCATCAGCTCCTCAAAGGAAGGTGTTTCATGGAAGGTGTTATCTGCAGAATGTTCTGTGCTCTTGGGTCAGGATATAGGTTTGTATCCACTGACTGTACACAGAAATTCTAAGCTTTCTATTTTTCTGACATTGCATTTATGGCTCTCCTGTTGCTCAGCATGACATCATGGAGAAGAGGTGGGCAGGGGGCCTGCGCCAGGGAGCTAGAGGAGAAAGACCTGAGAAAATGGAATGGTAGCACCTGGTAACCCAGCAAGTGCTTTTTCTACAGCTTCTGGGGAGAGCACACTGTAAAAACTGCTGCTTATTTTAAAATTACTAACATTTCATTGCGTATCCATCATTCAATAAGTAATTGCAAGTAGCTACTTCTGTAGTCTGTTATCCCTGGTTACAGACTGTAACCTGGACTTTTAAAAAATCAGAACTATCACCAAGAAGATATGGAAGGTCCACAGGCTGGATTCTACAGCTGATCTGAAGAGCTGGTCAATAGTATTAAGAAGAAATAAGTGTAAATGGTAGGGGCAGGGGGAGAAGGAAGGGCAACCAATAATTAAATGTGATGTGAGACTCTAGTGACCACAGATAAGCAAAGGGTCAGAGAAAGACAAGGGTGGTAAAGTGATGATATCACATCTGCAGGGATGCTGGGATGCACTGTGCAGATTCCCTGTTGAAAGTAAAGGACTTCTTACCACTGCTGCTGGAAGTGTGCTGCACCCAGCCGGCGTGTCAGCCCCTTCCATGCACCTGCTGAGAGCACCTCACCTGCCTCCATGCACTGACTGGCTGGCATGTGAAAGTTAAGATCCCTTGTCCCAACCTGGACAACTTAGAAGGGCCATTCCAGATCCAGAACGCCCCAGGGGTGGGCCAAGGCTTCCCCAAGACTGCACCACAGGCCCTTGGCCTAATTCTGCTGTCTCCCCTCCCCCTTCTTTTCACGGGTGTTGACCCCAAGATCCTAGTATCCTAGACCTAGGACCCTACTAAACTTTCTATACATCATCACCATATCCCAGTCTGCTCTTTGGGAACTCAATTTTTCAAAAACACAGATCTGATTTAGAGAAGCCCCTGCTTAAAACCATGGAATGTCTTTCTATATCAGGACCTCAACCCTTAACTTGGCTTTGAGGCTCCTTGAGCCTCAGGCTTGGGGTTTCGAGGAACCTTCTTCCAGGCCCAGGACTCAGGACTGTCTGCAAGCAGCAGGCACCGACCCCAGCACGACCCCAGCACAGTGGGAGCCTTAGCATTTGGATCTACCCAGGCCAAGGTAAAATCCAGCCTCGAGGGATCAGTGAGGTCAAACCACATTGTCCACATCATGCGATCTCATCTTCTCCCTTCCCTCTACCAGAGGTGGGTCCGTCTAAGGGAGAAACACCCACAAATGTGCCTGAACTGAGACTGTCTGAGATCTCTCCCTGACCAACGGCCACCGCCCCCTGCCCCCTGGTCCCAGCAGCTGGAAGCTCACCCAGCCTCTTCCTTCACAGGCTCTCAGGCCTCTCCTGGGGTCCAGAGGGCCCGAGGGAGGCTCTGCAGGCTCAGGGCCCCGGTGGCACTTCTCACATGATCTCCAGATGAGGTTATTCAAAGTGACTGTAAAAAGCTGACATGTATTTAAAGTGTTGTTCAGAAGAAACATTTAACATATGGTCCACATTTTATAGCCTTACTTTGGCTTTTGTTCATTCTTAACTGCATTTGGAGCCTCATGGAGCAGATGCAGCCAAACCCTGACGATCCTCTGAGAGGCTCTGAAACGCCCACACGTGTGTGAGCACAAGCAGCACATGCCCACACGCCCATGCGCACAGCCGCCCTTGTTACCTCCAGGGTGTTCCAAATCCTCCCTGAAGCACAAAGTGATAGCAACTGTTCCTCTGACTGCCTTGTTGCTTTAAGTAAGAGACTCTCGAGGGAGAATGGATGTTCCTATGGTTCCCTGTCTGATGTGAAGCCAAAAGACCAAGGCATTTTTAAGTGCAGGAACGTGCAGATGGCCTCAGGCAAATATTCTCCTCCTTCCAGCATGAGAAAAGACACCATTAAAATCACTGCACATCAGCGTGGGCTCGCTGCAGCCTGGAAACCTAAGTACAGCAATGTTTCTCTGGTGGGCAAGGCAAGCTCTCAGGCAAGGTGTGACTTTCAACAGAATGTGCCTGCATGGCAGCCTCTGGACTTGCATCTTTTCTGTTACCCTGGGAGGGGGGGTCAGAGACTTTAGCAAGCATGTCAAACTAGTGGCCGGCGGGCCGCATGTGGGTGGGGGTGACGGTCCTCAGCTCAGACACGGTGACTGATACAGCGATGTGCCTCCAAACCTCCCTCCAGGACAGATGAAGGGAGTGTGAACAGCAGGGCCTCTTAGCTGTCAGCTCCTTCCTTCTGGCTTGGCAGCAGAGAGCCGCCTGGCCTGAGGCAGCCTGTACAGCCAGTGACAGCCAGGCAGACCCTTCTACTGGGGCTCCTGACCCAGTGAATTTGAGGTGCGATGTAAGTGTGAATGTGACATCTGACATTGTCAGTAAGCATGGATTGCTAAGGCCACGTTACTTGTTGAAAGAACGCAGCAATAGTAATAATGATAACCACAGCAATAATAATGATGTCACTCATAACCCTACTCCCAGTGATAAGAATTATTAGTTTATCAGTACACTTCCTTCCAGGTTTTCTCATGACTATATCTACACAAATGTTCTGTCCCGTTTTGTTTCTACAGACTTGAAATGATAGGCACCAGCCACAAACTGGAATCTTGCTTTTTCCTCTTAACATTCTAATGAGTGTTTTCCCATGACAAAATAAAGATTGCCTATCCGAGCTGAATTCTGATTTAAATAGCCATGGAGAGAAAGTTGGGCTTTTGGAAGATATCCTGACATATAGACTCTGTTTCCTGGACCTGCTCCACACCCAGGCCGTGGCCAGACTCTGAGACTCTGCGAGCAGCTGTGGAGTGAAGAGGAGGCCAGGGCACAGGGCAGGTTCCGGAGTTTTTCCCTTTCCTGTCACTTCCGAGCTCAGTGACCCAGTCACCTGGCCTTTCTTACTTCAGTCCTCTGTATGGGGTCAAATCATCTCCTACGAGTGGCTAGGTCACCTGTTCTTCTAGGATCCGCTCCATTCATTTGTTCCCTCGCTCACACACTCAGAACACATTCATGAAGCTGGCGGCCTGTCGCAGGGAAGACCCTGGTTACAGGGGAGGATTTAGTCCTTGCCTCCAAGAAACTCCTGTTGCTAAAAGCATGATCCTTTTGGTCTATTCAGTGCAGAGTGATAGGCAAAGAAGGGGTATATGATCTCTTATCCTGGGTAATCAATGTGTTCTGGCAAATTTTCTTATCACAGTGAGAAAGCTGAGACCCCAGAAGTCTGGGTGACATGCTCAGGGTTTCACGGTTAGATAGACTGTTCTCATCCCTGACTATTCATTTCTCTTTGTGAGAGGCTATGACTTACACACTGTGCATAGTGCTTATTTATTATGCTATTGCTTATTGCTTATTATTGCTTATGTCTGCCATGTTAGAAATGTTTCTCAAAATGTACCATATGAAGTGCTGGTTGCACAGGAGTGTAAAATGATGAGCATAAGGAGGAACTCAGAGACCACATGGGTTTGGCCGACACTGGGCTGAGGAGTGAAGCAGATGTGTCCTGCAGGATTTGTCAGACCTTCATGTGCAACACACTCAAGGCGAGGGTGTCATGCATCTGTTTTCCAAAACCACTTCACAGGACATGCACGGACACGATTTGGGGAACTGTTCTGGAACTGCATTGCCCTTTTACAGTGAAGCCTCTATTTCAAACAAAACTACTCAAAATGCCATTTGAATGACCAATTGTTTCTAAAAGAAATCATCGTTATTTTTTAAGAGCAAAGTGTTTTCAAGTTGGAAAGCCAGATGGGCTCCTTTGATCAATAAAGGTCCTTTGTAATTAGAAACCCTGTTGATCTGTTCGGACCTAAGAGTAATTTACATAGATTGAACTTGCTCTCAGCAACTACATTTATACTACTTATGTTTAAGACTGCAACTTGTCTCCGAACATTCATTCTCTCTCCATGCCCCCCCCACCTCTTCCCCTACACACCCACACCTCCAAGGCATTTATTAGCCTTATTTGCAGCTACATGTGACCATGAGATTATGTTCTGGAAAATGGAATTGACTAGAAATAGCATGGGCTACTTCCAAGTCTCATGCTTCAAAGGAGCTGCTGGAATGTTCTCCTCCTCCATCCCAGTGCCAACCTGGCTTTGAGCATATGATCAAGGCACTATCTTAGGGGCTAAAGGAGCAAAACATGGGAAGGAACCCGGCCTCCCAGACTGTTAATTCATCTTCCACTATCCATTTGCCCTTCTATCCCAGTCCTTGGATATGGTTTCTCAGCTCAAGACTTCATTTTCTAGACTTTGGTATAGATATGTGGCCCTGCGACTAAATTGCCTTCAGTGGGCTGTGAGCAGAAGTAATAAGTGCAACTTTCTGATTGTGCGTGTAAAAGGAAGCTCCATGTGGCTCACTTCCTCCCTCCCTTTCCATGGCCTGGAAGTCAGATATGGCAGTGGTGGCCCAGGGCATGGTGGAACAAGGCCACACAGTGTCTGGTTTCTGGACCATTTGAGGACCTATGTCATTTTATTTGCTAGACCACTTACCCATGTGGGCTTACATGTGAGACAGAAATAAACTTTTCTTTTATTTAAGCTGATTTAATTTGCTCTCTTTGAAAGCTACCAGACTTATATCTTAACTAATACACCTCCCCGTATCCCTTCACACATTTTAGCATTATTTTTATGCTGTCTTATCTGTATCATTTGAGTCTCTGGTTTATGGATATAGTAATATCCTCACGTGAGGATATTTTTTTTCCTTTGCTTTTCAGAGAGTGGAAGGGAGGGAGGGAGAAAGACAGTGAGAGAAACATCAATGTGAGAGAGACATATTGACTGGTTGACTCCTGCACATGCCTCAACCAAGGGCAAGGAGCGAACTCACAACCCAGGTACAGGAACATCACCCTTGACTGGGAATCAAACCCACCACCCTTCAGATGCACCAAATATATATTTTTAAAAATATTACTCAGGCCTCCTTTGTATCGCCTCCTTTGTATGGAGTGTGCACTTAAATCATTGTAAAATTATCTCTGTAATCATGACCTCAGTTGCATCATGCACTTTTCCCTTTCTCTTTGTGTTTTAAGTTTTTTCTTCAAGTCTCAAAAGAGCTTTAAAGGTTACAAACCTGAGCCAAGTACTAATGAGGGTCCATTTGAATTTTTCTTCCTCTGTGTTTTGGCCAACTTTTCATTCTTGCTAACTAAACCTGATGCAGTGTTTTCCTCTAATGACTGGTTCATATTCCTTGAGTTATTTTCGTGACTACAGCTGCTGGACAGAGACCTCATAAATTGCCTTGGCTTTTTATTTTATTCTTTCTTTACATACCCTATTTACCAAAAGCCAGTTTTCATCCTAATTGATTGCCTGGCTTCTAGTGTCTTTCAAATAAGAAGCAGTTCTGTTACTCTTCTTTAAAGAGTACAGTTTGCAAGGCATTGCATACCATTTTGTAGCTGGAAGCATTTTGGGGTCAGGATGGTATATCCACAATTCTCAGTGAGATTCAATGGTGTCTAGAGACAAGGGCGTAATTTCCAACCCAGTGGAGACCTTGTTTATAAGCAGAAGACCAAAGAGTCTAATTTCAACCCCCAGAACTATTTCTTCCCTTGTTCTCTTTAGTGGTTCAGATGGTCACAGTGCGCCCTACCGGACCATCACCTGTAAGAGTTACCTGGTGAAAATGTTCCCCTGCGCCCAGTGGGCTTCTCATCCAGGCACAAATAAGGAGTTTCCAGGTGACCCATCTGCACCGCAGCAGTTTGTGTCAGCCCTCCAGCTTTTTGGTTTCTTTGTGTGCAGACACTGTTTGGAACAGCAACTTCCTCCTTCAGATAAATCTATGAAGATTGTCGCTGCATACAAAATTAAAAGCCTTCGCTTCATTGTTGTCAAGTGGACTTGCTTCTGTCACGTTGCCCATCATGGTGGAGGCTGGGCTGTGTCTCCCAGACCCTCCTTTGGGACTGAGGACTTGTGCTCCCACCTGCTGGCAGTACCACTGCCTGGCAACCTCCAGCCACTAGTGTGGAGGGGGAGACTTGGTTTTAGTTTCTTGCTCCGAGCTTGCTCCTTCACCAGCTCTGCTTTAAGCAGGCAAAGATTCCCGGGCTCACTCCGAAGGCCCGTAGGTAGCTGATGGGTTTTTGTGTGGTGCTTTCTCCTCTTCTTTTCCACCGACCAACACCAGCAGCATGAAGGGTCCTCTCCAACCACAGTCTTTCCTGGCTTGGCCCTGAAAGTGCTTGCTTCTCACCAAGATGACATGGCTGCAAGCTTTCTCCCTCTGCCCCACTGTCCTAGGTCTCAGACCACCGGGAGCTTCTTGTTTTCAAGCAAAGGGCTGGCCTGAGGTTTGCCTTCAGGCATTGCACCCACTTGGGAAAACATTGTGTTTGAGAAGGGATTTTTTGTCTGCCCTGTTTTTACTTAAACATTCATTTTAAAATGTATTCTTGCCGAGACCGGTTTGGCTCAGTGGATAGAGCGTCGGCCTACGGACTGAAAGGTCCCAGGTTCAATTCCGGTTAAGGGCACTGTCCTAGGTCTCAGACCACCGGGAGCTTCTTGTTTTCAAGCAAAGGGCTGGCCTGAGGTTTGCCTTGAGTTTCTAACTCTCTATCTCTCTCTCTTCCTCTCTGTAAAAAATCAATAAAATATATTTTAAAAAAATAAAATAAAATAAAATGTATTCTTTATGTTAGGGCAGAACAGATAAACACATGCCTTTTGTTTACATGCACATTGACATTGTCTCATCATATTTTGGAGAATTCATTACAACAGTATTTCCAGGCTTTCCTCCCCTGTGCACACTTCCTAGCATCTATGGGTACAGGACTGGGTACAAAGTCTCCGTGGCTCACTGATGGGGTCCACCTGGCTGGGTGCAGGGTGCTTGTTATTTACTGGATCTGCACTGATGTGAAACCTAAATCCAAAGGAACCATGGAATCACCCTTTCCGGAAAGCGCTCTCTCTGGGCCTGTCACAGCACAAACTCCCATTACAAGTAAATAAAATATATGCCATTCCTCGTTGCTCTTTTGCTCTCTCTCTCCCGCCTCTCATTTCCATTAGTGACTTTCTGGTTTATGTAAAGCCTGGAGAATGTTGTCTGGCCACCCCCTTAGTGCCTAGCTCAAGAATGTAGCCCCCAAAGCTTTGGAGAAGAAAGCCAGGCCAGAGATTAGTGCCAAGTGTCTGTTGTGCAGGAAAAATACAGGGAAAGCATGTTGGCAAATGTGCTGGCCCAGGGGCTGGGTTCAGGCTGCTGACTGTTGCTCCTGTTTCCTCACCTGTAAAGCAGAGGTTGGGGTACAGTGACCCCAGCATGGGTGATATCGTCTGTGCATCGTTGAACTACTGAAGTTGCTTCTGTACTCCAAAGTGTCAACTCTGCAATTGAAAAATATCTCTGGGTTGTTAGGGAAGGGCATTTTACTATTAATTAGTAGCAACAGAAAAAGGCTAATTATTTAGTCTAACTAAAGAGACAGAAGAACGGGGCTGGAGGGGATACAAGGAGGAATGATGGTTTGATAAGGCCTCAACCCTTTTTTATAAATTGGAAAATGATCTTAACTATCCAGAGAAGTTGCAAGCACACAATTAACACCTTTTCCCCCTGAATCATTTGAGAGTAATTTGTAGACCTCATGCCTTATCATCCACCACCCTCAAAACCGCCATACAACCATCAAAATCAGGAAATCCACATTGACAGGTTACACCCCTTTGTCCTTAGACTCTATGCAAATGCTTCCAGTTGCCCTACTCATGTATTTTGTAACAAAAGGATTCAGCTCTGAATCACAGGTGGTGTTTAGTTGCCATGGACTGTTAGCTATCTGCAATTGCGACATCTCCTTGGTCCTCCTTGATTTGCAGGACCTCAACACTTTTGAAGAAAACAGGCCAGTTATATTGCAGGTTGTACCTCAGTTTGGGTTTGTTTGATGTTTTCTTGAGAATGGATTCAGACTATGCATCATTGGTAGGATTATCCCAAAAGTGATGCTGATTCTTACTGTACTCTGTCAGGTGGTGGGCAATTTTGATTTACCCCATTGCTGATGGTATAATATTTTGGGCGCTTGGTGCTCAACCCCACGCCTTCTATCTATGCCACATGCAAAGCAGAAACTGACACTGCACGTGTGATTGTACTATGCACTTCCTCACTGGGACATGGTGGGAGAAGTTTGTATGATTCTTGGACACATTCTCTACTCGAGTGTCTAGTCCAGTGATGGCGAACCTTTTGAGCTCAGCATGTCAGCATTTTGAAAAACCCTAACTTAACTCTGGTGCCGTGTCACATATAGAAATTTTTTGATATTTGCCACCATAGTAAAACAAAGACTTATATTTTTGATATTTATTTTATATATTTAAATGCCATCTAACAAAGAAAAATCAACCAAAAAAATGAGTTCGCCTGTCACCTCTGACATGCGTGTCATAGGTTCGCCATCATTGGTCTAGTCCAAAGGCCATGGGCTTACAAACCACATACAAAAAAAATCACCATCCACAACTTATATGATGGGAATAAGCAGGCTTGCACACTTCATATTCTGTGAGAGCTCAGTTGCTTTAATAGTGACAGAATAACTTTAACACAGAACACACAGGGATGGGCAAAAGTAGGTTTACAGTTGTTCATATGGAAAATAATCTATATATATAAAAGCCTAAGTGACCATCACAACCAAAACAACCAAACAGATGACCAAACAGGCTGTGTGGGGTGACCAGGCCATCAGGGGGGTTAGTGAGGGCCAACCAAATGACTGAGCAGCAGGCTGTGTGGGGCGACCAGGCCAACAGTGGGTTAATGAGGGCCGACCAAATGACTGAGCAACAGGCTGTGTGGGGCAACAAGGCTGGGGGGGGGGCAGTGAGGGGCGACCAGGCTGGCGGGGGAGGCAGTTAGGGGTGACCAGGATGGCAGGGGAGCAGTTGGGGGCAACCAGGCCAGCAGGGGGGCAGTTAGGGGCAATCAGGCAGGCAGGCAGGTAAGCAGTTAGAAGCCAGTGTTCCTGGATTGTGAGAGCAGGGATCAGGCCTAAACTGGTGGTTGGACATCCCTCAAGGGGTTCTGGATTGGAGAGAATGCAGGCTGGACTGGGGGTACCCCCACCCCCGCACAAATTTCATGCACCAGGCCTCTAGTACAATAAATAATAATACAAGAATAAACTGTGGCCCAGCCAGTATGGGTCAGTGGTTGAGCATCCATCCATGAACCAAGAGGTCATTGGTTGGATTCCAAGTCAAAACTCATGTCCAGGTTGCTGGCTTGATCTCCAGTAAGGGTTGCACAGGAGGCAGCCGATCAATGTTTCTCTCTCATCAATGTTTCTATATCTCTATTCTTCTCCCTTCCTCTCTCTCTAAAAATCAATTTTTTTAAAGAATAAACTGTGTTTCATATATTCACAACTGTAAAACTACTTTTGTCAACCCCTGCACTATGTTTGTCAGCATTTGGTTCATTTCTATTAATTCTCACTTGTAGCAAAGATGTGTATAACTATGCTGTGTTTTTTGTTTATTATTAAGAAAAAGAAATTGTGCCTTGGTTTTAAAATTTAGAGAGTTCTTCCTGGGGTGGAAAAGCTGAATTCAGCATGACCCCTGGACTCTGAAATGGAGGGAAGCCAGCAGGAGCCTAGACCCATGCATTAACTTTCAAAGAAAAACATTTGCAACAGGTCCAATGAAACATTCATTTATTGTCAAATGATAGCCCCTCAGGAAAATCTGCCATCCAAGATTTCTAGGACTTCTCAGTTTCTGGCATTCAATTATCAAACCAGCTATTTTTTGAATATCTGGCTAAACTCTTGGAAAATTATACAATTTGAAATGAGACAGTATGATTGATCTAAAGGCCAGAGTAAAACACAGGGAATGAACTGTCTTTTATGAGCTGGACCAACGCTAGTTCTTCTATTACTGGCACTATACTGAAGTAAGAAATACTTATTAAATTACTGGGGGAAATGAAAATAAAAGTTATATTCAACAGCCAGGTCGCCAGGTCACATGGGTTGGAAGTGGGTCTGTCTCCTGAAAAATGGCCCTTTTGTGCCTATACCCTAGTTTGTGAATCAAGGAAACCGGATTCTGGCCTACCATGGTGTCTGCCGTATGCGAGACCACCCTGGATGAATGAACACATTGGTCTTCTTCAATTCTGAGGGTTGCAGAGGCCAGGGCAGTAACTCACCAAGGGGCCGGGCTTTCTTTTGTACATACTGAAGCATTCATTCTCCTCTTCCTGTTTGCATACAACTAATTAAATCCAGTACGCACAGATGTATGCTTATAGTGTGCTGGTTACTGGCTTGTTATATAGATGTGAGGGAATAATCTGACAAGGCCTCTGGACTGAAGGAATGGGGGTCACACCAGCTATATACATGATACCAAAATGATCAGTGCCCAAAGTGAAGGATAAGGTAGTGCCAGGGAAGGAAACGAATCACCAACTGGAGAGTCAGGGACCCACCTCGGGGAAGAAGTGACATGGAAGAGTATAACTGAAACTTTGGGCCATCCATCTGTCCAGGTCCTGCTCCTGTCCCTTGACCATGACCATCTCCTCCCCTGGGCTGTGGGCTCTTGGCCTCCATATTCATTCTGTAAGACCCTGCTTCCTTGGCCATGATGGACTAAGCAGGAGCTACAAGCAACATTCTGGAAAAGACTCAGGGCCCCTCGGCTCTGGCCCCAGTGCTGCCCCTCTCGAGCAGGGCTTCCCAATGGCTCCCTGGACTCCGTGAGATGCTCCAGGACCCCACCTACAAATTCCCCCTGCCGTTGAACTCTGCTTAAAGTTGACTTATAGCATTTGTTTATCTACTGTTGTGTGACAGGTACTGCAGTTTCCATCCATCATTTTATCTGCTGCTCCATGAAGTCATTGTTATTATTCCCACTTTTAAATTGTGAAAACTGCCCAGCTGGTGTGAGATCAGTGGTTGAGCATTGACCCATGAAACAAGAGGTCACCAGTTCAATTCCCAGTCTGGGCATTTGCCCAGGTTGGAGGCACTACCCCCAATAGGGGGCATGCAGGAGGCAGCCAATCAATGTTTCTCTCTCATCTCTCTATCCCTCTCCCTTCCTCGCTCTCTAAAATCAATAAAATAGAATATTTAAATTGTGAAAACCAAAGCTCTGCTGGATTAGAACAATCATAAGTTCTTCCAGAAGTAGCAGTGGAGTGTGGCCTGGGTCCTGGGTCAGAATGACGCATTGTCAGTCCATCATTGTGTCTTCTGGGTGCAGCTGGGGGAGGGCATGAACAAAGAAGTTGTTTACCAAATATCACTAACTCAAGAAACCGAGATGGGATCCTGGTTTTTTATAGATTTGCCTTGAGTTTTTCTTTCTTCTTAATTCATTTTATTCACTGTATCAATATATTTAAGAGTTCACCCTGATTTAGGCCATGTGTCAGGCCCTACAATAGTGATCTATTTTATAGTTGGCCTCACAGAGTTTAGTGCCTGGGGGTGAGATGATGGGTAAGTGTAGAGTTACTAAGTATGAAGCTCTGAAGGAGATGAGAGCAGACGCTGGGGAAAGACCTGGTTGGGATGGAATGGCCAGCATAGGTGGGAGCCCATTTACAGGCATCAGCTCTGGGAGCTCTATAGACACTGGATTCCCCGAAGCAGTGTGGGCCTAGATGGGCCCTCCTACCTAGGCCTAACATGTCCAGCCCTGATTTTCAGATGTGCTATCCTATGCCCTCTGTGGCCAGTGAGAAATAGCAGGCTTGAGCTTGTGGAATTGTTATGGCTGGGCAGTGTTCCCTGAACTATGTCCTCCTCTTAGCCCCTCAGGATTTTTTTTAAATATATATATTTTTATTGATTTCAGAGCAGAAGGGAGAGGGAAAGAGAGATAGTAGCTCCTCAGGATTTACCCAGACCACTTCCTCTGCTTCTATTGGCAACTCTCACTTCCAGCTGGGCTGCTGGCCTTTGAGCTGGGACTCTGCCTGCTTCATTACTCCTCATCAGCTTTCAAATTCCCATCTCCAAAAACAGAAGTATCTCTCTTTATTCATCCAATCCTGCCCGGTGTGCACCTGGGGACCTGCTCCAATGTAGACAACTGCAACCCACCTACCTGCACCTTCCTGCACCTTCCTGACAGGTGATCCCATCCACCTGTCTGGAAACACTGTCCCTGCAAAAAGCGCCTGCCATTATGGTCACCCCTATTTAACCCAATTTGGAATGCCTGCCAACAGCAGCCCATCCCCTTTGCTCTGATGTGCTCTGATGTGGCTCCTTTGCTCTAATA
Source organism: Myotis lucifugus (assembly GCF_000147115.1). Classification (NCBI taxonomy): domain Eukaryota; kingdom Metazoa; phylum Chordata; class Mammalia; order Chiroptera; family Vespertilionidae; genus Myotis; species Myotis lucifugus. The sequence continues at coordinate 728,247 of NW_005871262.1, read as the reverse complement.
TGGCTCTTCCTGTCCTTGGTCCCCTCTTCCTGAAGCTCACATGAATCTCAGCATACCTTACAGGTGATGACCAACCTGTGAGTGCACTTCACACATAAACCTGGAAAAGGACATGGGCATCACAGGTCTGGTTTGGGATTAGATGGGAGTTCTGGCCCTGTGTGGCTGGAGCAATATGAGGTTATATAAGGAGCTACACCTGACACCATGCCATCATCAATTTGGATCCAGCTCTCATTTTACTAGCTCTGTGGGGACCACCGGTCACAGGCCCATAACGTTCATTAAAGGAAAGGAGAGTCTGAATAAAAATAAAAGCCATTCCTTGCTGCAGTTACAGACTATTTAAGCATCTGCTCTGATCCTGGCATGTGGTGAATTTGTACAGTGCCTGTCTTTAAGGTAACCATAGGCTAATGAGCTAAAGACTTGGTGTTAGTCGTATTTTGCTGCATAACCAAGAACCTAAAATTTCAGTGAATAGAACAGCACACATTTATTTTTCTTATTTATAGACCTGGAGGTTGGTTGGAGTTTGATCCTTGTGGTTTGGGTTTGGTTGGGTTTAGCTCAGCTCACCTGCAGGCCACAGCTGGGCTTGGGTCCCCATTGGCCAAACCCAACTTCCCAGGAACTAGAAAGGTACTCCACCTGCTCTGGTGGGAGGTGCTGCATGGCCCCATGGCAAAGCACTGGGAATGGCATGCCCACAAACACACAGATAATTGCAGTGTCAAGTGGTGGTCAATGAGGACACAAGTCCCTAAGACCTCAGTGTGGGGGGATCAGAGGCTGTTCCATGTGGCCAACATGGTGCGGTTGAAAGTGAGGCCTGATATGAGTCTATAACAAAGGCCAGGGGCAGGTCTGCACAGGAGACCTTCTCCACTGTGTTTCATCATTGACATCTGAAGGTACCCTCCCTCGCCATTCTGATGGCACCGAGCAAGGGAAGGGCTGGTTGTAGCTAGGAAGAATTTTAAATGTCAACGGTGAAGGCTTTCATGACATTCTACTTATTAAGTTTTAACTAAGTCTGACCCATCAGATTCTCTTTTCCTAAGGAAGGGAATTCCGACTGTGGCCCAAAGAAGGGAACAACTCGGGTGCACAAGAGAATTCAAGTGTATTCTGGCCACTTTTCTTGAGCATGCCAGTGTTCACAGGTGACTTTAGAGAATTGAAAGCAGACCTCCTTCCTGATTTTGCCACCTGCCTGGCTCCCAGAGAAGAGAAAAGCAGCTTGTATAAACCAAGTGGCTTTATCGGAGTAAATCCAAAGTTATCAAAAGATAAATGTGACCATAGAAGACAGTTTTCTTGACTTTGCATTTTTATTCACTCCTGGGCCATTGACCTGCCAAGGATCCTCCTGAGTCATTAGGAATGAGTTAGGAAGCGTGTTCTAGGCATATGGTCCCTGCCATGTAGACCTCATGAAAAGGCTAAGTGGTAGGTACTTTTATTTATTCCCATTTTATGAGGGAGTTGAGGCCTAGGATCATTGCCCCACGTCATCCCACTGGGAAGTGGCAAAAAGCCTCTAAATAAAGCTTTTTCTAATGGATGCAGAAAAGCTGCTTCTACTTCAAGGTTAGGGCAGCTGACCTGTGGGCATGTACATCCCTCTGAAAGGGTTGCGATCCTCGGTCCAGCATCTTCCAGAGGCTTCTAGAGGCTGGAGCAATGTGCATGGCATGCTAAAGAAAGACTCTCCAAGACGTTCACTGGTGAGTGACACCTTACATAGCAGTCTTTGCAGATGTAATTAGGGATCTTGCCATAAGGAGATGATCCAGGATTATCTGGAGGGGTCCCCAGTGTTATCACAAGTATTCTTATAGGAGGGAAGCCGAGGGAGATTTTAAACACACTAACAGAGGAGACCAGATGTCTACAGAAGCAGACATTGGAGTGATGTGGCCACAAGCCAAGGAACACCAGTAGTGACCAGAAGCTGGAAGAAGCAAGGAACAGGTTCTCCCTGAGAGCCTCTGGAGGAAACACAGTGCTGCCAAAACCTTGATCTTGGCCCAGTAAAACTGATTTTGAATTGCTGGCCTCCAGAACTATGATTGAGTGCATTTCTGCTGTTTTAAGCCACAAGATTTGTGGCAATTTGTTACAGCAGGCACAGAAAACCGATACACATGTGCTAACTGAACTCTAATACCCTTTTATTCAGCAAACACTTCCCAAGGGTTTGGTATGTTCCAGGAACAAGGGATCAGAAATGAGTCAAGCTGCCTGGAGCGAGGCAGAGATCTGGGTGGGAGATAGAGAGCAGACCTGCAGAGAAGGGGCCCAAGCTGAATTTCCATTGACACCACTGCCCTGAGACAGAATCATCGCTGGTGTCTGCATTAGCAATCTGGGCGTGAAACCTCATTCTGCTGCCCAGTACTGTGTGACTTGGGTTAGGTCATTTACTTCCATAAAAGTGCACGTATTTCACCTGTCAAATAACTATGGTAACAACTACCTCACAGAGATTAAGGTTCTTGAGTGAAATAATAATAATTAGGTCCTGACATGGGGACGGTGCTCAGAGCACATTGGGGTGTGACTATCCAAACCCACAGGGGTTGACTGAAGTCTCCACATGTGTAATTGGAGAAGGACAAAGAAACCTTCCCACACTCAAGTGCCATTGAACTGGAACACTCAACCATTAGTAATGTATTTCCTCTTCAAGTTCCTTTTTGAGATCCAAAGTCCTGGGAGATGTTACGCTTTCTGCCATTAGCTCCTAAGAGTGAAAATAGGAGCTGCTCTCCTAACCAGCAACCCAAAGCCACCAGGCACTTTGGACGAGCCACGCAATGAATGATGAAGACAGGGTGGAAGGGCAGAGACAGACTGAAGGCAAACACTGCCTGTGCAGTGTCACTGGTCGCTGGTGGTTACGGCTGGGTTAGGGTCTCTGGAATATAATGCTGTAGATAGAGGTGTCGAGTAGACAGGTCCTCAAGGAGAAATCCAGTTTTCTTATCTCTTTGTTTGCCTGTGGTGGCCAAGAAAGTTAAATGTGTTTGAATGTCATGGGCTAAGCGTCAAGGTGATGGCAGAAAAGGGAAGCGGGGGCCCTGGTCCCAGCTGGAAGCCTCCCCATCTGGACGGACATGGATGACAGGCAGGATAAGGGGAGGAAGCGTTCTGCTTTCTGCTTGTAAATGCTTTTAGAGGCTGAGAAACCTCAGGAGCCTCTCAGCCAAGGAGATAATATTCCCCAGCCACAGACTGTTCCCAGCATGTTTGCATTACATTTCAGCCACATGGAAGTCTTCATGCAATGTGTGCCAGAGCCACATGCTTTCACATGCAACACACATCCCCAGCCTGCATGTTCATTGCTGTGGCACCCATGCAGGGTCCTAGAAAACCTTACACAGAGGGAGGGACATTTGTCCAAGGGGGTCTTGGAGCGGTGACATTTCTACATGGTGATCCATGTGTGACTGTGCTCTCTAGCCTAGGGTAAATAGAAGGCACAGGGCTTTCCAGACTTATAGTCCAGGTCTCTGCAGTTGAACTCTGGAGCTAGAGAAGGTGTTTTGGTTACTTAGGCACAGGCAGCAGATCATTCACTAGGTGAATGGGGATCAAGACTCAAGCTGAAAGCCCAGCTCTCAGGAATCTTTCCTGACTCCAGGGAGGCATCATTGAGTGAGCAGGCCTTGCAGGGAAGAGGCTGATGGAAAGAATCACCTGCACACAGAAGGATGCTCCTGTCTAGTTCACAGATTAAATCTCCCACGTGCAAACTGGCTGAGATGCAGAAGGCCTTCTGATAGAGCAAGACCAGACGTGCATTAGGAAAGGCAAACCCGTGCCAAACATTCACTACACCTCTCAGATGTTCACCGTGGGCATCATTAATCAATCATAACAGTCCTTCCAATCTGGTTCACTCTCAGCCTCAGAATCCTTCTTTTTTTTTTTTTAAATATATTTTATTGATTTTTTACAGAGAGGAAAGGAGAGAGATAGAGAGTTAGAAACATCGATGAGAGAGAAACATCGATCAGCTGCCTCCTGCACATCTCCTACTGGAGATGTGCCCGCAACCAAGGTACATGCCCTTGACCGGAATCAAACCTGGGACCTTTCAGTCCGCAGGCCGACGCTCTATCCACTGAGCCAAACCGGTTTCGGCACAGAATCCTTCTTAACACGGTGCTTCAAGCAGCTGAAGAGGCGCTATCCGCGGTGCCATGCCAGCCCCTGATCTCATAGCCTCCCCATTCTGCTCACACGCTGGAGTTGCTTGCCAAGCCGCAGCCGTTCTTGAGGCTGGAATCTGCCTTGGCCCAGTCCCTTCTGGGTGCCTTCAACAGGTCCTTTCTTAACACCACCTGGTTCTGAGCCCTTCATCTGAGTTGTGCAACCCCATCTCAGCCTGTCATGCCGCTCATTAAAATTCTGCATCTGCCCCAGTTATGTTGGCTGCCTGATGTGTCAGGGCCCGTATGAGTGACACCTGCTTGTCACCCACAAAAGATGAGGCTCCTTGTTTACAAAATTCCAGTGTGAATGGGTGCCCACAGCTCCATCCAGACAGAACATACAATTAGCCAGTCACTCAAGACAGAGTTCTGTCTGACTGTCTCACTGTTTTGTCCCAAGTCACACAAAACAGTCCAGCCCGATGTCACCTGGCCCTGTCCTGTGCCCCATACCCCCCTCCCCACTCTAAGCAGGACTGGGTGAGGTTTTGTGTGGATGGCATTCTAATATGGAGCTAGGCAGCAACTTGGGAAACGCATTCTCTGTTAACTCCTACAGACCTGTGTGAACATCATTCTTCCCTGCGAGTCTCCATGTGCTGCAGGGGCTGGCAGAGAACTGTCATGAGTTTGTTTCACTTAAAAGTATCCATTCAGTCCTTGATCCCTCCTGCAGGAGTAGTTGCAGCTGTACATAATGTATAGCTTTTTTTGTTTTGAAACCAAAGAAACTTACATTCTGGGGAACCTGGAAGTTTTGAAAGGATGTGGACTCAGGCTCTAGGGCAGTGGTTCTCAACCTTCTGGCCCTTTAAATACAGTTCCTCATGTTGTGACCCAACCATAAAGTTATTTTTGTTGCTACTTCATAACTGTAATGTTTCTACTGTTACGAATCATAATGTAAATATCTGATATGCAGGATGGTCTTAGGCGACCCCTGTGAAAGGATCATTCGACCGCCAAAGGGGTCGCAACCCACAGGTTGAGAACCGCTGCTCTAGGACCTAACTGCTTTCTGATGGGCCTCTATGAAATAAAGCTAGCAGACACCAAACACACATAGAACAGAAAGAAAACAAACTTATTCTAACACTTGGAGTGGGGGAAACGAGTTAAGTCGGCTCGCGTGAATTGCGCGTACTCCGCGGGAGCCGTCTTTAACTTGGTTCATATAGATTTGCGGTGGAGTGCGGGAAACGTGTAAACTCGGGCCGATTGTAACTGCGTATTACCAAATATTTGTTTGTAATCCACCCTTTTGGTGGATGGAACAAAACCAAAAGACAGAGCCATCTTATATTTTGGCGGGAAATTCACCCCACACCGGAGTGCTAAGAAGAAAGTAAATGTGACTTAAGCAGCCCTGGCTTCTGATTCCATTTGTACAAACCCCGTTCTGATACACAAAGGCAGACACTGTTCTGAGAGGTTCACATATTCAAATCTCCTGAATTTCACACCACCGCTATGAGACAGGTGCAATTCGTGTGCCTGTCTGTGGGTGAGGAGGACAAGTGGGGGTGGGAGGGGCAGGCACCATGCAGGTCACACAGGAGAGGGATTGGCAGAGGCAGGTCAGCCCTAGAGAGACCCCCTTCACCACAGCACATGGGCAGAAATGTTGGGAAATTCTGTGGTGGATTTTCCACACCGGACAGGAGGATCCCACATAATGGTTTCTGTCTGAGGGTGGGATGGGGATTATTCTTGACTTGATTGAGATTAGAGGCGAGAGTGACTTGTCCAGTTAAAATCCCTCCACATATCAAATTAGAGCAGGACGCACAGCACTTTCCACTACAGGGGTTCTGAGAAGTTAGAGGCAACTTCATCCTTCCCTCCTAACAGATTTGAACATTTGCAAAAATCCTGCTTCTTGGTCCGGAAGTGGTGGGGCGGGGGGGGCTGTTTATGATATCACAGAAGGGAGGTCTGTGGTATGCATCACACTGATCCCACTCTTTTCATCACAAGAATGTCCTAGTTTTATTTTTTTTATATTTACTCTCTCCTGGAGGTCATCAGAGATGTAATAGGATTCAAAACATGGTGCCTTTGCACGTCACAGGCCATTGGAATCCTCTCATTCAAGTACTCTCGTTTGAACTAGCTTGAAAATGCCCACCTGCCTCACTCGACATTAAAGAAGGGCAGGCAATTGCCCTACCATACAGGCAGGTCATTCAGCCATGAGCTGTCCCTTCTGACTCTGTGGGCAATTTTTCTCTAGTCTCTGAGTCAGGTCCTTCCTTTCAATTCTCACCCTCCCCCCCCACCCCCGCCTCGCCTCCCTCACACCTCTCACCTCTCTTAAAGACTTGGGTTTCAAATTTACTCACTAGCCATGTCACAGGGAGAAAGTTACAGGACCTCACTTTTCTTTTTTTCCTTTATATTCTTTTTTTTGTTTTGTTTTGTTTTGTTTTTTTTGTTTGTTTTTTAATATATATTTTTTATTGATTAAGATATTACATATGTGTCCTTATACCCACGTTACCCCCTACCCCCTCCCCCCCCCCCGCTCATGCCCCCCCCCCACTGTCCGTGTCCATTGGCTAGACCTACATGCTTGCATGTAAGTCCTTTGGTTGATCTTTCCCCCTTACCCCCACCCTCCCCTAGGGAAGCAGAGAGAGGTGAAGCGATGAGTGAAGACTGTAAAGTCATCATGAGCCTCTAAGAAAGACAACACCCTTTCAACATGCGCTTCGCAAAAACAAAGGAATATGGGGATGAAGATACATACCACGAGCACATTCGCAACATACAAGAATCTAGAGCATTCATGAAACGATACAAGAGTGGCTGTGAAGGAATCTTCCTGCTTCACGTCAACCAAGATGAGTGTTGGTAGACGCATTAACTTCTTGGGAAGCTGGGCGTGGCTAGGAGCGGTAGGAGGGTCCATGCGAAAGTACCCCCCATTGA
>NW_005871262.1:594041-720990 GCF_000147115.1 Myotis lucifugus | reverse complement strand
CCTTTCAGCATTTCATATAATGCTGTTGGTGGTGATGACTCCTTTAGCTTTTTCTTATCTGTGAAGCTCTTTATCTGACCTTCAATTCTGAATGATAGCTTTGCTGGATAAAGTAATCTTGGTTGTAGGTTCTTGCTATTCATCACTTTGAATATTTCTTGCCACTCCCTTCTGGCCTGCATGGTTTCTGTTGAGAAATCAGCTGACAGTCGTATGGGTACTCCCTTGTAGGTAATTGACTTTTTTTCTCTTGCTGCTTTTAAGATTCTCTCTTTGTTTTTTGCTCTTGGCATTTTAATTATGATGTGTCTTGGTGTGGTCCTCTTTGGATTCCTTTTGTTTGGGGTTCTATGCGCTTCCTGGACTTGAAAGTCTATTTCTTTCACCAGGTAGGGGAAGTTTTCTGTCATTATTTCTTCAAATAGGTTTTCAATATCTTGCCCTCTCTCTTCTTCTGGTACCCCTATAATTCTGATGTTGATACACTTGAAGTTGTCCCAGAGCCTCCTTACACTATCTTGGTATTTTTGGATTCTTTTTTCATTTTGCTTTTCTGGTTGGGTGTTTTTTGCTTCTTCGTATTTCAAATCTTTGACTTGATTCTTCCGCTCCTCTGGTCTGCTGTTGGGAGTCTGTATAATATTCTTTATTTCAGTCAGTGTATGCTTAATTTCTAGTTGGTCCTTTATCACAACATCGAGGGTCTCATTAGATTTCTTGAGGATCTCACTACATTTATCGGCGGTTTCCATAAAATTCTTGAAAAATCTTAGAACCGTGGTTTTGAACTCTATATCCAGTCATTTGCTGTCCTCCATTTCTGTCATTTGTGACCTGTTTCTTTGTCTTCGCATTTTGTCTGCTTCCCTGTGTTGGTAGAGTGGTTTTGTGTGCTAGGTGTCCTACAGGGCCCAGTGGCTCAGCCTCCCCAGTTACCTGAAGTAGACACTCTTGGTGCACCCCCTTGTGGGCTTTGTGGACAGTCTTGTTGTAGTTATGCCTTGGTTGTTTTAGGTGTCACTGGGAGGAATTGACCTCCAGGCCAATTGGCAGTGAGAATCAGCTGTGTCTGCAGTGGGAGAACTTCTGTGCTGAAGACACCCTTCTGGGGCAAGACTTGCTTCAGTGGGGCTTTGGTGCTCACTGAGTCTGCCCCCTGAGTGTGTTCCTTATGAATCTGAGGAGTTATAATCTGGGTGGTCCCACTCCGACCACTGGGTACACTGGCTCTTGGATCTAAGGAGGTGCTAATTAAGCCTCTTCCTGAGGTTACCCAGCACGAGCTACGAAGAGATATGCAGATTCCCCTTCCTTTTTTGGGGGGGTTTGGGGGTGCCCAGATGAGGCCCAGCTGAGAAGCAATGCAAGCCACTGTGGGGCCTTGGGCCTTCTCTTGGAAGTTCTGGGTCTGTCTGGCCCAGCTGCAATTTGTTAGGTAATTGTCAGGTTGCAAAGGACCCGGGCATTCATATGCAAAAGCCTTTGCAGCAGCCTGGATGGGGCGGGGTCTCGGAATCAACAGGGCCGAGCAAGCAGCTATGGCTGATTCTCAGCCCTGCCCTAAGGGGCCGCGAGTCTCAGTGTCCTGGTAATTGCTGCAAGCACCTCTGAGGGAAGGCCGCCCTCATGTTCCGAGTTCTGCTTGCTGCCAGACCGTCCAGTTTCTCCCCGTATGAGCCCTGGGACCCCAGAGATTTCCCGGAACCGGAGTTCAGAGCAGTCGGGAGCTTGTGACTCCCTCCCAATTCAAAAAGACAGCCACATCCTCAGGTGCCCACCCCTTTCCGCGAGCGCCGGAGCCTCCGTACCTCTGCACTTCACTTTCGTAGCTCCTCTGAGTCTGTGTGCTCTTCTCTTTCCTTCTAGTTGCAGAATTTCCACTCAGCCAGCCTTCCTGTGGTTCTGGATGATGACCGTTCTGTCTTTTAGTTGTACTTTTGAAGTTGTTGTCGGAGGCAGCAATTTCCGGTGTTTTTCTATGCCGCCATCTTGGTTCATCCTCTTTTCCTTTATATTCAATGGGAAGAAGATATTAGTGTGTGTGAACCTCTGATGGTTTGCAGAAAGTAGGTCCTCCATTTACAGAGTTCCTTTTTCTTATAGATTGAGGAGGATAAGGAACATATTCTTATTACTGGCTTTATATTTTTCTTGGCATTGTCCACTCATCAGGTCTGCTCTCACCTCAAGCCCTCTTCCCTCTGCCACCTGACACCCTTGCAGCCTCCCCTCCTTCATCAGCTAGTGTATGTCCTGGGAAACACAAATGATTCTAGTACTGGGTCAAAATAGACCACTGGGAACGTGAATTATTGGACTATAGTGAAGTTCAAATAAGAAAATACTGGTTTGCAAGTGTGCTTCTGAGCAGCTGCATGAGCTTGAGCAAACCACAAAATCCCTCAGCCTTCCATGAGAGGGTTGGCAGTCTGAAAAGTCCTTCTGAAGCCAGGATTCTGGAATGGTCTCTCCTCTCTTCTCCCTTCTCCGATTGTTCTTCCTCTTCCTTTCATCTTTCCCTCTCTCCCTCAACTCTCCCCTCCATCTTTTTTTCTCTTCCTCTCTCCCTCCTCATCCCCCCATTCCCTCCCTCTCTTTCCTCCTTTTCTCTCCTGCCCCTTCACTTGTGCCCAGCACTGTGAAATGAGATCATGCAGGTTGCTGTCCAGACTCCCATCAAGTCTGAATATTCTATGACTTCCATTAGGAAGTGTCTCAGTGCTAGTAGGGTCTGCCAGGTGTGCCATGAAGGCATGCCCCAAACTGCATGCTTCTCTCTATCTCTTGGCTGCCACCCCCTCCCAGTCACCACCATCCTTTCTTCTATGCACTGACTTCCCGCCTGAGTTGCTGGCTTCCACTCTGGTCTGCATGAGTCATGTTTACCCACTGGAGTCAACTTGACTTGCTGAGTTGCAGGTTGATTGGATCCCTTCCTTCTCTTGCCCAAACTGAAGGCTGACTATCTCCCCTGAATAAACCCAAACTCCTCCCTCTGCTTGCAACCCAACACCTGCCTCCTTCCAATCTCACAGTTGAAGACAGTCAAGACCAATGAAGTAAGCATTCCTTTCAAGTTTAATCTATCAATACGAAAACCAATAAACCATTTGATGATGGCATTTGGTCAAACCAATGAAGAAGAACATATTTTAAAAATGATGAATACTAGGGAATATTCAAAACCAGATGAAATGTCAGAACCCTTGGAGAGCTGGTTACAAAAGATGAAAATAAGAAAGTACTTTTCTAGGATAGAAAAAAGAATTTTAGAACAGACTCATTAAATGGCACAGCTGGTGTTAGTACAATTGGCTTCAAGGAAATAAAAATGAAAAGACCGAGAGGAGAATTCATCCTGGTTAGGCTGAGGGTTGGTTTTGATCCTGATTATGAATTACAGGCAACACTCATTGTTTCAACTGTCCCTAAACACTAGTCCCCGTTTGCAAGGGCAGTGACCCCAAGCATCCCTCCTTTGAGAATTCGGTGCCTCGTGCTGCAGATCTCAAGGCCAGCGTCCCATCGTTTTGTGGTTTCCCAGATGCCAGGCATTCAGGGACCAGAGCTGGAAATCATTACACTCTCAAAATAGAGCTGATTGTGAAATCACAGGCCATCCTATTGTTCTAAGATTTTTCTAACATTGACTTAGTCAGTTGCATCTAAAAAAAATCATTCTTTGCACATGTTCTCAGGCTAAGCTCCCTGTCCGTATGAGATGGAATTTCCAAGCAGGCAGAAAATAGGCCCTTGGACATGGCAGTCACCAATCCCATTTTTCAGGACAATGATCTAGAACCAAATCCCATCACTGCCACTCACCAGCTCTGGGACCTGACCCTCATTCCTCCAGTATGGGGATTGAGTATATTTATTAACAGGCAGGAGTAGGATCCCATTTATCTTATTGTGTACAGGATAAAAATAAACAAAAGAATGGACAGGAAAGAAGGTATGGAGGGGGAATAAGTAACAGCTGGACATGAGGCTTATGTAGAAGACCACATGGAATACAGGCTAGAAGTGAGCCAAAATTTGGATTTGAGTTTCCCAGCAGCCCATGCAAAGAGAAAAGCAATAAAAGGTGAATAGTATCCTGTAGCTCTCCTGTGTTCCCTTACAAGTTTCACTCTAAGGCTGCCTTCCTGGCCCTGGGTCATTTCCACCCTATCTACCTGGATGCAGGGTAGAGGCAGATGGGAGAGGTCACTGCCGTGGCCATGGCAGGCTAGGCTCCTATGACTGGTGACTTCTGGTGTTTTAATCTAATATGCTATGAAAAAAAGTAATATTGATGCTATGAAACTTTTAATAAAATTACAGGGTACTGGTGGGACTACTGTATGGTGCTCTAGGTGAAGCACAATTGATACAAGCATATCAAACCTGGTGCATGCCCTCAGGAACTTGGAAATTTGTTTGTGGATCCAGGACAAGGTATACTTACTCAATATTATAGCATTAATGTTTTTCTAGGTTGGGTTCTATGAGAAATGTAAATGGTTCATTTGGGTGACCTCAGAGAATACAAGTAGAGGAGGGGGAAGTGAGTCAGGGCCAATTAATCCTGCATTCCAGGATGGAAAGGGGAGTCACTAAAAAGTGTCATAGGCAGAAAATAAAGGAAGAAGGTCATAACAAGAGAGGATTACCATCCCCCAAGACTCTTCTCTATTATACATTCAGTCATCCACTATTAGTAATAATATTCTACTATTAGTAATAATATTCACGAGTACAGAGATAGGAGAGAAAGCAAACACGGTATGGTGCCAGGGGACCATTGCGCTGAAAAGGTGAAGACAAATCAATTGGTCATGAGTTTTGGGTATGGGAATATGGTCAAAGAGACTAAATTCTGTGAGTATTCACAGGCTGGGATACTCAGCTGTCTGTACCACATGAGCTCAGTGTCAGGGTCCTATTCCTTAGACCCTATTATCCCAATCCCTGGACAAGACAATATTTAAATAAATTCTTTGTGCTTATGTGTGCTAAAAGCAATCCTTATTGGAATGAGTCATTAAGTGGGCTAATTCCTTCTTTATCATATAGAAAATGGATTTTTCTTTGTAAACATTTGGGGAGCAGGCTTTATGTCAGCTAGTTTCACACACTTCCTGTCTTAAGCACTGTCTGTATCTTTGTTCTGATTCCATGCCCACCTATATCCTTTTAGACCATTTATGTATGTCTCAGACTCTCTCATTTTGAGATGGGAATGTCCACTGGGGAATGAGCATCTTGCTGGTTGAACATTTAGAGTAAGCATGAAACTAGTGGTGAAGTGGGGCAGCCTGGCTTTGGACTCTGGCCACATTTGCCAATTTCAGAACGTGGACAATTACTTAACTTTTCAAAGCCATAGCTTCTCCAATTGTAAAGTGGGGTACACATTCTCATCCTTAGCCAAGGGTTATTTTGACAGTTAAGTCAAAATATAGTCACCTGATCACTAACACACCCGCTCCTGGCCTTCTTCCCTGCCCTGTCTCACATTCCCTATCCACCACTGAAGTGGGGTGCACTGGCACCACCTCCAAAATTAACAACTTATACTCAAGTTCTTGTCTCAGGTTCTGCTTCTAGGGTGGGGGGGAGCAAAACTAAGGCAGATAATTTATTCAGTGAAAATAATCAGGTGACCACTATACATCTGGATTAAGACAAAGAAGTATTTTTTTCTCCTCAAATTAAAAAAAACACACAACTTTGTAGGTAATGGTTTTATATAGGATTAAGATCATTATCTTTAGCAGAGCAAATCTATTCAAATTTATGCTCTATGATACACTAGTTCTGGAATATTAGAATAATCAATATAACATATTGAGCAGAGTCTTTGACATAAAGTAATTCTTGTGAATTTTAAAAATAATATTTATTAAAGTATAATTTCCATACAATAAATTCATGCATTTTAAGTATACAGTTTAATAAGTTTGGACAAATGTATGCAGTCATGCAAACACCTCCCCAATAAAGCTAATGTGTCCATAACCCCAGAAAGTCCTTTTACCATTGACAGTCTACTTTCACCTCATCCCTTTCACTTCAGGGGAGCATTGACCAGCTCTCTATCACTATAGTTCAGTGAATTTGATTTAAAGACATGATTAACAGGTTGAATTTAGTCAAATAGGTAAATAACAGTGTTTCAAAAAGAATTGCTTTATGTTCTGTCATTTTTTTTAAATCAAAATAAGTTGTATTTGTCACTTCTGTGACTGATAAACTGGAAGAGAAAGTCAGTTTCAGAATTGATGGGTTTTCTCCTGACTCTTAGATACAGTGAGATGAGAGGTGGGATGGGAGGGCAAATAAAAGTGGAATGGATTTAAAATTCGGAATGACCTCTGCTGTGAACTTTTCAGAAACACAAATCTGCAACACATCCATTACATTAGAGAAAACTCCTTCAATCATAACTGATCTTCACTCCACTTCTCGGAATATTAAGCCATATCAAATTAAGGCCAAATCTTCAATATCTTATCTGGGCAAGCCCAAGGAAGGAAGTTCCATAAAGGATATGCATGAATTGTTCTCTGAGTCAATAAATAATTGCTCAATAAATATTTATAGGGTTTCCTCTGTGCACTAAGGTCTGCCCTACACCCTGTCACAGACAGACAAGGCATCTCATGCCTCCAAAGGTAGATAATAGCTAAGCAATAATAACTCAACAAGGGGAAAATCAGTGTCAGGCAGAGAAGGAAACAGAGGGAGATATGGAAGATACCACTTTAGATGGTGTCTCTGAGACGATCATCTGTAAGCTGATTCTGGATGACATAGAATGAGCTCGGATGGCACAGACTGAGGGAATGCATGACAAGTAGAAGGAGCTATTTATGAAATGGCCTTGAGGCTGGAACCAGCATGGCACATTCCAAACCTGAGAGCAGGTTAAGTTGTTGCCAGTGCATAGAATCAGAGGTGGGGAGAGTGGAGTGAGATAAGGAGGGAGCTCATAGAAGGACCATATCCTGAAGAGGGGGAGGGGAGTCGTGCTTATTGTATATTCTAGGAGAAGTCATTGGTGAATTTTGAGATGATTTCTGTTTTCAAAAGTTTACTCTGAATGCTACAGGGGAGATGACATTGTGGAGGGTGAAGAAGCAGAAGTTTGAATCCACTTAGTCACTCCAGTAAGAGATGATGAGGCCTTGAATCCCTGGTGCCCAGCATCGCATCTACTTGAGGTAAGGTAAATAGGATATGCTGGCATCAAGAATAACATTCACACCTTGGCATATAAACTATGGGCGGCCGTGGAACATGTAAAGTCAGGGAGCTAGTTTGAAGATTCATCAACCTTTACATGATATTTCAACCAATAGACAAGCCAAGGAGAGTGTTTATAAGAAAAAGGAAGGGAGGGTTCTGCATATGGAAGACAGCAAAGGAGACAAGAAGGAGGGGCCAATGAGGTTGAAGAAAAATGGGATCATAAATCAGGGAAGCCAAAAATAAAGTATTTCAAGAATGATTTATTTGGGAAAGTAAAATCCAGGAAAAATGTAACCACTGCTACTTTGATGAGGAGATGTGGTGGTACAGCATCAAGCAGACTGAACAGGAGAAGTTACAGTCACTGTGGCAAATCCCCCTGGGGCCGTCTTGTTGTCAAAGTCACACATCCTGTGGTTCTGCACCCACCAGTACTGTTCTGGTTTTCTGCTTTGCACCACAGAGCAAATGATTCTAAGTCAATATTTGTTTATTTTCCCCATTGTATTTCACCCTGTATCTCTGAAGAAATGAGATTTGGCATAATTATCACACTGCTCCATGATGTCATATAGCATGCAGGTTTTATTAAAGAAGTCTCAAGTCCCAGCACGTGCACTTGTTGAGAGAAACATTCTTGGGTCATTCAATAGTCAGTCATTCCTGTCTCATTTTACATGTTTGCTCTTTAAAAACATTTTATGCAGCACAGAAACAAAAGAAATATAGGAAGTCCCAGGAGAGTATGCTTTGGAACTAATTCTGGTTCAGACATATGGTATCATTCCAAAACCTTGGCATTGTTTTCCTCCTACATTTGCATTTCAGTTTTCCAGAGCTAATCCCTTTCAGCATACCAAAACCCACTTAGGCTACAAAATAAATGCTAATTCAGAACATAGATTTTTACTTTATTTGGGACATGCCCCCGACAGCAACTAACTAGTTTGTCTAATTAGCCAAAGTCTCCAGATTGGAACCGATGTTGTTTCTCCATACTTCATTCTTATCTTTTGAGAAGCCTACTTTCCAATATGCATAGAGTTAACTGTTTTCTTTATCGATGATTCTTTAACTGGTCACACAAGCCACATGATGTCATCACGGAAGAATGCTAAGCTCCAGCAAAACACTCAGCTTCTCAATTTATCTTTGACCAACTTGGAAACAATTTTGCCAATATGATTCAACTACCAAAAAATTAACAACAAAAACATTCCCAGCAGTGGCCTTTGCCCTTGTATATGGCTTTGCCTTTGCTTAGGGACGTGGGAGCTGCTGTTTTCCTCTGGGAAGTCAGGGACGATGGCATTACCCTGAACCAGACAAAGAGACACAAGAGACAAATACATGCTCTCTCTTGTTCTTCGCCCTCAAAGGTGGTGTGCCAAGGGATGAGTTGAGCTACCCCTTTCACTTTGGTTCTCTAACAGATTACTACTTCCTATCATGGATGGAAGGGCAGAGTTGAAGGACAAGACTCTGCTGCCCTGCCCTAACCATTTTCATAAAGATCATCAGAACCTCCGGATTATTAATGGTCCCTTTCAGTTCTTACCTTCACTGCCTTTCTGCAGCATTTGGGGTTCTCCTCCATGCCTGCTCCTGTCTTGCCAGGTCCCCTTTCTCTGCTGGCCTCTTCAATGTAGTCTCCCTAGGATCCTGCCCACAATTGCCTTTTCTTCTCACAAATAAACCTTCGAAGTGATGTTCACCTCAAAGGCTTCCCCAAATAGGTGTGGCAGTCTAGGTCTCTCTCTGTGTTTAAGTTTTATAAGCTCTCAGCTGACCGTATTCACCTGGATTTTTATCCATTCGTTTACTCACTTGCTCATTCATCTAATAATCTGGGGATGTCTACTTTCTAGGGCAGGGTGGGGAATTGGGAGAAAATAAGACAGCACTATCCCTTTGCTCATCTACTAAGTCGGTGTTACCACCACAAGTATATCAAACTCAAAATGATCATGGCAGAACTCAACATTTTGGACCTTAAAACTCCCTCCTTCCTGGTCCCTGGTACTCAAGGCATGAACTGGACCAATCCATCCCAAACCCTGGTAATTCTATTCTCTATCTCTCAAATCAGCCACTTTTCTCCATCCACGTTTCTGCCATCAGCAAACCTTGGTTAAGTTACTCCAGCTCTTACCTGAACTATGGTGACCACATCCTGATTTATCTTCTCTGTTTTCTCAGGATAAAGTTCAGCCTCTTTAACGTGGCATGCAGGCTCCCAGGATATATCCCTGCCCACTCCCCAGCCTCCCATTCTTATATCCTCAATCAGACCCCAAAGGAGCCACACTGACACTCGTACAGTTGTAGGCATGTGCCTGGTTCTCCTGGCACTTTTGCTCATGGAGTTCCCCACCCCCCACCCCATGTCCCCACTCCACTCCTTCCCAATCCTATTCCCTTGCTAATTCCTATGACTCTCTAGGAAGTCAACTCCCCAAGGCTAAAGTGTGAGGTGATAGCTCATCTTGGTTTTAATTTGCATCTCTTTGATGATTAATGACCTTGAGCATCTTTTTACATGTTATTGGCCATCTGTAAGTACTCTTTGGAGAATTGTCTATTCAGGTCCTTTGCCCATTTTTTAAATTGGATTGCTTGTGGTTTTGGTGTTGAGTTTATAAGTTCTTTATAAATTTTGGATATTAACCCCTTATCAGATGTGTCATTGGTGAATATGTTCCCCCATTCAATGGGTTGTCTTTTTGTTTTGTTGATGGTTTCCTTTGTTGTGCAAAAACTTTTTAATTTGATGTAGTCCCATTTGTTTATTTTTCCTTTGCCCAATGAGATATAGCAGAAAAAATACTGCTATGAGAGATGTCCCAGGTTATACTGCCTATTTTCTTCTATAATTTTTATGGTTTTGAGTCTAACATTTAGGTCTTTAATCTACTTTTAGTTTATTCTTGTGCATGGTGTAACAGAGTGATCTAGTTGCATTTTTTTCATGTATCTGTCCAATTTTCCCAACATCATTTATTGAGTAGACTGTCTTTACCTATTGCATGTTCTTACATCCTTTGTCAAATATTAATTCACCATGAAGGCATGGGTTTATTTCTGGGTTTTCTATTTTGTTCCATTAATCAATATGTCTGGTTTTCTGTTGTTGTTTGTTTGCTTTTTGCCTTACCTAAGGATATGTTTCTATTGATTTTGGAGAGAGAAGAAGGGAGAAAGGGAGAGAAAGAAATATTAATGTAAGAGAGAAAAACATCAATCAGTTGCTTCCCACAAGTGCCCTGACTAGGGAGGGACTGAACCCACAACCTAGGCACATGTCCTGACTGGGAATCAAACTCAAAACCTCTCAGTGTACAGGACAATACTCCAGCCAACTGAGTCATGTGGTCAGGGCTATATGTTTGTTTTTATACCAATACCATGCTGTTTTGATAACTATGGCTTTGTAGTGTAGTTTAATATCAGGTAGCATGATAGCTCCAACTTTGCTATTCTTTCTCAAGATTGTTGAGAACATTTGAGGTCTTCCCTGGTTTTACATAAATTTTTGGAATACTTGTTCTAGTTCTGTGAAATATGCCATTAATATTTTGGTAGGAATTGCATTGAATCTGTAGATTGTTTTGGAGAGCGTGTACATTTTGATGTTAATTCTTCCTATTCATAAGCATAGTAGATGCTTTTACTTATTTGTATCTTCCTCAATTTCTCCAGTGTCTTATAATTTTTCAAGGACAGATCTTTTACCTCCTTGGTTAAATTTTTTCCTAGGTACCTTAATTTTGTTGTTGTTGTTATTGAAATTGTAAATGGGATTGTTTTCTTAGTTTCTCTTTTTGAGATAAAAGTATTTTTTATCATACTTTAAAATTTAACTTTTTTGTAACATTTTTGTAATTGCATGATAATCCATCATGTGAATTTATAGTAATTGAATTTGATATTTCTTTTGCTATTATAAAAATGCTGACATCTTTCTACATAAATCTTCCACAATTTTAAAAAATTCATCTTAGAGAGGGAGGGAGGGAGGAAGAGAGAAAGAGAGAGAGAGAGAGAGAGAGAGAGAGAGAGAGAGAGAGAGAGAAACATCCATGTGAGAGACACATTGATTGGTTGCCTCCTACACTTGCCTCCACCGGAATCAAGCCTGCAACCTAGACATGTGCCCTGACCAGGGATCAAATCTGCGACCTTCCTGTGCACAGGACAATACTCCAATCAATTGAGCCACACCGGCCAGGGCTCTTCCACACTTTTTTATTTTATGTCCTTGGCAGTTTATAGAAGTGGACTTATTATTACTAGGTCAAAAGTTATCAGCATTTATTTTTTATATATATATAACAAGCAAAGCCAATCAATACTGCGTATTTGGGGAAAATTTAATTCCAGGATATGCCTTCAAGACTGTATAGTCAGTCACCTTATCTCCATTAGCATCTACTATTATGATATGATACAGTGAGAATTCAGGTATAATACAGCCCTACATACACTCAATAAAGCCACCACACCTTCAATCTTGTTCACTGTGGATGAAGGCAAGGAAATGGATGAAGCAGTTTAGCCTCACCAAAGTTCAGTCTTAGCTGTTGGCTCGCAGAAGTCCCGGAGCTGCCAATGTGTTTTATCTCAATTTTGCAAGTGCGAAGTACTGGAGTTTAAAGCCAAGAACAATCCTTTCCAGGGATAAGAAACACATGTTTCCCAACAGTGGGACCAAAGCTTCTGACCTTTGGGCAGAAGCCTGCACATCTGCATCAGTGGGTAATTCTCTACAGGGAAGGAGATGTGGAGACCGGAGGTATACATGCTGAACAAATAAATACCACTCTGGGTAATTCAAGTAGCACTGGAAGCCCTTGCT
The DNA here is from genome assembly GCF_000147115.1 of Myotis lucifugus. NCBI lineage: Eukaryota > Metazoa > Chordata > Mammalia > Chiroptera > Vespertilionidae > Myotis > Myotis lucifugus. Next base: position 708,899 of record NW_005871262.1, on the reverse strand, counting down.
TTGTCTGAATTCTTCTGCCTGGGAAGTGAGAGGTCCACCTGGAAACAGTGCTGTGTTTCCATTGGCTCCCGGTCAATGAGGATAGGAAGTGCATCAGCACCACTAGCCCATACAGAGAGAAGAGGATCCCGTATCACTGACAATATGCAGAAATATCAAAGGACAGCGTGAGCTTGTCCTCTCCACGGTGGCCGTGGGACCGGGAACAAGGAGCTGGTTCCAGACCTCCACCAGTGGAGGCGGTTAGTGGGTGCTTTGAAATTCACTCATGAGCTAGGTTCTGTGGCTTGTGTTTGTTTTACAAATAACGTTTTTCTAATTTTAAGACTGGTTCATGCTCAATACATCAAACTTGAGAAACAGAACCGTTCAAATTTTTTAAAAATAACAAAACTCCTTCAAAATCTCATTGCTCAGAGACGACTTGGGTTAACATTTCAATGTAGGCCTTTCATATACTTGTAGATGTATAACACTACGTTGCTATTTTGTAGCTGATTTCTTTCTCTACAAATTTATCATGTCAATAAGTATTCTCCTATAAGATGGTGTTTTTATTGGCAGCACAGTATTCCATAACAATGTATCACAAATTATCTGATTAATCATCTACAATTAAACCTTAGATTTGGGATAACTTGATTGGAAAAACTAGATTTGATATTTTGAAATGAAGACTTTTTAAAAAATCACTGATTAAAAATCCACTTTGATACCTCTAACATTTTACTAATTTTTTTTTTCAGAAACTTCTGAGTAAAGATGGGGGTGAGACCAGATTTTAAAATTGTCCTCCCTCTAAAACTTAATGTCCTCATTAAATGGATGAACACCATCCCAAAGCACCAGCAGCCCTCAAATTACAAAACAAAAGGCCCTTTGCTTCAAGCCATAATATTTAGAAAATAGGAGCTAGTGAAAGAACAAAAGATTGCGAGAGTCTGCATGCTCAACAGGTGTGTCTGTCCACGGTTCACGCTGCCTCTGATATTACCCTTCAGAGAAGCCTATTGGTGGGGGAAAATTATTGACAAAATAGTCTTGACAAGGAAAAGTGCATGGAAACCATCCCTAAAACAGAATTACCACCCATGAAGTTTGTTGAAAATCCTCTAAAATACACATTCTTGCTTCTTCCCAATTGGGAGGAAGAGAGAGAAGGAAACCACAAAGAATCAAACAGTCACAAATAGCAAAACAAAATGCCCAGAGAAACCACATCAGACAACACTCGGAAGGAGCAGGGAAATCCAGGGAGGGACACAACCAGCCCCTCCCCTGCGCACTAGCAGTCCAGATGTTCTCCAAAAGGTTGGCAAGGGAGGTAAGTAAGAAGTAGACAAGTAAACGGCAGGTACAGGGCTCCCAGCTGGGTGTGCAGGGCTCCCCCTGGACTGGGAAGCCATCTGAGCACGAGGGAACCTCCCATGAAACGAGAATATCATTCCTATGAGTTGAGAGAACCCCATTTCAGGGCTTCTAGTAAAAAAGAGAGAAAGCAGAGACTGGGGTCCCAACCAAAGCTGTGTGCCCTGGGGCAAGCCCAGCTCTAACCCGCAAAGGGCCTGGGCCACATGCTGACCACGGACTACTAGTATATGCCTACCTTCTCAAAGGTGTAAACCAGTAACTAGGCATTGCATCGTTGAATATGTTCCATCATCTACATCAACTAATATGCCTCCATAAAGACAAAATCAATGGCATCAGATGCTGTCGAATTTTGTAAGAAAATCTAGAAGCATCTGAGTGCTCTGTCAGTGGTTTACAGGATTAAAAGTTTAAAGAATCACAAATAAAATTAAATCGAATTACAATTTTCATGACCAAAAGGTGAAGTAATGTTAAACTTTTAAAATAAAAATTAAAACACAAATAATCAGTGAATATAAAGTTGTCAATAAAATTTTGAATAAATGAAATCTATTTCATTTACTTATAAATAAATATTTTTATAAGTAAAACTATGTGTGCTTCTCACCTATTGGCTATCTCTTTTCTCATGTCTCGCAGACCCAGTGTACACACATGAAGGTAAGAGTAGCCGCCTTTCATTGCAGGGGTGGCGGTGGAAGAGCCATGCGCACTGTGAATGCCTCCAAAACCACATGCAGGAACACAAGAAGAAGTGGGATGACGGTTCCTGATGCTGTCGGAGCCCCACCCACTGTGCCAGGCACCAGTGGGGTCTGGCTGTCTGCGAGAAGGACTTGCCAACTCCTCCAGGTTAGCTTCTCTTCCCTCTGATCTCCTTCCAATGGCTCGGGTCCTTCTTGTATGCAAAGGAGTGTCCATCTCCAGTGCTGGCCAGAGCACAGCCCACACACCCTCCCTCTCTGAAACATGGCCTTTTTCTTTGATCAGAGGGCAAAGAATTTTAAACATGCTCACCACCCATCCAAATCTGGGGTTATCTCTGTAGCTTTCAGTTTAGAAACTTCTTTCTCATTTCTTTTTCATTTCCTCATTACTCCTGTGTTAAACTGAACACACACACACACACACACACACACACACACACACACACTCTGCCCCATATGCAGAATTGTATGTGGAATGTGTTTGCTGTAGGGACAAGGGCTCTCCGATACCATGCTGATTGCTTGCAGTTGGCTGCCTATGTCCACAACTACCTCACTGTCATTGGAAACTGATATTTCTACCTGCTGATCAACACACCTCGTTTTATGGTGCTTCACTTTTATTGTGCTTCACAGATGTTTGAGTTTGTTTGTCTCACAAATGAATGCAAAACCCTCCAACAGCAAAAATATTGCTGTCAGCTTGGGTTCTGGGAACCCTGATCCACTCCTGCTCTCTGTATTCCCATGATGCAGGTTTTCTCCTTTCTTTCTTTCATTGTATTTGTGTATGCATATATACATGTATGTGTGCATGCATGCATGTAGATGTGTATGTATGTATGCATGGCTGTCTACCAGTATAGGTATTTCTATAGATATGTAGTATTTATATACCTTTCACCATACTAGCCATTATGCAGTTATCATAACAAAATTTTTGGACAATGGCCAGGTGAGTGAGTGTCCTGTGACTGTCTATACCAGTGATGGCGAACCTATGACACGCGTGTCAGAGGTGACACGCGAACTCATTTTTTTGGTTGATTTTTCTTTGTTAAATGGCATTTAAATATATAAAATAAATATCAAAAATATAAGTCTTTGTTTTACTATGGTTGCAAATATCAAAAAATTTCTATATGTGACCCGGCACCAGAGTTAAGTTAGGGTTTTTCAAAATGCTGACACGCCGAGCTCAAAAGGTTCGCCATCACTGCTCTATACCAAGGCTTGGCAAGTGTTTTCTCTAAAGAGCCAGATAGTAAATATGTGTAGGCTTCACAGGCCGCAGGACCCCTGCTGTAACCTCTCACCTCTGCCTTTGTAGCAGGAAAGCAGCCACAGACAATGTGCCAACCAATGGGCATGCCCTGATTTGTCCCATGGATTTGCTGACCGTGATTTAGATTATGAACCATATGTTCAGTTTGTCCTTAATCCCCGCACCGCCCCCCAGTACAGACCCTGTCCTTCCAGGTCTGAACCCCTTACCTCTACTTTCTGAAAAGAAGGCTCCATTCTGGTCCCACCAGCATCCTAAGGGGGCCTACGGTCTGGACATATGCAAGCTCATGCTTACATTTCTTTATGCTTCTTTACATACAGATGGATTTTATAATCTTAAAATATTATTTCAGATATAATCAATGTCTGGCTTTTCTTCAACATATGGAATCATCATCTTTCCCATTCCTTTATTTAGCTGTTTATCTACAAATGTCACAATTCTTTATGTTTGATCTTGTCAAGCTATCATCTTCTCCAAACACAAAAACAAACAAACCTGGGGGTCTGACTTTGTTTTCAAAGTTTGGATTCTTACAAAACTTGGAGCCAAAGAACAAAAATCTACTCAGGTTGCAGTTGCACAGATAGGATGCCACAGACAGCTTTCAGCTGCTGGAGGACAGGAAAGTTCCATTTCAAGACATTGAGATAAAGTTGGAGGAATTACACGGTTTGGGGAATTTACACGTGTGATTTTCAAAACACAGCTTGTACTGGGTCTTAAATCAGATTTGTGTTAAACCATGTTGGGGGACAAGACATGACATATTCAAGTGCATGTCCCAGTCCATAGATATTTATAGTGGCTGGGTCCAGAAACTCCAACTTCATGCAGCTCAATAAATTGTGAGATTATTTTCAGAAAAGAGGTACCCATTTCTTCACCTCAGGGACAATGACTGACACAAACTTTGTCCCAGGGGAGCTCAGATCATGAAACAAGCTGGCTGGCAAAATGAGATTCAGATTCGACAATAACAGCAAAATGTCACCCTGCCATTCATGCTGTTCCGCGTGGTATTTGCTTTTCTGCCCTCTATTTTCTCCTCCTGCCATGCCTGGGTCATTTGTTTTGTATGTTTCAGAAATCCATCTGGACAGCTTCTGAACTCGTCTCTGCTCCTGGATCCCGCTGCCCTTCTTTGTTCTCGCCGAGATAAGTTTACCGCTCACCAATTAAAAGTTTGCTATCAGACTTTCTTCTTGAAAGTTTTCTGGTTCTGAGTTTGAGATGGCACCCTGGGTTGCATGGTCAGGAGAAACCCCTTAGTCTATCTGAGCAGAGCAGGCAAGTCCAACTCCCTCTGATGCTTCCTCGCCGTATAACACCCCACAACCTACATGCAACTCATCTGGACCCAGATATTCATAAAGGCACCAATGTGGTTGCTGACTGCTAGCAGTCAATCGCCCTCAAACTCAGCAATTGAAATAGCCATTTTATTTGGCCAACAGTTGAGGCTCAGGGATTAGGGATGGGCTCCATTGGGAAGTCTTTATTTAGAATCTCAACAGTGGCTATTATCAGATATCTGCTGGGCTTCTGTCCCCACCCAGACTGGATGCTCCAAGTGATTCACTTGGCTGGTGGATGATGCTGACTGTTGGCTGGGAGCTCAGCCAGGGCTGCTGACCAGACCATCCATATGTGCCTCTCCACAGGGTCCATCGTGTCACAGCATGGTGGGCTGGCTCCACCTGGCCTTGGAGGTCACACAGCATCACTTACTCCACCAGATTCCGGGAAAGGGACACACCCCACCTCTCAATGGAGGGATGTCTCAGAATGTGTGCCATCTTAAAACCATGTGGCCTGACTTCAACCTGCTAAGATTGCCAAAGCCAAACCCAGTTGGCCAGGCAAATTACTGGAGGAGGCGCTTAGAGACTGTAGAGGGAGGGTCCTGGCCTCAGGGAGGAATGAGCCTGGTGTGGTGGAACGGGGAGTTTTGGATCACATAGATGGAAGCTCGAGGTCTGTGTGACCTAGAACAACTTACTTACTTCTCTGACCTTCACTCTCTTCGTTTTTAAAACAGGGATAGTGCCATGTTTGCAATCTGTTGTGAAGATGAACTGGAATTAAATGAGGAGATGTTTGGAACAAGGCTTCCAGCGTAGCAGAACCTGGTACCTAGTGCTAGGTTCCTAAATATCGTACTGACAAGTCAGGAGCCGTCACTCAGCAGAACCACGGGGTAGATCACAGTGCTGCCTTTGCTCATCTGCTGTTTCTTTCCACTCCTTCGGACACGGGGTGTCAGGACTTCCGCATTAGCAGGAGAGCATCTCCAAGGACTCTCCCCCACCTTTCTCTCTGTCTCTGTCTCTCTCCCACTCTCCCTCTCATTCTCTTTTATTTTTAATTCTCTTGACTGTGCCCACTCCTTCAATTTGAAGGTGTCTAGTTTGGGAGTCCACGTGCTTCCCCTGGGAAGTTCACAGATTTCAGGCTTGCTCCCCAGTAGGGGCATGTGGGAGGCAGCCGATCAATGATTCTCTCTCATCATTGATGTTTCTAGCTCTCTCTCCCTCTCCCTTCCTCTCTGAAATCAATAAAAATACTTTTTTTCAAAAAAGAATGAAGCCTGGTGGTTGCAAGGTAGTTTTCTTTACTTGCAGCAGGTAAAGGAGATGAGTAAGTAATTCATATCCAAAGAGGCTTAGCGATTGCTTATGTACACTATTTGGTTCATTTTACATTAATTTCTTCTTTGCAATTGGCTACACTCTCCCTGTTGCGTTCCTGTTAAGCTCATCCTGTTTACAGCTGCATTTGCAGAATACCGTGTCACATTTTAACTTTTAGCAAAAATAGCATTTAGTAAGAACTGCCCAGGCCTTGAGACCCTGGTCCAATCTAACACAAGTACACATGACTACAGTGGCCACAGGTAGGTCCGCGCCTTTGTCTGCATCTCACTGTCTCAATGCCGAGGAGTCCTTGAGGAGGCCGCGTGGCACCAGCCCTGGCTCGGGGAATCCTGAGCTCCCACCGTCTCTTCCTCACCTTCTCCATGGTAGGAGGAAGGCAGGAAGCAGCTGTGCTTTTCTAGATTTGCCTGTCAAGTGTTCTCTGGGTCTAACTTTTTAAAGAGTTTTTAAATTTATTGTTTCAATTACAGTTGACAAACAATATTCTATTCGTTTCAGATGCACAACATAGTGATTAGTAGACCCTCTTGGTCTAACTTTCACAGGCGCCTGATTCTGAGCAACTCCCTTCAGCCTAACAGACTCGGGGCTTTAATGTCTTAAAGTAGCCTGGGGCCCCTGGGTCTCAGGGGAAGTATGGAACCTCCCAAGGATCAAAGGGGAAACGAGCGCTGGAAACACACTCCTGGGACTCCTGGTCCTCCTGCCTGCGACTGTCCTCACATTCAGGGGACATGGGGGTAGGAGGGAGCTGTGAGCTTGCACCAGATCCCAGTCATGACACTGGGGAGTGACAGAACATTACTCGCCCCTGACCGCATTTTGCAGTTGAGGAAAGAGTGATCGGGAAGAATGGATACGGGTGACACCAGAGGATGACACAGGCCTCACACCATCCACATCTGCAAACAGCATCAGGTAACCATGACCCTGAGATCAGAGCAGTACTATGGGACGTGGCAGGAAAGTGAGCCTCATTTGGGAACTTCTGCTCCTCAGGGCCGAGGTATAGACATGATGGGGGGTGGGCCACGACCAACCAGCCAAAGGGGGGACCAGTGTCTTCAAGTGACCCCCAGGAGCACAGAGCCTCCCCTCTCTGTTGAGTTGTTATTTCAGGGAGCCAAAGGCTGGGCCCAGGCTCTGGGGAATCATAAGCTGTTGGACAGTTATCAACAGGGTGTCTTAGTCACAGCCCAGCCCTGCACTCCTGGCTGCATCCCAGAAGGTGCAAAAGGGCTGCTCCAGCCTGCCCTGACCTTCCTTCTTTGAAACAATTATCTTGCTTTTGTTGATCTGTTTCCCCTCAACAGAGCCCTTAAAATAGCAGCATAGCTGCTATGAAAGGCCAGTGAGGTTGGCCGGCCTGGAATTTCCTGGAGCCGCCCAGCACAGGGCACTCATTGCTCAGGCCTCTCCAGCTATCTACCCAGCGCCGCCTGGCCCTTCCTGCTTCCCACTCACCCCCACCTTTGGCATCAGGTGGGAGGTTGGTGGTGAGTGTATTCAGGAAAGTCAGCACCACTCCCTTCCATGACCTCCAGGGTGTAACAGAATGAAAGGTCCTTCAGGGGTGCCCTTGGGAGCCGGGGGCCAGCGCAGGGCCTGAGCATCTGTTGTAGGAGCTGGTATCTGAGGTCACAGGCTCAGCAATCCTCTCCATTTGTGGATTTTTTTTTCTTACATTGCACTTTCCTACTTAGAGAATACAATTTGGAAATTCTCTCAAAGTTATGCTTTCCTAGTGACATCACTGGCTTTGGAATAAAAGCATGGAGATAGCTCCAGGCACTTCCCAGAGCATTCAGTTGATCCAAATGGCCTCTCCTTGGGGCTTCATCTTGCCAGCTAAGAAACTCATTCTCTCAGGGTTCCATCATGTTCACACTTGTGGATGCTGGTCCAGCTCAACAAAACAACAACCACAGGAAAGTCAGACAGACAGACAGGCAGGCAGATCCAGAGTAGACAAAAGTACCAGTCTGTGTGCCAATGAATCCTCAGTCTATAGGAAGAAATGCAGTATCCCTAAGGGCATGAGTGCTTAAAGGGCATGCCATCTGCCCACGTCCTGCCTTTAACAGGCTCAGAGAAAGTCCAGGAATTGCCAGTGGTCTTGTGGACCTTGATGTTCCTTTACGTTAGATGATTCCAGGCCCAACCTGGGAACATTCTGCTCCCAAAGCCAGGAAATTTAATTCTTGCCCATGGCATTGTGTCCCTTTCATATTCAATCAACAGGTATTCTCTGAGAATTCTACCTGTGCCCTGGCCTGGGCTAAACACCCAAGGCAGCGGTATAAAATACGCATCTGCTGAGGCCCTTCTGATTGGCAAAGCCTCTTTCACAAGGCCAGCCTCTCCAACCAGCCTACAGTGTGTTCTGCAGGCCTGGGGCCCATCTGGGCCTTCGAGGTGTCTTTATACACAGGTGTACCTGTTCGGTGCTGCTTCCACCATTTATCATGTAAATTCTGAGGATTTTACTTAAGATGTTGGGAGCACTTCACTTTGCCTGCAGAAAACGTTCATTTCCCTTGGTTAATACGGTTTGACATACAAAGACTCACCCAAGAAGGACAGCACTGTCATTGGCAGACCTTCTCCTCTCTACTCCTGAGCTCTCCTGAAAAGCAAGCAGCACACCTGAGTGAAACTGTTTTTGAGTTGGGTCTCATTGTTGCTGGCCAGCTTTAACTGATGTAACCAGATTCATGATTTGTAGGAGACCCTGTGCCTGCCTCCACATGACTAGGCTATGATACATAGCAGAAAAACAAGAGATTCTCTGATTTCCTCAAATACTTTGAGTGTGGACAATTAGGGAAACCAGAACTCACTTCTCTTCATGTGGTCAATCAGGACTTTTATGGTTTTGTGACTTACATTTAAGTTTTTTATCCATTCTGAGTTTATCCTTGTGTATGGTATAATTAGTGGTCTAGTTTCATTTTTATGCATGTACCTGTTCAATTTTCCCAACACCATTTATTGAAGAGGCTGTTGCTGTTTTCCTTCATTGTATGCTCTTGCCTCCTTTGTTAAATATTAATTGACCATAAAGGTATGGGTTGGTTTCTGGGCTCTCTGTTCTATTACATTGATCTGTATGTCTGCTTTTGTGTGAGTACCAGTCTGTTTTTATTACAATAGCTTTGTAATATAGTTTGATATCGGTATTGTGATCCCTCCAACTTTGTTCTCTTTTCTCAAGATTGCTGAAGCTCTTTGGTGTCTTTTTGAGTTACATATAAATTTTTGGAATATTTGCTGTAGATCTGTGAAATATTCCATTGGTATTTTAATATGAATTGTGTTAAATCTATAGATTGCTTTGATTAGTATGGACATTTTAATGATGTTAATGCTTCTAATCCATGAACACAGTATATGCTACCACTTGTTTGTATCTTCCTCTATTTCTTTCTTCAATATGCTATAGTTTTCCAAGTAAAGGTCTTTTACCTCCTTGGTTAAGTTTATTCCTAAGAACCTTATTTTTTGTTGCATTAGTAAATAGGATTGTTTTTCTTAGTTTCTCTTTCTGATAGTTAATTATTGGTGTATAAAAATGTCACCAATTTCTGGATATTAATTTTGTAGCCTGATACTTTGCCAAATTCATTTATTAGATGTAGTAGTTTTTTCGTGAAGTCTTTAGGGTTTTCTATGTACAGTATCATGTCATCTGCAAATAATGACAGTTTTACTTCCTCCTTTCCAATTTGGATGCCATATATTTCTTCTTCTTGTCTGATCACTGTGGTTAGAACTTCCAGTATTATGTTGAATAAGAGTGGTGAACCAGACATCTATGTTTTGTTCTTGTACTGAAGGGAAACATTTTTAGTGTTTGCCCATTGAGTATAATGTTGGCTTAAGGTTTTTCATATATGGCCTTTATTATGTTGAGATAGAGTCCCTCTATTTTGACATTGCTGAGAGTTTTTTATCATACATGGGTGCTGGATTTTATTAAATGATTTTCTGCATCTATTGATATGATCATGTGATTTTTATCTTTTATGTTATTTATGTGATGTATCATAATTATAGATTTATAAATATTGTACCAACCTTCCATTCACAGAATAAATTCCACTTGGTCATGGTGTGTGACCTTTTTAATGTACTGCTGGATCTGATTTGCTAATATTTTGTTGAGGGTCTGAGCATCTATGTTGGTTTCCTTATGCAGTGGGGGCTTGCCATCAGGGGTGGGAGTGGCGGAGGGGGGGTCAATCAGGGAAAAAGGAGATATATGTAATACTTTATTTATTTATTTATTTTGAAAAAAAGATTTTCAGATGTTTATTTCTGGAACTGTACAGGTATTAAAGTACAACAAAAACAAAATAATGCTCAAAAAATCAGTCTTTATGTACAAATATTAAAATCAATGCAACAATAGCAACTTCCTCTTGAATATCTGTTAGTAAGACTTGTTCTGATTGTCACTAATTCATTTCACTCACAGCGTACTTAGCTCAAACTGGGACCATTGGATCACTGGTTTTCTAAGAGGAATTTTAATATCTACCATATTTAGTAATAAAACTGATAGCTTCCTCCTTTTAGTGAAAAATTAAGAACTTTTTAAAAAACATAGTAATGTCAATATTCTTATAAATTATTTCAATCTCCATTTGTAGACAATGTGCTTTGAAACTGGGCAAACAATCTCCTTGGTGGTCAGGTTCCTCCATTAGTTTACATTCAGAGTTGCCAGAGTCACTGGAGACTTTGGTTAAATTCAATAGTTAAAACCACTCTGCTCTGTGAGAGGCGACGTCCAGACACTCAGGACCCTCAATCGTACAAATTACTAGGAAACCATTGCACAATGCTTTGAGTAATACTTTAAACAATAATTTAAAAAAGGAGCTGAAAGGCTTTATAAATGAGAAAAAGAAAAAAAAATGCTTATCTTACAATCCTACCTGGAAAGCCTGCCCCAAGTATCCAGATTGGGTGAGACGCGGTGATGAGGGGCAGTTCCTGGGTGATATGCCAGCCATGGACCTAGGAAATAGTAATGATCATTTCCCTAAATTTCTCAGCAGATAATGTTTGCATTTTTTATTAATCTGGATAACATGGTAAAAGAATTGCCTTTTTCTGTGTCTCACCTCTCCTATAAGTGTTCACTTTCCCTCCCTCTAAGCAGAATAATTTTCTCATCAGAAATTAATTTTTTATCTCATTGCTATACTTAGTTACTGTCAACTGCTCTCTGATTTTGTCCCTGCTAAGGAGCTGGTTGTCTTATAGGTCACCTCTTCCCACAGGAATCTACATTTAGAAAGAAGCACAGGCTTACAACCTTAATATTAAATCTACATTTAATATTTCATTCTTCACTTAATATGATTTGCCTGACAACTAATGGGACTACACCAATATATCAAGATATATCCATCTGGCATGGTTAAACAATAAATGAAAAAAATTTAAATTTATTCGAGCAGCTCCAGATGGTATTCCTAGGACAGAGGAGGTGATTGATGGGCTAAACATTGTTTTTTGACAAAATTTTTATTTTCTTGTTTTGATACAATCTCTCTCTCTCTCTCTCTCTCTCTCTCTCTCCATCCACACACACAGAGGCATCAGGGTTCTTCCATTCTTGCCCTCTTCCGGCCTTCTTTGAGGAAGAAATCCAATGAATTACTTACACTGTGTACTATACAGATGACTGATAAGGCTATATGTATAACATCTCCTGAGAGCACTTTCATTATAAAAAACTGTACCAAAATCAAAGGAGAAAAGTTCTAATTAAGATATCAAGTCAGAAAGATAGGGTAAGATTGGCAGGAGGGTCACCAGGGACCTTGACCTTGAATGGTTCTCTCACATAAACTAGTCAGATCTATTAATGAGCAGATAAAGTGAATATAGAAGTCCATCCTGGCCCATTAGATACAGGGTGAACTTTTAAATCAATGAGAGAAAGCACATCCAATGGAAGTCAATGAATCTGAATATGAGACCCACCCGGTCCCTTCCTATGCCATTGACCAGGTGCAAATCATGCTCTCATCATTGTTTTCCTCAGTGGTAAAGTACAAATACGATATGCATTCAGCTGGAAAATCAAAGGGCATGATGCTGATGCGATATATTATCATTTTCATTATTCGTCTCCCTAAAGTTCTCTAAGTTCAGGAAATTTCTGAAAGGAAAACAACAACCATGAAAGTCATTCTTAATTTCATCACCCAGAAGCCACCAAAGTTTTCCCAAATTTTCCCATCTGGGGGGAAAATCCAATACCTGTTAGGGTTGTAAGCTTGTGCTTGTTAGTATTCAGAAAGGCTGATGCATTCATAGTAGATGTAAAGAGGTGGGGGAAGGTTTAGGGATATTTTCATTTTTTATCTCCCACTATTATTCAGTGAGATAATATAATGGCAAGTCCATCAGCTAATCAGCACCTGATAAGAGGCATCGCACAAATTGTGAAAGGACAAAAAAACAACAACAACCAATAGCATACAAATCCAAGGTAACTGAGGCTGAGGACAGTTATCTGCAGAAGGTTTCCTTTTACAGTTTCCATTACAGATGGAAGATGTTGTGAGAACTGATCACACAGTTTCAACCAGCACTCGCTACTGGCATGCCTGCAGGCTCTTTGGCACCTATGAGATATAAGTGGGGCTTTTAGCATTCATGTCCTATAAACACTTTCATAAAAGTTTAATTTATGCTTCATGAAGTTTAATGTAAGTAACCAGTGGCATCCAGCCAGGAAATCAATTTCTGCCTCAAATAAAGGAAAAGCAAAGAGCAAGCCATGCTTATCACATGGGGTGTCTGCCCAGGATCTCAAATGCCTTTCTGGGGAGGAGAACCTGATAAGTCTGCACCGAGGAGTGCTTAGAATGCTAAGTGGCGGCAGCTCTCCCTGGCCACGCAATCTGAGAATCATGACCAGCTCTCTAATCTGCTTATTTGGCAACACGGGGAAATCTGTTCCTGGAGAAAATAACAAATTGCTATTTGTTCTGTTTAAATGTGCACAAAAGGCACTGTTAGAGTGTAAAAATTAATTTTTCTCTGTGGATAAACTGACTTATAATCAAGACACAACTGTTTTCTAAAGTGTAGGAATCAGGTGCTAATGTGTGTGTAAAATGGACCTGCATCTTCTTTTACTACCAAAACCCAAGGCTCTCCTTGAACCTGGGCTTGTCACCAGGTTTTAGGGGTATGGCGTTAACATTCTTCCTCTTCTAGGGATAGTGCAATGTCAAGAGTGTCAAGGATTCTATACTCTCACCTTGCTCTGCCACTCCATGTGTCATTCAGAAATATCTACTGAGCCCTCACTGAGTGCCAGGCAGTCTTCTCAGCACCAAAGAAACAGCAGTGATCTTCCAGATCTTAAATGAAACACTTTTAGTTTTTCCCCACTGAGTATGATGTAAGCTGTAGGTTTGTCATATAAGACTTTTATTATGTTGAAATATGTTTCCTCTATTTCTACTTTTCTGAGAGTTTTTTATCATAAATTTGTACTGGATTTGTCAAATGCTTTTTCTGCAGTTATTGATATGATCATATGACTTCTAGCTTTTATTTTGTTTACATGGTGTATCACCTTAATTGATTTGTGGCTATTGTATCAACCTTGCATCCCAGGAATCAATCCCGTTTGATCATGCTGTTTATTTCTTCTAGCGTATTCTTTATTTCAGATCTTGTGTTCTTCGATTCTGTCAATGATTTGTATGGTTTCCTTTTTTTGTGCTTACTATATCTTTGTTGAGGCTCTCACTGAGTTCATTCAGTTTTCCCCTAAGTTCCTCGAGCATCCTTATAACCATTGTTTTGACCTCTGTGTCTGGCTGATTGCTTGCCTCCATTTCATTAAGTTCTTTTTCTGGGGATTTCCTCTGTTCTTTTATTTGGGGCATGTTTCTTTGTCTCCTCATTTTGGCTGTGCATCTCTGTAGTTGTTTCTGTGTATTACATCTACTATGTCTCCCAGTCTTTGTATGGTGGCCTTTTGTAGTAGGTGTCCTGCGGGGATCAGTGGTGTGTTCCCCCTGTCACCTGATCTGGGTGCTCCAGTAATGTAGTCATGTTCCTTCTGTGGGTTGTGTGACCCTTCCTGTTGTCATTGAGTCTTGGTTGCTGTTGGCCTGTCTGAGAGTGGGGTAGACCCTCAGGCTTGCTGACTGAGCATTGACCCAACTACAGTGTACAAGCCTCTGTGCAGGGGCTGACCCCATGAAGCAAAATTTGCCCCAGTTGCGTTTGGTGCCTGATAAGGTCTCCCTTCGGATGTGGTTCTTGTCTTGCTAATTGGGTTTTGCTTTGTGCATTCTGAAGTCTGTTACTTAGTGTGCTGGTTTTGGAACCTCTTGGGTGGGTGTGGAAGACCACCTATTGTCTTCACTAGCTGATAAGCGTAGACAGAGAACCCCCACCCCCACCCCCCAAGGCTGGGTACCTTTGAAGCCCTAGCAAAGGTCAGAGCTGGGCGCCACCTCTGTTTGTCCAGACAGTGGTGGCTGAAGCAACTTCCCCATTTATTATTATGTAAAACCTTGCTGATGGGCTAGTCTGCCTGTTGAGGGGGGGGGGGGGGTCTCCTGCCTAAGGGCTATGGGTGTATCCCAGATCAATAAAAGCTTGGTGAGGCCTGAGCACCAGTGGAAGTCCTTCCTCCTGAGTTAGACTTACCTGCCTGGCCCCCAATAGTCCCAAATTATCTCATGTCTCTTCTCTTTCATTTGTGTGCAGCTCCTCTTCCAGATCCTGAACCCTGACCCACGCGGGACGTGGAGGGAAACATTTACCAACAGGTGGGGTTCAATTCAATGTCAGACACTGACTGTGACGAGCCCTGGGCTCCAAAGCAACCCACAATTTGTGGCTGCCTCTGCTGGGCTTGGGTGTGTGTGGGAAGGGTCAAGCTACCTACTAAGCTGGCTTCCACTAGCACTGAGCCCCCCGCGCTCCGCCCGCTCCACTCGCTCGCCACAAGCCTGGGGGCCAACGCCAGCCCGCCGAGCCGCCTGGGTCCGTGGCGCGGCCGGGCTCCGGGGCGAGGGCTGTGCTCGCCGCGCACCATGCTCCTGCACACCTGCCCCCGGGAGCCTGGCGCCCCGACTGCGCAGCAAGCGGCTCCTGCGGCCCGAGGCATAGTGATCCCTGCCTTTATATTTACATATTTTCATCAGATATTTATTTAGAGTTTAAATAATCTATTCAATTCCTAACAACTTTCCAATTTTTGAGGGAGCTCTCCAGCCTCCCCCAATCTCCTTGAAATGATTAATCACAATACCCAAAGGAGCAGTCTGAGTCCGTTCCATAACATTCATCCAGTAAGTCCACAGAAAACAGAAAAACACAGACACAGACAAACAGGGCCCCAAAGAATAGCCTTCCAACTCCATGGAAGCAACTAGACGATGGCGTTATGCCAAACCGGCGGGAGCGACCCGCCTCGTCTCAAATCCGCGAGAGGAAACCACATCTCTCATGAGGGGAATACACATCCCTCAAATCCGTGAGGAGAATATACATTCCTTGTGGGGAGCAGAACGTCTTCTAACTCTCCCCCGCCTGTGGCTGTACACGGCGCGTCCGCCTAGACCCCTCAGGCACAGATTCCAGAAGTGAGCTCACACAGGACAGAATACACAACACACAGACACTTACGGCGGCCACGCAGACTCTACGGATTGAGGATCCCTACATGGTCCTGGGAATCCCGGACGAGCCCCCAAATGTTATGCCCAGATTTCAAGATCCCCAAGAAATCACATCAGGGAGCCAGCCAATCCGATGCAAAATCATAAGAATTTGTATTTCAAGCTAGCTTGAGCTCCCCGTCCACCAGACTCAGCAACACAATGGCAAGCCAAGTGGCTGAGAGAGCGAACCCAGCGTAGAGACGCGGTTTTATAATAAGGGGAGGAGAAAGGACTGTGCTCTGCCGATTGGCCAGGCGCAAGTCGGTGTCTTGTTCCTGGGTGTGGCTAGCAGAGTCTTAGACTTCCGGGAAGGAGCTCCTTGCCAAGCATGTGGCCAAGGTAAGATGGAGGACGTAGCCCTTACCATGAGGCAAGATGGAGGGTTTAGCCCTCGCCCTTTCAGTTAACAGAAACTCTAAAATCCAAATAGTCTCTAGAAAAGTGTAAGCTTCAAGGGAGTAATGAAGCAGTGACACAAATGTAATTAACCAGGTCCTGTCCACCCAGGAGTCTCTCCGCGAAAAAGAACATCTGTTCTCTTTCCCCTTCCTTTTCCCTCTTTGGTAGCTGTGATTGTGACATTACCACCCATACATGATACTTTCACTCATTCAGAAGCATCCATAGGTTTTGTTTTCCCAAAATGGAAATATCTGATTAATTTTTACTTATACAAATAATAAATGCCCACATTCTCTCTGTAAACCTTTAAATATTGGACACAGATCATTCCTCTTTGGAAGCAACCTAATCGAAACCACCCTCCCTAATCCAGAGCGAGCATTCCCTTCCAGACTTTTCTGTGTTTACCTTTACCTCTACCTGTATCTCTAGCTACATAAAGGTTAGATTTCAGAACAACATATACAGTATAAAAAATAAAGCATTTTAACAAGGTGCCTATATACGCGTAGAATGCATCCATATTCTCTTACTGAGGAGTCTGTCACCCCATGGGTCTCAGGGTCTTTCTATGTCTCTCTATCAAAACCCTCCCCCCCCCCGGCCCCCGCTCATTTTTACTGCTTCCTCAGAGTGCCTGGAATGACTCCACAATTGACTCTGCACTTCTCCTGTTGAGCATTGAGTATTTCCAGATTTTCACTGTAAATGTTGCCGGGAACCCCAGGAGCACACTGCATCCTAAAGTGATGACTTCCTCAGTGATATTTCCCCCTCACAAGAACTTAGGCTCCTTATCTTCAGAGACCTGCGCATCCTGACTCTATTGTGGTAAGCCCTGGCCATGGGGTCCTCAACCAAGACTTGTGAAACAGAACAATGATGAGCAACGAGCTACACACATGGTTGCTGTATAAATTCATGTAAGCAATAGAAGGTTCTGGACAGTTTTCTCACATATTTTTTGGAGTAGTAAAGAATAAGGTGAAATTAGATTCATGAGGATAGCCCTAAAGAAACAGCATTTAGAAAAAAAATCACTAAATCAATGGCAGTTTCATTGCCTACTGAATCGACAGAATTTTTTTAAAAGATAAAGTGACTCATTGGTTTTCACCATTAGTTTTTTGCAGGAAGCTAATTCCAGCAGGTCATAAATGCAAGAAGTTTATCAAAAGGTTGGTGGATCTTGAGCTTTCAGCAAGGGCTGGAAAACACATATTATTGTCTGTTGGAAATGGCTAAGGGCATTTCCCCAAACCTGAAAAGGATGCATAAATGATTGCTTGCTGCCAGACAGCTGAGGGCATTTCAGTCTACATGTTATTGCCTCTTGCTGGCCAAACACCTGAACAGCCGAAGGCAGTTCCTCCAATCCAACATTACCTCTGTATACTAAACCTTGGCCTTTGATATGTATATCTACCTTGCTTTAGGACAATTTGTGTTAATAAAAAGCAAAGGGCCCAGAGAGACAGGAGAGCTTGGTTCCTTTAGCTACGTCATCTCTGGCTCCCCAGAATGCCTTCCAAAATTATGTTTTGTCTCTGGACTCTTTAATAATTTACACGTAGCCCTTCTCTAGATTTCTGAACCCTTCTAGATGCTGGACAAGACCCCCAGCAGTTGTTTATTTACTTGCCTTTGTTGACATGAAATCCCAGACAGGTTCATTTCATTCCAGTGCCTTTGGTAGGCCAGCACCCAGCTCCAGAACGAACCTACCGGCCCTGGCCTCGCACCCTGATGCATCTGGCCAGCTGAAAAGAAAGGTGGATGAGTGTTCTCTCAGTAGCTGGACATGACGTATTTCAGGGATGTCAGGCCTGTGAGGCTTCCCTATAATAGAAAATCCACCATAGGAAAGGCACCTTGGGTCCTTCTCCAGCTGCTGCTTGATTGACTGGGTGATCAGCAGAGTCTCCTATGTACCGAGCACCTTCTCTGAGCCAGACACATGTGTATGTGCTACCAAGTCACCCTGCATTGACTGGGCTTATGAGTATATCACTAAAGGATGCTGAACTGAAGAGAGGTTCAACAGCTGAGGGTCAGGTGGAGCAGCAAAGATTCTATCTGATCCTAGAGGCCAGGCTCTGCCCAGCACCCCTGTATTCCATTCCAGCAAATCTCACTGAAGCAGCCCGGAGCCTACCCCCACCCCCTAGCTCTCACCCCCCAGCAAGGCCAGTTCTGCCCTGGTGCAAGGATTGGTGCTTATGGCACACCACTCTGGACTCTCTCCCTATTCTAGCAACTTTCTTTTTATGACCTAAACCCTTTCTCCTTTATCAACCACGTGTCTTCCCTGCACACTCTGCAAACAGCTCCCAAGAGCCCACCTTAGGCAAGGTGAGGGCAGGTGCCTTTTGAGCTGCATAGCCAAGCCCCCAGGCAGCCCTGAGCTGCTCATAAGCCCTCCCACTCAGCCAGACCTGAAAAATGGTTGCTGGAGACAGGACCGAGTTGTGGCTGGCACCCGCGTGTGACAGCTGTGGCTACAATATCATGGTGGCCCCACCCAGCAGAAGCTTTCCGGGAGGCTCCCAAGCTGGGTCTCTCACATGGATGTCCCTGGGAGTTGGCAAGTCACTCACTCTGACAGCCTCTTCCTTCCCCTGGGGACAGCCTCACTTTTCCTTCAGGAAAGGCAAGGCTCCCAGGACAGGAAGTTCCACACCCAGCAGGACCAGCCCTCAGCCAGGCTGTCAGACTCAAGGGAGGCAGGGGCAGAGTACAGAATGCGTGGGAGTGGGCTGATAAGGCAGTAAACTCAAGGATTCAATCACTTGCAATCTATACACAAAAAAGCCATCATTACAGGGAATCATGAGGACTTCTCTAAATATATAGAAACCCCTGTATAAACTGAGACTATTTTGTGCCACGTATTGAAGAGGCCCATTAAGGTATAGAAAAAATATGTGGTATTTTTTAGGAAATAGTTTTACATAGAAGCCATGACATTCCTCTTTAAATCTTTACTCTTTTTATTTTCTGTCTATTATTTTTCATTGATTTAGTATCTTTCTAATAATCATCAATTTTTCTACCATTCATGTAAGTCACTAAGTCATTTTGTTTTATTATTTCTGTGTTCATTTTTTCCCCAAGCAATGCCTTTCCTTTGTAAAGCAATAAGGGACCCATTGCTTAATCCCACCTTTACTAAATCCTCTAAAATTTTTAGCATTTTCACTGTGTTTAATCTCTGTTCTTTCACTCTCAGACTGTCAGGTAGAGCAGCAAAGAGTCTATTTGATCCTAGAGGCCAGGATCCTAACCTATGCCATTCTACTTTATGTGGATGAATTGTTTTTCTCATGAGAGTTTGGAGGGAAAAAATGGTATACATATAGAAATTCTTCAGAAACTAACACCCTAACTTTTGAAAATAAGTAAAGGATCTGAAAAGGTACTTCACAAACTAATATATCTAAATAGCTAATAATGTTGCTTAATATCATTGGTCACCAGGTAAATGTAAAGATGATCAAAATCATCAGCCACCTGGAAAACATAAATTAAAGCCATAAAGAGATACTGCTACACATAAAAAATAGGTTAAAATTAAATAAATACCAAGTGTTGATAAGGATGTGGGTCAATTGGAATTCAAACAATTTGGAAAATTGTATGGGAGTGTTTTCAAAAGTTCAATTACACCAACCCTACTATCCAGACATTTCATAGCTGGAGACATTTCACCAAACCCCCCCCCCAAAAAAACAAACCATGGACAAGGATATTCATAGCAGCACTATTAATAATAGCTAACTTGTAGAAATAATCCAAATCAATATAGATGTCAAAATAAATCTGAACATCCACCAATGAAATAGTATAGGCACACAAAACAAAACAACAAAAACAGCAGGGTGAATCTCACAGACCTGACATCGAGCAAAAGAAGCCACACAAAAGAGCACATAATATGTGGATGATTCTGTTTATCTGAAGTCCAAGATTCAGAGAAGGCAGACCAGAGGTTTCTTCTGACTGATGGGCAGAGGCAGGAGAGAGGGGAGCTGGCAGGGCTCCACATCTTGACCCGGGCAGGGGTGATGCATATAGGCATTCATTCAATCATGCAATTAGAGTCTGTGTATTTGACTGCATGTATTTTGAGCCTCAGTTAAAAACAACAACAACTAGAAACTTGGCACCTATTTAGTTGAATGTAATATGCAGAACTTATTTAGATCCTGTTTTGAATAAAATATCTGTAAAAAGGCATGTATGAAGCAATCAGGAAATGGCAAAGTGACTTGATACTATTGAATGTTAAGTAATTCTTATATGTGACATATGCTAATGGTATCACAGGCTGTATTGCTTATGCCCTTATCTGTTGGAATCCATGCTGAAGGTCGACCTGATATGATTTTTGGGCTTTGCTTCAAAATAACCAAACAGGGTCTGGGAGGAGAGATCGGTACAGAGGGCACAGGCTGGGACCACAATGACAATGGGTGTGAGGGATTTATTGTACTGTTCTCTGTACTTTTGTGTTTGTAAAGAAAATTCCATAATTAAGAATTATACTTTTAAAAGAACCTGGCTTTAGGGAAGTGCCAAGGGAAAAAATAAAAATGTTAAATGAAATTGGATTTTAAAACGAAGCCTGTTTTTGCCACATGGTGCTGGGAGTTGTGAGGTGGGTATGTAAAATTCTGGAACTGCCTGTCCCTCTCTAGCACATCTGATCACCCACAGGGCCAGGAACAAACAGAGGCCGCGCCCCTTGCCTCAGTGTGCTCCTGGAGCCTGGCAGGAGCATCCTCCCGGCGCCCTGGGGCTGCCCCAGAATTGTTAGCCATTGGCCTTGGCTCATCAGAGTCTCCACCCTGGCTTCCCTTGTCCTTGAACAGAAGGTAGCAGGATATTATTAGCTTGCTAGCCCCATCGCTCCCACTCCCCTGGGCATCTCTGCATTATGCTTTTTCCAGATGAAGATGTTTTCATGGCGTCTGCTCTGAGCCAGGAAGCGACAGGCCCCCATGGGAGATGCGCATAGACTGCACTCCCCGACCAGAGGAAAGGTGTTTGGCAAATAACAGAGATAAGATCCCCCATAAATGTGAATATATTATGGGAGGCTCTGAAAGGGCCTGGAGTAAAATGTCGTAAAACAGACTTTACCCTGAACATAGGTGAGCACAGAGCAGTGAATTAGCAGCACCTGGTTGCCCCTCTCAAATCCTCCTCAGACCCTGTTTGGGGAGACCACCGGAAACGTGCCCCTGGAAGAAGATGCTCTGAACCAGGACCCACCCTTGGGCTCGATGCATCGGTGAGCAACCTGAGTGTTGTGTGTCTGCATATGAAGCAAGGACCCAGGGCGCCATTACTGCCCAAAGGGGCCCAGAGCCTTAAAAGGACTAAGAACCACCGCACTCGGTGAAATGTCCCAAGTGATGGTGTCATGTGCTCCGGGTGCGTGTTAAATGTGAACGAGTCAGATCAGATCTGAATACAAGTCTCTTTCAGGCTTGTCTCCACTTTGAAGATCTTGTCTTACAAAGCATGAGACAGACCAGGCTTCCGTTCAAAGACCAGGAGCAAAGGATTCTTAAAAAGCAACTGGCCGAATGGAGAACGTAGGTGCTAGGAGAGGGTGGCCCATCCTCCACTTCCACACTGCTGAGCTGGAGGAGCTTGAGAGTTTTGAGAATCACATTAGGCGAACTTCCCACTTGGCTCTTTTATCTACTCAGGATTTTGCTGAAGGCAAAACAAATTGTCTGTGTCCCACTGTGTATCTCTGTAGAAAGTCTGGACCCCATAAAACAAGTGAGCGGGTGACAATTAAAAACAAGAGTGAACTCTTAAAAATCGCTGCTTGTGCCTGAGAGCAATTGACCAACTTCTATTCAGGGTCTGATCTAAGGCCAAAGGCAGGTTCTTGATTCCATATACAAAGAAGGTTAGGCTTTCATATTTTATCTTTGATTGGTCTTCAGCTTAGTCTTACAGTTTTTATAATTTTATTTATTTTTGTTATTGACAACTCATTTTTAATAGAATTTGCTGTTTGGAGCACTTTCTAGTTCACCAAACTGCAGCATACATAGTAATAAAATGTAAATTGTTCTTATTAAATAATTAATAATTTATGCCACTGTGGGAAATTGAAAACTACAAATTACCCATTAGTCAAACATACCAGAGGTGACTATGACTAACATAAACAGAGGTTTCTAAATGGAGCCCTTTCTCCCTCTCTGGAGTTTTAAGTCCTGTGTCTCTTCCTTCCTTTCCATATTATAAGGAGACACACATGCACTATATATAGTTGAACGTCTTAAGGTTCCTGTGAGTTTAATGTAAAGCATAAGTGGTCAGTTCCTCAGGCCTCAGCAGAATGTACTGGGAAATGGCCCTTTAACAATACATTACCAGGAAGCATCACTGTAATAACAGAGGAAGGGTGGGTAGCCCTGGCTACTTTGCACTTCTGTTCTGCACCCACCCAGCCTCTGAGTCATCGAACTCCTTCCTTATCAGTCTCCCCACCAACCTCCCTACCTTCCACAGACCCTGCCTCTGACCTCGCCTGCACCTTCACCTCCTCATCTAACTCTGACCTCACCCAGTCCTGTAAAGTCACCAGCTGCTGACCAGCTTTCGTGTCAGGACAAGAAGAAAGGTTAGAGAGGATCTGAGCTAAGCATGGATTTCAAATGTGCAGGATAAATCCTTAGCTGGGCTGATCAAGAGAAAAGGAGCAACTCTAATTTCCAACATCAGAAACGAAAGAGGGAGCAACGATGTAGATTCTGCAACAGCAAAAGAATCATCAGGCAATATTGTGGGCAATGTTATGCCAGTAAATTTCACAAGTCAGAGGATATGGACACATTCCTTGAAGAATGTAACTTAAGAAATGTATAAAAAAGAAAAAAATACTTGAGATATGAATCATCCCAGCCAAGGTTACAGAGCTCAGAAATCAGTCCAACAGCTTCAGGGTAAAATATGAAGAAACCAAATAGTGACCCTAGATAGAGAAGAAATGTCTTAAAACTGTGCTTGGTGTAGTTTCCAGAATCAACAGAGCATAGCCTGTAGACTGTGTCAAATATTTTAGATTTGGGGAGGGTGTGTCTTTGATTATATCAAATTAAGGAATGTGCCTCTGACCTTCATGCTTCTCATTCATGAAGCCTAAAAATGGTCTATTGGACATGGGAAAGTCAGTGGAAAGGGAGAGTGTTGGATGAGGTAAGACAGCAGAGAGCCAAAGTCCTGGAGGCAGATAGGAGGAGTGCATGGCAGCCCAACACCCTCTCAAAGAACTGAAACTCCCTATGGCCTTAAAGCCAAGAGAACTTAGTAGTCTTAAGGTTACTTCCTTTCTCCCGGAAAAACTTACACAAGGTATTTACATCTTTTATGTTCTCTATAATTATCTTTCCAAATCAGTCATATTTATACAAGTGTTGGATAGTTTTCTAGTTGTTTCACAGAAATGCACATTTTTATTTATTCCTTTATATTCTTCCCATTCTTTAGCCTGTTTAATTGTGTCTGGGTTTTTGTATTTCTCTTAGTCTAGAGCAGCTTAATTTCAAGGTCCATGTTTTTTTTAGAATCCCTTCCCTTTTCCTTTAGCTGAGGCCCCATGAACCCTTGATGACTCTGTCTGACCCCCTACTTTTGTCCCCATAATCTTGAGAACCTATGTTGGTTTTGGCCGTGATAGTTGGCAGATAGCTTGGTACTATGTAAAAATGCTTTTTTTCCCATTTTATAGGCTAACTATGGAAATACAATGAGAGTAATTTAGTTTGTAAAGTTTCAGAAAGAATCAGGGGTTCTTTAGACTGAAGTGACAAACAAAAGGAGGTCTTCCTTGGGCAATGCAACCTTTTTCATCTTCTCCTTGACATGCATTCAAGTTCCAAACTTGGGATTAGTTTTTGCTTCTTCCTCTGCTTAGGAGAGCTTTGGCATTACTAAGCTCGGTCCCAGGACTGTGTCCTCTGTGATGTTTTGGAGAATATTTTCCTCCAGAGGAAAATATATGACTGTGAGGATGAATTAGTGTTTACTACATTAACAAGTATAGAGAGTGAGTTTTTCAGAGGAATTCCTTTATTCATAAGTGGGGTATTAATATAACTCTCCATTTTACTAGTAATTGGGGCATTAAACTTTCCATTTTGAAGACATTTCAAACTTCCAAGTACTGTACAAAGAACTTGTTTTACCCCTGAAAGCATTTAAGAGTAAGTTGCTGACACGTATACTCATCACTCGGAATATGGAAATGTGTCTTGCCTACAAACAAGGACATTCTCCTACCCAACCACAATAACAACCTCACAATCAGGAAAGTAACATGGATGCCTTACCCCATCTAGCCCTCAGACTCCATTTAGGCGTCATCGATTATCCCACTAATGCCTTTTCTAGAAACGGGTTTTAGTTCAGAATCACACGTTGTGTTTAGTCAGCATGTATCTTTCGTTGCCTATAAGCTAGAAGAGTCCCTTGCTCTCTCCTTGACTTTTACGACTCTGACATTTTGAAGAGTCCGGGCTACAGAATATTCCTTAATTTGTCTCAGTCTAATGTTCTCTCATGATTAAATGCAGGGTATGCATCTTTAGCAGGAAAATTAGGCCTGATGGGATCACTGGTGAATTCTAACAAACATTTGAGGAAGATATTTTACTATTTTCTTTTCGGAAGATAAAATCAGAAGGAATAGTTCTTCCTCATTCTGTGAGGCCACCGTTACCCTAATGTCAAAACCAAACAAAGATGTTACAAGAAAAAAAAAGGGCAGATCAGATGATTGCAAGACAGCTGGAAACTCCATCCGCTTGCTCCCAGCCCCAGCCCCAGCCCCACTGCTGCTAAATTGCAGAGCAATCAACTTGAAAACCCAGTTGAAGTGCAGTTGATCTGAAATGTTATACACAGGAGCATGGAGAAAGACAGAGGAGACGCGAGAGGGTAAGATCCCTCGCACAGGTGTGGCGGCTGGGAAGCTGGAGGGATATTGCCATGGCGGAGCCCCTTCCCTGGGAGTGTGGGGTCTCAGCCCCACAGAGGGATCCCCAATCTAGGGCAGCAGAGACAGGAAGGGGAGCCTGCATAGGAGCATGGGGCAGGGGAATCAGTGGGGATTTGGTCCATCTGGGAGACTCGGACTGCACCAGCCCAGAGAAAAAAAGTGATCCTATTGTTTCAAAATCAGCCTGGGAAGTGAACTCCAGTCTGTGACTGCGGGAGGGGTCATCTGGCAGTGCTGGGAACCGGGGGAGTCTGCTCAGTACACCCAGCAGAGACTTTGAGGGGCCCTCTATTCTCTGGAAGGGCTTTGGGCAGAGAGCCCATCAGAGAGGAGACTGTGTGGCTTCGGAAGGAGGATGGGTCCTGCCCACCTGGGCACACTGGCCGAGCCCCTCCCCCCACCCGCTGCCTTGCTGTGTCCAAGGTAAAGCCAAACGGTGCTGCTGATGTCCCCACCGGCTGGTTTCAAGGTGGGAAACTGCTTTGGTCTGGTGCCTTACTCCATAGAGCCAGCAAAGCTCCTCTGCTTTGCTGCAAACTGCTGAGGCCTCTGGAGAATGTTCTCTGCGACAGAATCCAGGCTCCAACCCCCTTGGGAATGAATGCCAGTTGAGTACAGCTGGCTCTGAGCCTGGCTGGGAATAGAAAGAACAAGACAGACAGGTCTATATACTTTTCTCTTCCATTATCATTCCATTGTATCTGGAACCTGACACAGGAGATGAGAATGCTAGCAATGAATCTGGGGCTAGATGCCGTGGCCAATCCCGTCTCATTCCCCACACTGTGGGGTCATTTCCATCTCTCTTTCACTTTGACAAGCATATTCATCATCAGAGGTGAGTGGCATTATTCAAAGCAGCTGCTAGTGCCAGCACTCCTCACCCCTACCCTACCACACTGTCTCAAGCAGTGGTCTTTCCCAAAAAGCAGGGGTCCATGCCCAGCTCTACGGGTGTAATTATCCCTTTGCTCTCTTCAAATACCTGAATACACACGTGCATATGCACACACACATGCAAATACACAGTCACACACACACATGAACTAATGTACCTACCAGAGGTTCCTGCAGGGAGCAGGGGTCTCACTTTCCCACTGCACCCTGCACAGAGGCAGAGCACAGAGAGCCTCTTCCTGCAGCTGCTCTTACTTAGTCTTTGTGTGGACACTTTGGGGTTCAGTCTTCACCACAGAGAGAAAATACTTAACATACCATTGACCTCAAGCCTCCGGGAGATGCCCTGTGCATGGGGAAATTGCATGGCTATTGAAGTTTGGGAGGGCTCTGAATTCCTTCCACCAGTGAGACAACAGACTGCACCCCCTAACTTACAAGATTGAAAGAGAGAAATGCAGCAAGAACAAGCAGAGAGGTCATGTTAGCACAATGGCAGGACATTGTTTTCATAATTGTGTATATTTTATATTAAAACATTGGTGACACCATAGCTGCTAAATTGACCACTAAAAGTTCATTATGTGATAGTGTCACTTCACATAAATTCTAGGGCAGGAGCCACAAAAATGCCTCCAAGAATCTTGTCTCGAGGTTGCTCAGAGCCTCATGGGGCAGGTACAGGTGCACGTAGTGCATCAGTGGGTCCTACTGAAGCAGAGATGGTCTCACCTGTGAGCCACAAGCTGAGCCATTTAATGCTCCCCCCGCACTAAACAAATGAAGTTGGGAAACATTCAGAGTCATGTATGACCCAGACCTAGAAACACAACCCATTTCCATTAATAATCAAGTGGAACATAGAGAGAGGGAGGAGAGTGAGCCAATAAACCTAACACCTAGAGGTACTCAGGTTGGTGTTCAATGATGTGGCTGTCACAGAGTCATGGTGTGGAAGAGACTGACCAAACCTGTTCTGTTGTTCAAAAGGAGGAGAGAGAGCTGGACAATCAGTGTACACAGGTCACCTTAAGGGAACAGAAGTACAAACTCTTGCCACCCTGGGAAGGTGGCATTGGTGACTTCTTGGTTCATGGAAAGTGGAACCTTGTCATCAATGGTCTTAAACCCAGTCTCACTGGCATGATGATTTAAAAGATGAAATATTGTCCATGATCCAAAGCCATTAAAATGGCATTATCTTCCTCTTCATTGTAATACTTTTGTTCAGGTCAAATCAGATTAAAATGAAGCGTGGAAAATTCTATGAAAGATGAGGGGAGGAAATCCACAAAAGATTGGAAAGGGAATTAAGAAATTCAATCAATATTTAACAGATATTTATCTAGTATTTACATGTGCTTGCACTGTTGTAGGTCCTTGGAGACATCAGCAAACAAAACCAGGTCCTGGCCTTCATTCAGCGTATATTTTAGTATTTAGAGACAAGCAAAACAGATATAATGAGCAAGTGAATTATCTAGAAAATGGTAAGGAGCAGAGAAGATTTGGGTCAGGGTAGAAGGGGCAGCATAGTTGCAGAATTAAACGAAGTGGTGAAGTCACCTCAACGAGAAGGTGACATTTGAACAAAGATTTGATGAAAGGAAGGCATGAGCCAGGCTAATAAATGGGGAAGGAGTGTTCTGGAAAGAGGGTCCAGCTCATGCAAAGGCCTTAAGCAGGGAGATGACTGCATGTTTCAGAGAACACAGAGTACAGTGCAGCCACCACACAATGGGCAAGAGAGAGTCGTAGGAGCTGCACTCAAGGTGTAACAGAACCCAGAATAGTAGTCCTGCAACTATGGCAAGGACTTATCTTTTATTCTAAATTATATGGAGGAATTAAAGGTTGTTAGCAAAGAAGCGATGCTGGTGACTTAAGTTTTAGAAAATAATTATTTACTCTGGCTATAATGTCGAGAATAGATTATGAGAAAGTAGAGACAGAGGCCAGGAAACCAATGAGGAAGGCACTAGATGATGGTGTTTGGACCAGCATAGTTGCAGAACAGATAGTAAGGACTGGCCAGCTTCTGGATGTATCCTGAAATAGAGCCACTAGGGTTTATGACACATTAACTGTGGGATGTGAGAGAAAAAGCAGAACTGAGGATAAGGTCTGGCCTGAGCTATTAACCAGGATGGGGAATGTGGCAGATGGAGTGGATTCAGATGGGGGAAAAAACAAGAGTTCTGCTTCAGCCACAATGAGCTGGCGATGTCCTTTAGAAGTCTAAGTGGAAATATTGGGTAGGCAATTGGATATATGAGCCTGGAGTTTGGGGGGAAGAAGGTTTGGCTTAAAAGATATAAATGAGGCAATGGGGATGTCACAGCCTATGGATTGGATTTAAAACCACAAGACAGGGTGGGATCATCAAATGAGAGGGTATCAATAAAAATAAGGACGAAGGACTGAATCTGAGGCATTCCAAATGACAAGGTCATGAACAAAAGGAGAACCAGTGGAGGTGGCTGAGAAGGAAAAGCAGGTACACATGGTCTCCTAGAGGCCATGTGAGAAAGTGTTTCAAGGAGAAGGTATTACTCAGTTAAAACAAATGTTGCTGACGGGGCAAGTAGGATGAGAACTGAGATTCGAGCTTTGGCTTTAGCAACATGGAGGTCACAGTGACCTTGATAAGTTTTAAGTGGGTGTTGGTGACTACATCCTTATTAGCGTGAGATCAGGAGTAAGTGGGAAGAGATGAATTAGTGACAGTGAGTGAGTTTTGCTTCAAATGGGAAGCAAGAAAATGACGCAGAAGCTGGGGAGGAAACAGGGTCACAGTCAGTTTAAAATGAGAGAAACAGTAATATGCTTGTTGAGTGATGGGAAAGATCCAATGGGAAACATGATGATATAGGAGAGAGAAGGTTGAATCACTACAGCAAAGTCCTAAATGACAACCTGAGAACGTGGCACAGGTGAACAGATGGGCATTAGACAGGAGTGGTGTCCACCTCTGGAAGAGGCAAGAAGGTAGAGGTGAGAGTACAGGGGGAGGTGAATCAATAAAGGTAGCAGGAACTTCTCTGGTTGCTTAATTTTTTCTAATAAACTTAGAAACTAAGAGAGAAGGTAGGGTAGAATATTGGAGGTTTGATGACAGAGAGGCTGTGATATGGCCATTTAGAAGAGATTGAAATAGAGACATACAATATGATTGCCAGGCCACGGGGGTTCATGGCCCTGAATTTAAAGACAGACCTGTCATCATGGCAGGTGTTTTTCTACAGTCATGTTTATCTTCGAAAGAGACCGGCATGGAATAGGCAGAGAGCTAGATTTAACCAGGGCTGTGGTTTGTCAAGTTAGAAGAAGAGTAAGACAATGCTTATAGTGATTGACCAAGAGCTTTGAGCTAAGTAAGGAGAGATGGGAGAAGAGCTTCATATCTGTAAGCATTTCAATGGCTCTGTATTTCAGGTGCCCTCTGGACCCAGCATTGATGGCCCCTGCTGTTCAGGAGGGAGTGAGCATCAGATAGTTCAGGATTTACTGGAGGATCTGAGACAATCCTGGAGCTGCAATGATGACATAGAACCCGCAGAGTGACATCTCAGGAGAGCTTATGTGCAAAAGCCTTGGGGAAAGATGTGGCATGAGGGGATCAAAGATGGAAAGTTAAACTGAACTACTAAACTCAAGAATTAATTTGTTTCAGTGACAGAAGACAGGGCTTCCCAGAGACAGAATTCAGAATTATTTTGCACAAAAAGGAGAGACCACTGTTGCTGTCAGGGACAGGAACTCATTGTGCAGCCTCACTCTTCTGGGTTGAAACTGCAGGGTGACTGGGTTAGAATACCCCCTCCGCTCCACTGGCACCCTTCTCCTTGGATCAGTGGCCCACCCCCAAGTCTGACCTGTGTTGAGCAGGCATTGAACCAAGGAATGCTTAGAACTCCCCAGGAAGTGGCTGGCAGCCACTTCAGTTCTGTAAATGACAACTGGAGAAGCAGAACAGCTCCTGGTCCAGGCATGCAGAGACATAGCCTGGGCGGAAGGAGCCAGTGATGGCTGGTACCCTGTGCAAGAGCTGGGTTAGGAGGGACCTGGGGTGCAGGACAGAGCATTCAACCCAGAGAACCAGATATGCCCACCACTTCCTGGGCACCAAGACCAGCCTCAAAATGACTTTACTCTGAGCCAACGAGCTTCAGACATACCTTCTCGCAGCCTGGGCACAGGGTGGCCTTGGTGCCTGGGAGGGCCGGGAGGGATAGGAAAGCCTCAGGTGGAGGCTCAGCCAGTAAAAGAGGGTCCTGGAGGCAGACCCTCCTTCCAGGTAGAGAGGAAGACTGACAGACTGCAGGAAGGGGCAACAGCCTGGATGAAAACAGGAAGTCTGGAACGGAGAAGAAAATGCTGGGTTAGTTGGAGGTGCTGTAAGGAACCAGGGCGCTGCTGGCCCTCCCGTCACTCTGGGGACCATTGAGGAATGTTAATACCCAGAGCTAAAGGCAGAGGCATCTTTAGAAACAAAAGACAATAAAGGCTCTATTCACAACACCCACGATAAGGAAACAGTCTCCATGTCCAGATGACTGGATAAGGAAAAGGTGGGACATTGACATGGTGGGATATTATTCAGGCACACAAGAAGGAAACTGCCGTTTGCGGTTGTGTGGACGAACCTGGAGAAATCACACCAAGTGAAATAAGCCGGGCAGAGAAAGACAAGCACTGTAGGACCTCACTCCCGTGGAATCTAATGAGGGGCTTGGGGAAGACAGCCCCATATAAACAGAGTAGAAAGGTGGTCCCCTAGGACCATGGTTGGCAAACTGCGGCTCGCGAGTCACATGCGGCTCTTTGGCCCCTTGAGTGTGGCTCTTCCTAAGCCTTAGGAGTACCTTAATTAAGTTAATAACAATGTACCTACCTATATAGTTTAAGTTTAAAAAATTTGGCTCTCAAAAGAAATTTTAATCGTTGTACTGTTGATATTTGACTCTGTTGACTAATGAGTTTGCCAATCACTGCCCTAGGAGCTGACAGGTGGGGGAAATGGAGTGATATTGGTCAAAAGGTACAAACTTTCAGTTAAAAGTTCTAGGGATCTCACATACAGTACAGGGATTATAGTTAACAACACTATTGTCTTCAATTTTGCTAAGAGAAATGCTGTATTTCCACTAAAAAAAAATGGTAACTGTGAGATGTGAGAAAATGGATGCATGAATTAATCATTTCACAGTGTATATGTCTATCAAATCCTCATGCTGTACACTTTAAATATATGCAGTTTTACTTGTCAATTATAACTCAGTGAAACTAAAGGGGGAAAAATAAAATGGTTGTCAAATCCTTACTCGCTCTCTTGCTAGGCTGCTGAGCACCCCTCCTCTTTCCTGGCTTCCCTTTTCTCTACTTCCACAGGCTCATCTCAACACTGATGAGGGCCAGGAAGAGACAAGGTTAGTATAACCCAGCCCAGCCACCCAGAGAGGTAGCCATGCCCGAGATGCATGTATGCATGTAGCAGGACTCGGAGCTCCAGGTGAGCATCTAGGGTTTGGGGAACTGGAAGATGTGATTCTTCATCTTCAAAAACAAGTGGCTACCTGAGGACCTGAGGCTTGCTCCCCAGGTGTGGGAGGGACCGGGAAGCCTTTCTACCCTTGTTGGGCTGCCCCACTCCCTGGACACATGAATGGAGAAAGCGGAACACTTGTCACTTATCTCCACTGAGCCCCTGAGCGGGAGTCAGAGGCTGTGCACACAGCAAGCTTCTCCACCAGCCTGAACTGGAGTCCCCAGAGATTCTACAACTCAAGGCTCATGTTGGAGGAGCAGGCTCACCCCCTGCCTTGAGCTCTGCAGGCTTCTCTGAAAGGGGTGGGAGTGTGGTGGGGGGAAGCCTTGGCCAGTCTGCAATAAACCACGAAATACTATCCTCTGCTGCCCTCTGCTGCCCGTGCTGCCTCATTGCAGCTAGTTCAGAGCGGAGCTGTAAGAACATCCTGCATTAAACTGATTTCTCTTCCACCTGCGTTTATACATGTCACTTTACTGGCATAGATAATCTGAATGACAATTCTTTACATTAAGCAAACAGCAGGCTTAGCTTTGACCTGGGGCAGGACTGACTGCCAACAGTGTCCAGTCCGGGGAGCCCCCCAGCAGGGTTGGCTAACCATGCTCTATGAAGTTTTCACTGACATGTTAGTGTCACAGATCTATCTGATAGGAAACAGGTGAAAAGTAAGAAAATGTGTTAGCACTGGTCTGTGCATAGCTCTTCTCCGCAGCCTTCCAGCTCTTCAGGTAGGGTGACTGGGCTGGTCATCGGGGATGCTAAAGTTCTAAAGTTTGGGAGCTTCTTATCCTCTCTGACAGCAGCATAAGGAGCCCTCAGGGCTATGTGAGCTTTCTTTTTTTCTTTTTCTTTTTTTAAATATGTTTTATTGATTTTTTTACAGAGAGGAAGGAGAGGGATAGAGAGTTAGAAACATCGATGAGAGAGAAACATCGATCAGCTGCCTCCTGCACACCCCCCCCCACACACACACACACACTGGGGATGTGCCCGCAACCAAGGTACATGCCCTTGACCAGAATTGAACCTGGGACCCTTGAGTCCTCAGGCCGATGCTCTATCCACTGAGCCAAACCGGTCAGGGCTAGGTGAGATTTCTTCAGAGCTGGCTGTGCCATCCCATCCCCACAGCTACTGGGTGGCTCGTGCAGACCCTGAGCTGTAACGTCTGTGCCTGTGTGTGCGAATCAGCCAGGTATGTAGCTGCTTGTGTCAAACACCGAGGTTCACCGTGTCCCCAAAGATGGATTGTGGTCCTACTATCCTAGGGCTTCACTCCCTGCTCTGGGAACAAGAGAATATTCCAAGCAGAGACAAACCCCAGCCCCAGCCATGGAGCATTCATGGACATTTCACTAGCTCTCCAATGGCACCTTGTTGTGGAAGCCCAGAGTCTCTAACAGCCTGGAAACGAGGTGGTTTAACTGTAGCCCCAAAGAGAAAATGCCCCCATGCCCACAGCTAGCTAGGGGCCATCTAGGACAGGCACTGTCCCCCCTGACCTGTGTTCTTCCTGAGCTTCCCCCTGCCTCCCAGGGTGAGACACACTACAGTCCATTGATAAAGGGGCTGGGACAAAGGGGGAGGCCAGGGGAGAATGTGATTTATGGGGGGTGCCTGAGCCACCCCATATCAGCTTGGCCTCTGGGGGGCTGGAGACTAACGTCAGCCGTGTGGATAGCCAGCCATGTCTATATGACTGACCCCTACTCAACACTGGGACCCCGCGGCTCAGGTGAGCCTCCTTCACAAATGCCCCACCCATGTCACCACCATCGTCATGGGGAGAGCTCAGCGCTGTCCACACAGCACCCCGGGGACAGGACACCGGAAGCTCTCCCCCTGACCCACCTTGCATGCCTTTTCCCAAAGCTGGTGTCAGTCCATCCCGCTGCCCTATGATAAATATAACTCTGCATATAATGGCTCTCTGTGTCCCCTGAGTTATTCTAGTGACTCATTGATCCTGGCCGTGGCCTCAGGAAACCTTGCACCCACCCATCCCTGGATGAGGTCTGTCCAGCAACCCATGCTAGTGGGGTTAGCAAAAGAGACGCGGTGCTGGCCTTGGGAGTGGAAGCACTGGGAAGAGTGTGCATGGGATGGTGAAGTGACCAAGTGACATGCAGGACACTGATGGGGTTGCTATCACACCGTCCGGGCGTGGGTTCCAAAGCCCCTGCTCTTCCCAACGCCTGGTTTGGGACCTCAGGGATCACTGATATGAAGAAATTAGTAAGCACAAGGGCTTCTGTCTTTACTGGTGAAATCCTGGAATTCTGCTACATCAGCAAGACCCAATCCCTCCCCCTAGTGGTTAGAAGTAGAAAAAGCTGCTGGTGAGGGGCGCCTCCCATCATGACGGGCTGGCTTCACAGGAACATTCTCAGACTGCAGTGAGCATCTGAAGCCCCTGGAGGGCTGGCTAGGGCACCCACGCTGAGCCAGCCCCAGCCCCTCACTCCCAGCCCTGTGGCGGGGCCGGAGCATCACATCTCTCCCCGCTCCTGCTGCTGCAGGCCCGCACGCGCTGGAAGAACCACTCCTCCAGAGGACCAGGCATTGACCTGCTTCTTTCTCCTGGTGAGCGAGTTTATTCGGGAGGTCATCTCAGGAAGCACAAATAAGGGAGCGGGGAAGTGAGACCAGGCAGGGAAGGAAGAAGATAACCAGGTGTTAAAGAGCAGGTCGCCACTATGGGCTTCCAGGGTTCAGTCCTCCCAAGGCTGTTTGAGAAGCCATGTGAGCCACACCGGGGAATTATCCCACTGGAGAGCTGGAAGCTGGGACACTGTCATCCACTCCTTCCCCCACCCCCCTGCACAACCCCTTGCCTGCAAGGATGCAAGCTGGGGGGGGGGCGCGCAGGGGATCTGAGAAGTGCATTTACTGAGCCTGTCTCTCTTGGTTGAAGGTGAACTTGGACAGGCTGAGGAGTACAGGTCAGACACTAAGGATTTTGTTCTGTTATAGGTTTGATCAAGCAAACAAGTGACAAGAATCACTTCCTTGTTTTGCAGTTAGATGCTTGTAATCCCTGGAGAACTGACAGAGGAGGGTACACACTGCCATCCAGCGGCTGCTCAGGACCTTGGGCCAGAGGCAACCATGTACTCAGCTCAGGGTGATGCCTCCCTTCATGTACGCACAGGCCTGGCCCGCTCAGGAGAAAGAGCGGCACCAAGGATGCTTTCCTTTCCAAGTAGAAGGATCCACAAACTCTAACACGGCCTCTTGCCCAGATCTACCTCCTAAAGTGATAAAGAAATAGGCCACTTCTGACACTTCTTTCATTTTGACTTTGTCATGGGTTCAAACTGTTTGAAAATGTTCTGTTATTCATTCAATAATTTTTATTCTATGTGCACTCTACACCAGGCACAGAGCCAAGTGTTGAGAATATGACACTTAGTTTGTAGTAGAGGGGGCATAATAAGTAACTGTACAAACAAGTAAATGAAGTCATTACAGATTGGGATACATGACTTGCAAGAAATAAAGAGAGTGATGTGATAGGAAGCTGAGTAACTTGCAGTGAGGGTGGGATGAATGGGCACCTTTAATAAGATTATCAGTCAAGGCCTCTGAGAAGGTAACATTTTAGCTGAATTGTGGGGAATAAGAAGGTCCCACCCAAAGGAAAAGCCATGGTGGAAACACTTAATGCAGAGGGAAAGCAAGTGCAAAGGCCCTGGGGTAAGAGAGAAACAGGCTTCTTAGAACATAAAGGATGCCAGAGAGTCAGAAACCTATTGAGAGAGGGGAGGGGATAGGAAATACATTTGGAAGAGTATGCAGGGTCTCCAAGAAAAGGGAAACCACACTGGGCATTTCAAGTGAAGAGAATTTAATATGGGGAATTTGTTACACAAGTGATGGGAACACAGGTGTCAAACAAGAAGCAGTGACAAAATCCAGGTATTGACAACAGCAGGAAGCCATTACAGCCCCTAAATCCGCGGGTAAAGGGAGAACGTGGTGTAATCAGAGTCCTCCTTCTCTGACCAGGACAAGCTAAGCACAGCAGGGGCACAGGGACAAGGACTGCCTGTTGCACGAACTGAAGTTATAGGTGTGGTGGCCGCTGCTGGGGAGGCCATGCGAAACAGGAAGAGGGTAGAGACAGGTCTCTCCTTCTCCCACCAGCCAGCCAGTGCCAGTGCCTCCCATTGGCTGAGCTCACCAGGAAGGCAAAGGAGCCTGGGAAACATAGTTCCCTGCAGTGCAGAGGCATTGAGGGGAGGGAGGTGGAGCATATGAGCTAAATATGTGTTAGTCTTATTTGATTCCATTTATTAAGCATCTAATGTGGCCCTTGCATCAGCCCTTGGTGCCAGGGCAACATTAGGTGCCTAATAAATTGTTATTGGATTGTCAACTTGTCACAAAATGAGAAAAATCTGAGCAAATGACATCAAGGACATGCGTTCTCCCACCTGAAATCAATATAATTTTCTGTGTCCTCAGCCAGCGTGCCCCATTGTTTACTGTTTACCTGATGTGTCAGAAGCATGTCTATGTCATTGAAGATGAAGAGCTATCAGCCTCCCTCTCTACAACATTGTCTCTGCCACTCATATATGGATGTTGTTCACAGTGAGTCTGTGTTGCTGGAAGTTTGAAGGAGTCCCTCGTGAACAGGGTAAGGGTTGGCTCAGGCCTCCTGAGAATCTGGCTCATGAAGTCAGAACTAACTTCATGCTCAACAGAATCCATCCATGAGGAAATGATGCGCCGATCATTTCATGACTAGCTGATTACCACATATTTGGAATCCGGGAGTACTAAGTGCTTTTATATTCTTTCTCCCATTCCTTCATCCAGATGTCTGCTTCCATCTCTCCGGTAGCCTGTATACGCGGCAGCCAGCTTGGACAGCATATGGCTTCATTTTCCTACTGTGATCTCCTTTGTGATTTCAAAAAGGTTAACTACTTCATAGAAAATGTGAAATTCAGCAAAAATATTGCTTTCTGTACTGAGCCAATTGAGCCTGGTCTAGCTGGGGATGTGATGTAACAATATTCAAGGTGGTCTGATCTGGGACCTCCAGATTTCCAGGGCACTAACCCCGTGGCCACAGAGAGCGAGGGGCTAGAATTCCCTCTGTGGTGGTGTCTCAGCTCCTAGATGCTCAGGGTTGGTTTGAGCCAGGCCCCTAGGTGCTGGTCTCTAGACTTTCAGCTGAGAAAAGTGAGCCATTAGCTTCGGGGGACCAAGTGAGAATGTGCAAGCTCAGGTGCCTTTAACATGGAGAGCAGGCAAGGTCAGGTCTGCCCCTGTCTCTCCTGTGCCAGTGCTCAGGCAGGCTGCAGTGTGGGGAGTGGGGGGAGTGCCCAGGAGCAGCCCTCCACCCATGAGGGGTGTGAGCTGGAGGACAAATTATGGGGTTTCCTCCTGCTGTAGGGGGCACTTCCAATGCACAAGTGACATGAGTCCTCGTGCCTTCTTCCCAGTGATGAAACCTCAGCCGCTTGCTATAATAACTGCTCACTAACCCTTCATTGCTCCCACCTACATCTGGTCTCCCTGCCCTGTTGCCCCATTCCTTTGCAAGTGTGTCTTGGGATCACCTCCCAAATAAATTTCTTCCCCAAAGAAATCTTTGTCTCAGATCTTTCCATGGGGAGACAACAGAGACAGAGAGGCAGAGGTGAGCAGATGAGCGTCGCTGCAAAGGTGCCCATGAGCTGAGGTAAAAGAGGAGAGGATGGGAAGAGCAGTCTAGGAAGAAGGAATAACACATGCAAAGCCTCTGAGCATGCAAGACTCACTCCATCTTCTGCCTACCATGGGCCAGTCCCATTTATGATGAAGGCACAGTGGGGTTTCTCAGCTGTGGGCTACACTATTGACATCTGGGACTTCGTCTTTCTTGGTCGTGGGGGCCGTTCTGTGCAATGGAGGGTGTTCATCAGTACCTCTGGCCTCTACCCACTGGATGTCAGTAAAATCTCCCAATTGTGACAACCACAACCAGCTACAGACATTGTCAAATGTTCCCTTGTGGGCAAAACTGCCTCTGTTTGAACTGAGATAGGGAGGCTCTGCAAGGATGAGTACTATTCAGGGAGGAGGAGTTGGCCACTAAAAACATCCTCCTTCCATAGTTACATTCTGGACACGTCCACTGACAGGTAGCCCCATGGCCAGCAACTGGCCGGCCTGCCTATCCTTGACCAGACGAGGTGGTGGTCAGTGAAATGGGATATAATGTGGACTAGGAGGGTCCTGGCTTAGCTGCTTTTCAGACCTAATTCTTGCTTTTGAACACTAGATGGACCCATTGCAATGCTGAACCCAGGGGAAGCAGGCAGCCAGGCAGGCTCCGGTGAATCCCAGCTACTCCAGTTGGAGAATTTATGCTGGAGGCATTTTCCAGTTTCATTCCTCCAGACCTCCTCTGTCCCAGGATCCCCAAATGCTACATTTCTCCCAGATGCATTCATGAGTGGCACTGTGTGGAGTGGCATGGAGAGTGTTGACTGGGAACTTCTGTGAGCTCATACTGGACAGGTTTAGGTTCCAGAACCTTCAGGTTGTTTCATCTTTCTGTTGCCCTAGCCAGTGGTCAGCAAACTCATTAGTCAACAGAGCCAAGTATCAATAGTACAACGATTGAAATTTCTTTTGAGAGCCAAATTTTTTTAAACTTAAACTATATAGGTAGGTACATTGTTATTAACTTAATTAGGGTACTCCTAAGGCTTAGGAAGAGCCACACTCAAGGGGCCAAAGAGCCGCATGTGGCTCGCGAGCTGCAGTTTGCCGACCACGGCCTAGCCTATCTGTAAAGTGGGAGTGAACAAAGGTCTTATCTCACGGGCAGCTGTGAGCATTAAGTGGGATATAACATGTAAAGCTTGAAACCTGGCCAAGCACACAGCAAACACACAAAAGCATTAGCGGTCTCTTCAGAGGCTCCTCAACTTAGGCATCCTGTGTCTGTTGAACACTTAGTATGAGACAGGGCGGGTTAATCCTCATCTGAAGATATTTTTTCCATTGATATTATTTTTTAGGGAAAGAGGAGAAAGAAAGAGATAGAAATATCATGTGAGAGAGACACATCGATTGGTTGCCTTCTGCACCCACCCCACCACCCTTTGGTGTGTGGGCTGATGCTCTAACCACTGATCACACTAATCACTGAGCACACTGGTCAGGGCACATTTTATCTTCATAAAACCTCCATGAGATGTGCATTTTTCTTATCCTCATCTTACATAGAAGGAAGCAAGGTGCAGAGTGGAAAGTCAGTGACTTGCCCACTGCACACAGCTAGTATCCAGTGCAGAAGGCATTCAAGCTTGGCCATCAGTCCTGTAGTTGACATCCCATAACCTCTAGGGCAAAGTGGTCACTCGCATGCTGTTATTCCTTTTGCAGAGGTTGAAGTTATTTAACAAGGGGGGCTCCATGAGCTTCTGACTGCTCTGTAACCTGGGAGTCAGAGCAGGAATGGAATGCACCTGCGTTCTGCTATTGTCGGGGGACCCTCCCAGGGTCTCCTGGAAGTGGGTTTTGTTTTATTCCTATAATGCAGGGGCCAGCAAACCGTTCCTGTAAAAGGTTGGAGATTAAATAGTTTAGGCTTTGCAAGCCATATGTAGGTCTCTGTAGCATCTAATAAACCATGTGATAGTAGCAGGAAAGCAGCCACAGACACAATGAAGACAAATGGATATGGATGTGGACCAGTAAACATTTATTACAAAAACAGGCAGTGGGTTCGGTTTGGCCCATAGGCTACCTTTTGCTGACCCCTGGTCTAATGCATGCATGTGTCCAGAACTTGTACTTGGAGGTTTTGGTCTGACCCACTGTGGGCCAAAGGCATGGCCCACTGAACGTGGACTGTGGCTCCACCATGGGACTCCTGTGTGGCCAGCAACAGCTGGCATTGGAAGTCTTTCCAAGAGAAAGAAATCTTTCCCCAAAAGGAACCAGTTAGTGTCCCTAAGAAAAAGAGGAGCTTGAGGGCCATCCAGGAAGCAAGGCTGGGAGCCACATTAGAATGTTGCTGGTCTCTGACCTCTGGCTCCATCCCAGACAGATTTCAATTGGCCCACACGGGGGACAGCACCTCTTTGCCCTACTCTGGAAGCCTGAAACACGTGAATGCATGACCTCAGTTCTCACAGACCTGGTCTGCATGTGTGGTGCAAGTCAGCAAAGGCAGCTGTTGGCTGCAAGCCTGCTTTGGCCAAGTTCAGGGACCAGAGGTCTCGCCACGCTCCTGCTTTGCTGCTTCTCCTGTCCGGGCGTGGGCTCCTGTCTATCACTGCTGGAGGAGGAGCCATGACCTTGTCCTCTTATGTGACACGTTGCACCGATTGCCCAAATCCAGCTATTGCCTCAGTGTTAGGACCCAGCAGTGGAAGCCAGAGGTGAGTTGTGGGTTGTAATTCCACAACAGTGCTCACCAAACCCGAAAAAAGTACCAATTCTTTGGAACAAAAAATTGTTCATGGAAGTATTTTATCACCTAGACCTGCACAAAAATAAAATAGGAATAAGCATCCAATGATATAACTTCTGAACAACAAATGACAGCCAAACAAATGTATACATTTATTACAAACAGAACTTTAAAACTAATAAATTCAAATTATCAACACGAATTTACCATGCTAGATGGGGTTTAGGGGTGAAACTAAATTGTCCATGTTAATGCAATAGTAGAAAGCTTTATTTGCGCTTTCTCATATCCTTTGCTGTTAAGGGTGATGGACCGGCTTTTGTTACATCATCATTATTATTATTTTCAATATTTTTTCTTTTAGTTATGAACTCATTTAAACTACACTTTCATTATTTTGATGGATCAATCAATTCTAATAGCACATTACAGAATACAGAACTTAAAAAAAAACACAAAAGAAACTATCTAATGACAAAAGTTTTCCTTCATATTCTGTAGATCGCTTACTGGGATCTGGTGCAAGACCTTAGCCTCGGAAAGCTGTTGGCTCAATAATGAGCCAGTGTAATTGAGTTCCAGTCACTTCTCTTTCGTAGATTCATTATAAGACTATTCACATTCCCTGGCTCTTGACCACACTTAGTGACAGAGACATAACGGCAAGCAAAGCTCTCTCTGTAGGTGTGGAGCAATGCTGTCTTAGGGGTTCCATGATATCAGGAAAACGGAAGTGAAAATATTTGAAATTCTCATTTGAACTCAAAGACCCCCAAGAATATACCACAGACCTCCATTTAGGCTATAAATATGTAGGTAGATAGTTTTTCCCTGCAACAAGTTTCCTTGATTAAACAATGATTATTTTCCCTTAGACGTTTATGTTGCCACTTGTAAAAATTAACTAGTTCATATTCTGATTTCCTATCCAACTTCTTTTGTGTTCATTTTTTTCTTAAATGGGATTTTATAACATCTATAAAGCAAATCATTTTCTGAAGAAGCAAGTCTGATTTTGTTATGCAGAAGAGGGAAATAACATTCAATATACAAAAATTGAATTTATGGATTGTTCCAGAAAACACACTTCCTCAAAAGTCAACTATACCTGTACCTTTGTGTGTGTGTTATTGTTGTTGTTGTTGTTTTTAATCTTTGGGTCATGGAAGCAAGTGGTTATTTAAATTAAACCATAGGCCAAAAAACAAATAGTGGCAAATGTATATGATTCAACCTAATACAAAACATTCAGATATCAGCCTTTCTGATGTGATGCACAGGCACTTTCTTTGAAATTTTTTTTTTACAAAAACCAGATTCCATAGCTAAACCCAATAGTGGCATTTTTAAATTAGCAAACAAACTACAAATCTGTCCATCTGATGGGCATGGAGAGAGGCAGACCAGACAGTTGTTGGTGAGATATAATCGGGGGAGCCAGATGTCTCCATCTCATAGCCTCTTCCCCAGTGATCAGTGTGTGATGCCACCACTAGTGAATTATGTTCTCGTTAAAACCTGTTCTTACGAGGTATAGCTCGGGTAAGTTGCCAGCACGATTTTCTAGCTTTAGCTTTGAGCATCAGCTGGCACCTCCGAGCGAAAAGGTGAAGGGGCATCTGAGTCAACTGATTAAAAAAATCTCACCTACTTTACAATTTCCCTAAAGTGTGGACCTTTGAGTAGCCCGATGGGTTGTTATAGAAGATGGAGGCACACGGAGCTGGGTGTTAAGGAGAAAATGACCTAGCAGGAAAAGAATTAAAAGAATGTCATCCTTGTTTGCTCTGGCTCGTTGTTTTAATACACCAGTCACCTTGACATTTCTTAAAGAATTTTTCAAGAGCATAAGTCAAAAAGCATGCAACTTGTCCAAATAAAGTATTTCAGGATCACAGGTGGGCCCAATAAATTTTGGCCGTGCTAGTTCTCTCTCAAGGGTGTGACTTAGATCTCATTGAAACACAAGGCCGTAATACTCTTGATGGTGAGAAAATATTTTCCATTTCAGGTGGCCAGGAGTCCATGAGGGCCACCCTTTGCTGAATAAACGTCAGCACTGTTTAGTACTTGTGATAATTGCTCAGTGAACTTAGATAAGCAGTTTCCCTCTAACATCGAGGCAATGAAAATAGTTGATATATTCCAATTCCTCAAAAAGGACTGCTTCATTTGACAAACAACATCAGGTGTGAA
Source organism: Myotis lucifugus (assembly GCF_000147115.1). Taxonomy (NCBI): domain Eukaryota; kingdom Metazoa; phylum Chordata; class Mammalia; order Chiroptera; family Vespertilionidae; genus Myotis; species Myotis lucifugus. The sequence goes on along the minus strand of NW_005871262.1, from coordinate 666,667 downwards.
AAGCAATTAAAGCCCTCTTGGACTCTCCATATGTGTTTTTGTGTGTAGATTTGGGTTTATTACTCATTTGCCTGTTGTAAAATCTATTAGACCGAGCTCCATTAAAACACCCAACAGTGGCAAAGCAGGGCACAATTTAGAATGGAAATCTACATCCATGATGTCATTTAATCTAGTGCACAGGCAAAATACATGGCTGGATTAAGAAATGGCTTATGGGGAAGTCAACATTTGGAAGAAAATTTTGAAGGATCGATAGAATTTGACATAGATTGGGCTTCAGAATCAAACCTCAGGTTCCAAATCTTTTGCTCAGAGCCAGGTTCTGTCATTTAATAATTGTTTGACTTTAGGAAAGTTGAGAAATGATTAGGAGTCTCATTCCTCATTTTCAGTACTAGGGAAACAGGAATTCCTCTCTTGTGGAATAGCAGTGAGGATTAACAATGTTTATAGAACAGTAATGCTAGGGGCTGGTACAGGGTAAGTACTTAGAAGCATCTGTTACTGCCTCCAACGCTACTGTTTTGTTGCTATTATTATCATCTCACTACTTCTGGTAGATTGCATTATTTGCCCTAAGTCTTTACCCGTCCAGTATCCACACCCTTGCCTGGGTGAGATGCCACTTGACTTTGGGCTTGAGCACACAATCTGGTTTGACCTGAAGGAAGAAGAGATATTTTTCTAGTTTGGAGCTTCGGATCAAGGAGCCTTGTGTGCTTCCACTTTTGCTCTCTTGCTTCTGCCACTGGCAGGAGAGAAGATCCCCCTGGTTTGCTGCTTCTTCCTCAGCCTCAGTCCAGAATGAGCACATATGGGGCAGAGCCACTCTTGCCAACCCACATGCCTGCACTGAGGAGCAACAGCGCTTCAGCCAAGGCAGCCTGGAGCACAACCGCCTGCAAAACCCAGCCTGGGTCAGCTGAACCCTGGACACTGAGATTAGGAAAATGTGTTATGCAACAATAGCTAATTGACACATCATTCTTGTTAATTCCATGAGCACAAGACATTGAATGAACAAAAGGCTGCTGGTGGTGGTGGGGAAATATATGGTGTGGAAACTGTAAACATTGGGACAAAGGGTTGCATGAAAGAGAACTGTGAGAAGGAAGATGCTGAAGTCCATGGAGATCACAGAGGATCTTGATGATGAAGCTAAGAAATCCAGGTGTTGCCATTTTTCAGCAGTTACTATTTTTCAGATGTAACCATTGGAGGCTTTGAGGTTGGTACACCCAAGCAAAACCTTAGGGGAGGTAATTGGGTGGCAGCTCGTTCACAGGCAGGCCAGGAGGGAGACAGGCTGAGCTACCAGGCACTACTGCTTCCCACACCCTTCTCCTGTTGCCCACTGGTTGACGCTGCCCTGTTTTTTTTTTAAATATATATTTTATTGATTTTTTACAGAGAGGAAGGGAGAAGGATAGAGAGTCAGAAACATCAATCAGCTGCCTCCTGCACACCTCCTACTGGGTATGTTCCCACAACCAAGGTACATGCCCTTGACCAGGATCGAACCCGGGACCTTTCAGTCTGCAGGCCAACACTCTATCCACTGAGCCAAACCGGTTAGGGCAGTGATGGCGAACCTTTTGAGCTCGGTGTGTCAGCATTTTGAAAAACCCTAACTTAACTCTGGTGCTGTGTCACATATAGAAATTTTTTGATATTTGCAACCATGGTAAAACAAAGACTTGTATTTTTGATATTTATTTTATATATTTAAATGCCATTTAACAAAGAAAAATCAACCAAAAAAATGAGTTTGTGTGTCACCTCTAACACGCGTGTCATAGGTTCGCCATCACTGGGTTAGGGCAACGCTGCCCTGTTGATGGTCTCCCCACCTTTTTCCTTTTAAGGGTAGCTGTGATCATCCTTATACCTGATTTTATCATTTATAACTACCACGGGGGACAGAGAGAAGAGGTATCCTGCATCCCCTCTCCTTCCATGGTAAATCCATTGCTCAGAACATTGTCTAGGTCTGGGATTGTGGTTTAAACTAGCATAACAAAGATGCACTAAATAAGTGATCCACAGACTGTTCCTGTGGCATATGCAGCTCCAACAGCATGTTGACCTCAAGAAAAATATAAGTGCCAAAAGCACCTGTCATGGCCCAAATCCATAACCAGAATCTTGCAGCCCTTGTCGCAGAGGTCCCCCACGCATACATTTCAGGGAAAAGGCACAGACTAGACTGCCAAGCCTTTATGCAAGATCCTCATTTGTATCTTTACTGACCAATCAAAGTAGCTCCAATCTGACCAATAAAACTGTGAGGATTTAGAGTCCTCATTTGCATAGAAATAGACCCACTCTTCTCTGCTTCAAAGGAGCCCAATTTCAGTTCCCATTTGAAGACGGTTTCCCCAGCCAGAACGATAACACTGAAGTTGTCTCCACAGAGCAGAGTGGAGCAGAGCTATCTCCCCAGAACTGAGCTGTGACACCAGAGCAGTCATGCCCAAGCCTACTTGCCGGAGCCGCCTTCCCCGACCTGTTGGTCCACAGTCAGGTTGTTTCACAATTGATCTGTTTTCACTGAATAAAGTCCCCACCACCACCACCACCACACCCCCAATTGGGGACTCCTGTTGGCTTGGAATTGGTGGCCACAACCTCCAGTTGACTAACCATCTTCTTCAGGGCTGTCCTCTGAAGAAGAGCTTCCGTGCTGTAAAAAACAGCCCCACGATGTTGGGAAATGGAAGACAGGAAAACAGAAGAAATCCAGAGAGGCTTGACTGGCTGGTGTCTCAGCAGACACCATCTCCTTCATGTTTACCTCCCACTCAGACCTTACCTGTCTGTAGAAGGCCACTTTCCTGGGATAGACAGGCTTAGGAATCTTAGAGAAGCGAGGAAGGAAAATTAGGGTCAGTGCTGGACCCAGGAAAACCCTGGACTTACATTATTAGGACCCAAACTCCTGCTCTTGGGCTTCCCACTTCTGAGAAACCTAGCCAATAAGGAGGATAAGTGGGGACCCAAACTCCTGCTCTTGGGCTTCCCACTTCTGAGAAACCTAGCCAATAAGGAGGATAAGTGCAGATGCCTCTAAAACCATAATCTGACTTTATAAGTTTATCACCTTTCAAGACTCAGAACTAATTCAGTCCCTACATCGTTTCTGGAGCCACATTCAAATCATAACTCTATTACCAGGAGCTGTGAGCCGGAGGGAAGTTCTGTCATGGCTGTGTACCTTGTCTCCTCACTCCAAACAGGAGTAAGAAGGCCTCCCTCCCCGGCTTCCTGCAAAATGACACGTGTCAGTACATGTAATGTACTTAGAGAGGCATATATTGTATTGCAGATGACTCAGTAACTACCAAGTGCTATCATTATTGTGACTGTCACTGTATTAGTTTTCTAGGGCTGCAGTAACCAAGTACCACAGACTGAGAGGCTACAACAGAAACATACTGGCTTCTGGTGATTTGCTGATAGTCTTTGTTACTCCTTGGCTTTCAGACACATCACTCTGATCTCCACCTTCCTCTTCACATGGCATTCTCCCTGTGTGCATAGCTGTGTCCAAATTTCTCCTTTTGATATGAACATCAGTCATATTGGATTAGGGGCTTTCCACACCCCAGTACAGCCTCACCTCACTTTATTACATCCACAATGACCCTCTTGCCAAATGAGGTCACATTTTGCTGTGCTGGGGGTTGCAACTTCCCCATATGAATTTGGGTGGGATGTAATTCAATCCATGATAATTATCATCATGCTCACTGTGAATAATATATAATTGTTATAAGATGAAAGGACATATTGTAAAATCCTTCCTATAGGTTTGTGAGGATTAAATGGGGTCACTGGCAAAAGGTCTGACTCACAGAAGGTGCTCAAGAAATGCTTTATGCCCTGACTGGTTTGGCTCAGCGGATAGAGCATCGGCCTGTGGACTGAAGGGTCCCAGGTTCGATTCCAGTCAAGGGCATGTACCTTGGTTGCGGGCACATCCCCAGTAGGGAGTGTGCAGGAGGCAGCTGATCGATGTTTTTCTCTCATCGATGTTTCTAACTCTCTATCCCTCACCCTTCTTCTCTGTAAAAAATCAATAAAATAAAAAAAAAGAAATGCTTTATTTCTTCATTACGTACATAAAAGTAGAAGATATTTGCTCATATTCCCATTGGCTCAACAGCCACAGTTAGCTTATATTTGTAGTTTCATTCCAGCTTTAGGGATACATACATATGTGCCATTTCTGACATTCTGTGTGCATAAACTTCTGCTCTGTGTCCTTAACTTTATTTTGAAATCACCTTTATTTGTGTAAAAGTGTTTATTTATTGTTTATAATAGTTGGATAATAATGTGAAGAATAAAAATGCCATAATTTGCTTAAGGATGTCCATAATTAACTTAACATATTCCAACGGTTTATGATCTTTTGTTCAATGATTGAAAAAGCACAACCATGAATATCTGTGACTCCACCACCCCATTCCTAAAATTTTATTTAGTGTAAGACATTTTTTTCATGATTTTGTTTGTATTTCCTGAGTACTGGAAAGTCAAACACTCTTCCCTGTAAGTGGTAACAATTTATATCTCCTCCCCTGTGTGTTGTATGTCCCTGCCTGTTGGTAGATTCACCTTTACCTGTCCCAAAATCTGTAAAAAACAAACAAACAAACAAACTGGCTCTTTCTCTAGAACTAATCCAAGCTTCCTGGCCTGGCACTTACTTCAAACTAGAGGCCCAGTGCACGAAATTCATGCACTGGGGGTGGGGGCTGTCCCTCAGCCCGGCCTGCATCCTCTCACAGTCTGGGACCCCTAAGGGGATGTCTGCCTGTCGGCTTAGGCCCGCTCTAAGCTGGCAGTCGCACATCCCTCTCACAGTCTGTGACCCCTCACTCTTTATCTTAGCTGGCAGTTGAGATGCTCCTGCCACCACCACTGCACTCTTCAGCCCTGAGCCCAGCTTCTGGCTGAGCAGTGCTCCCCTGGTGGGAGCACACTGACCACCAGGGAGCAGCTCCTATGTTAAGTGTCTGCCCCCTGGTGGTCAGTGCACATCATAGCGACCCGTCATTCTGGTCCTTCCACTGTAATGGTCGCTTAGGCTTTTACTATATAGATTTGTTTATATCTGGCATAAAATCCTTCCTGGCAGGCTAGACCAAGCAGTCCCCATCTATGAGTGCTCACTCGGCAAGAGTGTCAGGCTGTCTTCCTAATGAATTTTCTCCCATGGTTAACAGATAGACAAGGGAGTGGGGGGTGTGGATGATCCAAGGCTGTCTAGAGAGTCTGAAAAAGAGAATCTTCAATTACATAATACGTATAATAAGATGGCTTTGTTTTGTTTTGGTTTTCATTTTCAAGTAACAATTTAAGAGTTGTCAAATACAGAAATGTATAAAACTGTTCTCTGAGAGGTATCACCTGGCCCACAGCCTCTGGGCACTGCCACCTCAGAGAAGACCAGGGAGGCGATAGCCTCATATCCAAGCATAGGCCTCATCCACTCTGTCCTGCTGGTTAATTGCCATCAAGCACAGCAAGCTCACAGAGCTTTACTTGGTGGGTTTGCCCCTCCTCTGCCCCACTTTCCAAAGGGAAATGCCCTGAAAAGTACCAGCTGGATTGGGGGCAGAATCTGGGGCTTGTTTGTTCCTTAAGCAGAGTTTGGGAAGGTGACCATCCTGTAAAAAAAAAAATATGAATGACCTATGCATTAGAGAGAGAGAGAGAGAGAGAGAGAGAGAGAGAGAGAGAGACTATAGATTAAAAGAAACTTAACTTGCAGCGTTATTTACAATAGCTAAGATCTGGAAACAGCCCAAGTATCCATCAGTAGATGAGTGGATAACAAAGTTGTGGTACATTTACATGATGAAATTACTATGCAGCTGTAAAAAAGGAGGAATTATTAAGGTTTGAGACAGCATGGAGGGACCTGGAGAGTGTTATGATAAGTGAAATAAGCCAGTCAGAGAAAGACAAATATCACATGATCTCACTTATATATGGAATCTAATGAACAAAATAAACTGATGAATAAAATAGAACCAGAGACATGGAAGTGAAACAGAATTTTTGGACTGGAACCTGGATTCTTTGTCCGCCTGAATCAAAGAATGAATCCACGGACAGAAAGTGGGATAGCAAAGGTGGAGATTTATTGAAGAACAAGTACAGACTCCCACGTGGGGAGAGGGAAAGAGTCCCACAGAATGGACTCCCACATAGGGAGGGGGAAAGGGTCCCACTGAGTTCTTTTTCCCTATGGCTTATAAAGGCTGCAGATGCTGGTGCCTTGATATCCCCTCTGATTGGTCACTATTCCCTTAGACTGGCTACTATAGTAACTCCTTCCTTATTGTTTTTCTATTCCCTTTGGGCTTTCTTCTTCTCCTTCTGGATAAAGGGCTTCCTTCTCTTTATTTTGTAAATATAGACCTTTTGCTATTCCCAGCTCCCTCATTCTATGGAAATGTACTTGTTGCAGCTTTTCAGCTCCCCTATTCTATGGAAATATACCTTCTGCTGCTCTGCAGCCCTGTGCTTCCTCCATGGTCCCCTTAATTTCTAAAATTTCCTAAAACCTATCTTTTTCATCCCCCAAAATTCCTGTTTCAGAAGCATGGAGCAGACTGAGGAATCTCAGAGGAATCTCAAAGGGGGCAGGGTGGGGCAGGAAGAAATTAACTAAAGAATGTATATGCATACATGCATTGCCCATGGACACAACAAAAGGGTGGTGAAGGCCTGGGGTGGGGCAGAAACCGGGTGGAGGAGGCAATGGGGGAAAAGGGGGAAACATCTGTAATACTCTCAACAATAACAATTTTTTAGAAAGAGAGACACTTGAAGACATATTAAAGATGATAACATTTATGAAGCAATTGGAAATTTGAACACTCACTGGATATTTGATAATATTGAGCAATTATCATTCATTATTTCTACATATGACAACAGTATTATGATCACATTTCTTTAAAGAGAACTTCTTAACTTTTAGTTGTATACAGTGAATCATATACAGGATGGAATGAGCTGAGGAGTGAGCATATAGAAAACTCACTAAAGCAGTGACCCATATTTTTCACTGGGGAACCCTACCCCACAAACGTCAAGATGAGAAGAACTTCTCTCAAGGGAACATTCAGTAGCTCAAGAGAAGAATTCACCAAACTCTTGTCAATAGTGGGGGAGGGGCAGGACCCACCCCAGGCCACTTGTGCCTGGATGATGCGGGATTTAGAGAGAACCTACTGTCCAGCATCATGCCCTGCAAACACTAGCTTCACTCAGTCTCAGGTTATAAAGCCCTGGGCCCCACCCTACCATCTGCTGTGCCTGTGTATCTCATCAGAAACCCTCTGCCTTTAGTATTTCTGGGACTGTATCTGTCTGGGTTACAGCATGAGAGAGGTGTGACCCTATCACACCTGCACCGCCCCTCCATGCCCTTTCCTGCAAGCGCTCAGGAGCTGGCCCTGCAGCTCTCCATGGCAGACAGCCTTCTTCCCACAATGTGCAATGTCCCCTTTCACTGGTCTGTCTTGTGTGTTCAAATCCTAATTCCACTGTGAATCCTGTGCACCCAAAAGGAACAAGGAGTAGGCAGCTCAGTTCTTGGTAAAATGGTGAGGAAGCCTGTGGTTCGGGCCCCCTGGAGGCCTGGATCCAGCACACCTTGTCACCAGCCAATAGTGCTGTGTAGACGTGTTAGTGGAAGTAGAAGAAGGCACCACCACTGCTGTCGGTTGGTTCTGTCCTGGTTTGACAGTGTGAACACATCGAATGACAGGGGGCACTTTGAGTTTCCACCATGAGGGCTGCTTCCTAACAGCAAAATCAGTGTGGTTAACAGTCAAGTCCACACTGTGATAAAGAGTATTTATATGAAATTCAGGCAAAACTACCTATGGTGATAGAAATCAGGTCTAAGGTTGATCCTGTGGGATCAGGAAAGAGGTGGACTGGAGAGGAATTTGAGGGGACATCCTGGGGTGATGGAGTTGCTCTATATCTTGATTTCAGGTGACAATTACATCATCTGTCAAGCCTCATTCAACTGGAAGAAGTGAGATTTCTCTGAGGATACCTTTTTATGTAGTTTTGAGATCATGTTAATATTTTACATGTTGAATAAGCAAAATTAAATCAAAGTGTGCAGGAAATCAGCTGGCTAATGGTGCTCAGGAGAAATCCACTTTCTCTCTACCATGTACAAAGCAATCTGAGGCCTAAACCAGAGGTTCTTGTCCCAGACTCAGGATAGGTTATGGTGGAGGTCCAAAAACCCCCTAAAATAGGATGCAACAGAGTTGTCAGTTGATCTTTCTAGAAAGAGTATCCACTGCTCCCATCAGATTCACAAAAGGGTCTCTGGCTTTGTGGGTTTAAGAAGCCAGCCTTCGAAAGCAAATTGTCAGCCGAGGCTGAGGCGGGAGTGTGCGGGAAGTATAAGTGATCTTAAGGAACGGCATTTTCCCTCAAAGTTCCTGGAGAGCACAGAGGCTGGTGTTCACTTCTCTTTCCCTCTGTGGGCCCAGAGTGAGAAGTGAGATTTCCAGGCAGCCATCCGCCCAGGGGCTCTGAGAGTGAGGTCAAAGGCACCAGACCAGGACTCAAGACCCTTTATATAGAATACTCAAGCTCAGGTTTAGCAGAATACACACAAATGCATTTGAAAAAACAACTCTTCTCATATTCAGGAGTTCAAAACTTCTGTTTTGAGACTTCTTCCAGTACAAAGTATCCCTTTAGTAATAATTTCAAATGTATTCCAGGCTGCCCAGAGCTCAGACCTTTCTCTATCAAGTTTCCTAATTTCCGAACTGGAAATTCCCTGCTAGCCTCTCCCTGGCAGGATATTTTACTGACATTTCAAGGGGATCTAGTGAGAGAGACCCAAGCAGAAGCCCCTCTTCAGGTTTAACTCAGCGCTAAACTTACTAGATAATCTGCCATCAATCGTTTAACAGCTTGAGAACGGAAAATTTTTTAAAAAAACACATCTTTACAGTAGGATGATAATATCATTACACTGAAATAGTTCTTAAGCTGCTTGATAGACATTAGTATATGAACATAAACCTTACAGATAATTCTTCAACAACACCTACTATGTGCTAGGCACTATTATTACTGGCCCCACACTTACAGTGGTGGATGACACAGAGATATTCTTTCTATCATATTAAACACTCATTTATTCTGCTGCTCACAGGCTCCCAGAGTCTGCTGTGGGCCCTTTAGGTGCTGTTCTAAGGAACCCACAACAGTGCACCTGGGAGGACTTGGGAAATGCCTCCTACAGCATCACCTCCCCTTAGGAAAATGCAAAGCGCTTTATTTATAATACAGGCTCTGCAAAATCCTACAGGAAAGAAACCTCCTTAATTATTACCCAGGTCCAAAACTGATTAAGGACACAACCCTTTTTTAAACACTGAATCATGTCAAAGAGCAAGCAGTTAGGGAGGTGGTGGTCTTTGGATTGCTTGTGCGTCCCTGTGCTGATGTTGAAAGCCCACTAAGGCCGGTTGCTTTCATATTTCCCATCTTTCTGCTCTGCTCCTCAGCTCCTTGACTAAAGCACTAAAGTTATCCTTTCTCCTGGTTCCAGGCTCCCTCTTCTCCAGGCCACTCCCCTAGCTTTGCCTTTGCCTGGCTGCCTTTTGCGCCATTTTAGCCCTCTCTGTTGAAATCCTATCATTTCTGAAGCAGAGATCAGGTTTATCACTGCCTTGCCCTGACCCGCAGCCCTTCCATGAGCCCCTAGCACCTGTGGTAGATGCTCTGCAAAAATGTCCCATCACTCCTTCCAGTTCAGTATCCACACCCCATTGTTCTCCTCTCAGCAAGAGGTGAATCGATTGACTGCCTCTTGAATCGGGACTAGACACTGTGCCTTGGCCAAAGAGACATTAGAAAATGTGACACAGTGGAGACTTGAAAAGTGTGCGGGCATTGGCTCAGCCTTTTTTTTCTAATTGTGGTAAAATAGATGCGACATAAAATTTACCATCTCAACAATTTTTAAGTGTCCAATTCAGTAGTGCATCCAGTCTCCAGAACTTCTTCCTCTTGCAAAGCTGAAACTCTGTGCCCATTAAACAATAATTCCCATTTCCTCCTCCCACCCAAGACCTGGAAACTACCATTATTAGTGGGATCGTACAGTGTTTATGTTTTTGTGATTGGCTTATTCACTTAACATAATGTTCTTAAATGTCATCCATGTTGGTGCATGAGTCAGAATATCATTCTTCTTTAAGGCTGAATAATATTCCATTGTATGTACCACATTTTGCATAGCCATTCATCTGTAGTTGAACACTTGGGTTGCTTGCGCCTTTTGGCTATGATGAATAATGCTGCTCTAAAAATGGGTGTACAAATATCTCTTTGAGATACTGATTTCAATTATGTTAGCTATATACCTAGAAGTAACATTGCTGGATTACTGTATATAGTAATTCTATTTTTAATTTTTCCAGAAATCATCATATTGTTTTCTATGGCAACTGCACCACTTTGTATTCCTACGAGCAATATGCCTGGGTTCCAAATTCTCTACATCCTTGCCAACACTAGATATTTTCTGGTTGTTGTTGTTTTTTTTTAATTTTATAGTAGCCATTCTAATGGATGTGAGGTGATATCACCTTGGAGTTTTAATTTGTATTTTCCTAATGATAAGTGGTGTTAAGTATCTATTCGTATACTTATTGGCTATTTGTATATTTAATTTGGAGTAATGTCTGTTCAAGTTTTTTTGACCAATTCTTAATTGGGTTGTTTGTTTTTTGAGTGTTTCGATGTAGGATTTCTTTATATATCGTGGATGATAACCCCTTATTATATATGATTTGCCGAATTTTCTCCCATTCTGTAGGTTGCCTTTTTATTCTGTGGATTGTGTTCTTCAATGTAGCGTGGACTCTTTGGATGCTTGAACAGTTCTGCCACCAAGGGAATGAGACTGGGTTGGCCTATTAGAGAAAACGGGACACATGGCTATTGTACAGGTGACATTAAGCCAGGTGACATTGAGACCACCTGAAACTAGCCTGCTACCACTGAGCTAATCCAGTCTAGACCTGCCCAGAAACTGAGAAAACCTGGAAAATAAGTAGTATTTGTTTCTGTAAGCCTCTACATTTGGTTTGGTTTCTTACACAGCAAAAGCTGACTGATACAGCACCTGGGTACTTCCTTTGTGTGTTCCAGCCTGACTGTAGCATCCCTGATCAGGAGTTACATTGTCCAGCATTCTCAGAAACTCTCTCAGGACTTAGCACTTTTACTTGCTCATTCAAGTGCTGGGGACATGTTTGTTGATTGACAATTTTATCCAAAGTTTCCACTGGGGTTCAAGGATCAGTTAGTAATTGAATTTCTTTAAAGGCCAATCTAGATCCCCAACCACTAGCCTAAAACAATGCTATCACATCAAATTCTTCTTGGGAAAAAGCCAACAGATCATAAGCGTTGACAACACCTATAAGGCCAACAAAGAACAATTTGCTGGGTTGTACAGACCCGAGGCATTAAAGAGCCTTCCTCTCAGACACACATCCTCTTTCCTCTGATTCCTCCCTTAATTCCCACAGAGAACTTGAGGAATGGATAACTCAAATGAACTGATGCAGTGATGGTTAAAAACAGCATCACACAAATTACAGGTAAGGATTTTTCAGCTGCTGAAATAGAGAAGCAAAAATTCTCTCTCTTTTATTTATTGATTTATTTGATAGGTAAAGGCAAATTGCATAGAGATAAATGACATTTCCTGTCATTTTAAAATTTCACCACCAAAGTATACAAAAGAGTTTCTCCTAAAGGCTGAAAATATGAAATTGGACTACATGATCAGAAAAATCTGATAAATATCAAATCCTATCTATAGTGTGACATCCTTTTGTTACCAGTTTATAACAAAAGGCAAATATTTCTACAAGGGAATGTAAAACAGAAGGTCATTTTGAACATTCTAAATTAGAAAGAGGAAGATAGGATTTCGGTAGTGTCTGTATTTTCAGGTCCCCAAAGTGTGTTAGTGAAGACAAGTACCAGCTGTTGTGGCATTGGCATAATGCAATAGAAAATTCGTTCTTACTCACATGAAGTCCAAACATCCTGGTAAGTGGTAGGAAAGAGATGGGTTTGGATTCAGTAAGTGCTCAGCTCCACACAGTGGATCAATCATGTTCAACATGAAACTGGCAAGGCCACCACCATGGGTGTTGTTCTCCAGCCAACAGGCAGAGGAAGAGAGAAGGATTATGGGTGAGAGAGTTTAATCAGCAGGCCTGAAAAAAGGTGGCTGTCCCCTCTCTTTGCATTTCATTAGTGGGACTCAGTATATGATCACATCTAATTGTCAGGGAGGCTTGAAAATGTGCTGTTTCACACAGATTGCCACCAAGGTATGACCCCCTCCCCTCAATTATAATAACACTAGAGGCATGGTGCACAAATTTGTGCACCAGTAGGGTCCCTAGGCCTGGTCTGTGGGATCGGGCTGAAACAGGCTCTCCGACATCCCCTGAGGGGTCTCGGATTTCAAAAGGGTGCAGGCCAGGCTGAGGGACCCCACTGGTGTACCATTTGGGCCAGGGAGGGACTGTGGGAGGGCTCCAGGGCGTGTCCGGCCCATCTCTCTCAGTCCTGATCAGCTAGACTCCAGCAGCAAGCTAAACTACTGGTCGGAGCATCTGCCCCCTGGTGGTCAGTGCACATCATAGCGAGCAGTTGACAGGCCTTAGCATATCATTAGCATATTATGCTTTGATTGGTTGAACAGCTGACCGTTCGATCGGACACTTAGCATATTAGGCTTTTATTATATAGGATATTAAGAGCATCACATGGATGAATCATCTCACATCCAGATTGGGTGATATCATGACATGCAGTCAGTATAGAATTTTGGTAGGAAATCTGGTTGCATGCCAAAGTCCTTCTCATATAAAGCCAAAGCACAAACAGATTTCAAAACACTAGTTTATAATGTATTATATTCCTGATATGATATCATCAATAAATCAACAAACAGCAAGTGTTGGCAAGGTTGTGGAGAAACGGGAATCCTAGTGCACTGTTGGTGGGAATGCAGATGGGTGCAGCCACTGTGGAAAGCAGTAAGGAGTTTCCTCAAAAAGTTAAAAATGGAACTGTCTTTTGACCCAGTGATCTCATTTCTGGGAATATAGCCTAAGAATCCCAAAACGCTATGGAAAGAATATTTACATAACACAGACACAGACAATAGTGTGGTGATAGCCAGAGGGAAAGCGGTTGGAGGCTATGTGGACCTAGGCAAAGAGGGAGAAATGGGAACAGAAGGAGACTTTGCTTGGGGCAATGGGTTCATGCGGTGTGCAGATGAGGTTTGATTAAGTTGTACAACTGAAAACCAGTATGATTTTGCAAACCAATATCACCCCAATACAATTTAAAAAAAAATAAAGAAAAAACAATTATAATCTCAAAAAAAGAACTATAGTTTACAGAAGACAAACCCCCATTTTTCCCCACTGGGGGCTTATATTCAAATTGAGTAGATGACATATTTACTAAAAGAGTGTGAATAATGCAGTATCTACTTGTGTCATATATAGTATGTGTGCATCTTTATACGTTTTTCTAATATTCAGTACCAGGATATAAGAGATAAAATTGTTTGCTACAAACCATTGAAAACAAAACCAGTACTCAGATGCTAAAGGTGTGTTAGAATAATCAAGAAATCCTAGGTTATAGTTATTAGAAAAGTCTGCCAGGAGAAAGTAGGACAAGCTGGACTTCAAAGAATGCCTCATGTCATTATTTTGGAGTGGAAATCAGAGGTCAAGGGGCATCAACACTGATGAGGAGGACGTTGGCACAGAATGCGTGTGATGCTCGCAGCAAAAAAGTTCCTGTCAGTAATCTTAAAAAAAAAATGTGTAATGGGCAGAGCAGGATTCAAATACAAAGGACCTGTGCTCAATGCTGAGTTGGGCCTTGGAATCCTGCCTCAGGCATATCCGACCTGGTTCTGCTTTCCCGGGATGCTCAGTCAAGGTGGGGCCGGTTGGTGGGGCTGGGGAGACTTCCTTGAAAGCATGATGTTTAAAGCACCCGCAGTCTGCACAGGTGTTGCTGAGAAAATCAATTTCAATCTGATGCTCAGATAAGAGGGAGCTACCGCAGCATCTTGTGAGTCATAATGACATGATGTAGAAGAGTTTTCATTTGGTTTTGTTTTTAAGACCTGCATATAGTGAAGGGGAGAAGGAGCAGAGGCAGGAATGAATCTGCAAACACAAACTGGTCTCTAAGGTAATTGGGAAAAGGATCTTGAATGTCAAGAGGAGCAGTCATGGTTGGGATGTGGTCACAAAAGCCCCCAGACACCCATCCCCACCCACCCTCCCCCTCCAAAAGGATGCTTTTCTTGAAGAGACTGAGAGCCACAGTTCAGCCCACAAAAAGTCAATGGTAGTCTTCCTTCTGGAAGGAGCGGGTCCCAGGTGTGACGCTCTTAAAAGTCTCCAGCCAGGACTGGCTTTGAAACCAGGAAGCCGGGAGGAAATGTGCATCTGTAAGCCACGCGGAGCCGCAAGGAACCTGGCCACTTCCCAGAGGGGGTGAATCCACATCCGCCATGCGTCTCTCCCTCCCACAGGACTGTTTGCCCACCTGAGCCCAGCCAGGTCCCTCCCCCACTGCTTCGGAGAAGGGCCTGGGGAACTGCAGACAGCTGTGCTCCAAGTGAGGCCAGGAAGCACCTCGAGGTCCTCCAAGGGGGCTTTGCATCACAAGGGGCTCATTATTTCCTTGTCCGGGAAAGCTGTGTTTGTCCCAGGCCCCGGGGAGCTGATGAAGTGATAATGTGGGGACCCCTGGTACCTCTGGATTCTTCAGCAGAGCTCAGCTTGACAATGGCCTGACAATGGCCTGGTATGGTCTGCTAGCCAGGGCATTCACTGATGTGTCCTGCCAGTTCCTCTTAAACAGCGCAAATTAGAGATCTGCCCCGAGCGCCCAGCCCAGAGGCAGCTCCTATGCCAGCATCTGTTTCCACGGTAGACAATGTGTTTCTTTCCCAGGGAGACCCAGTGCTGCGTGTGGGAGCACAAGAGATGCGTGGGACTTGGGCGTCCTGGTGTGTCTATCCCAGCAGGTCCCGTGCACAGGGCAGGGCTCAATTCCACAGTAACCAGAGGTGACAGGGGAGAAGACCTTGGCCTTTTCAAAACCAATCTGGAAATGATTACAACAGAGAAGAAACTAGGACACTTGCCCAAGTTACGCAAAACAAAACAAACTCACAGATACTGAAGGCGTGCTGTTCTCTATGCTTTAAAGCGAGGACATGTCTAAAGCCTGACACAATGTGAGGGCGCTTCTCACAGTAACCGTGGCTGTTGCGCAGAGAGGGACAGGCCATCCTGCAGAGAGTAGGCAGTCAGGGGCTGGGCAGGCAGTCCCCACGCAGAGCTGAGGGCACAGCACACCCCTTGCCCTCCCTCTGAACTAACTGGCCAGTGGGAGAGCATACACCATGGCCCTAGGTGGCTCACGGGACTTCAGATCACCGTCCTGGGTGCTGTTGGATCCTGCAGCTCAGATGTGCAGCATCTTTATCATGATGTGTACTGGGCCAGCATCTCAAAGACGCCCACAGCTGCACTCTGGAAAGCAGGGACAGCATTAATTTTGCTTGTTACACTGGCTTATCCATACCAGGAGCCCAGCAACCATTTACTAAATCAAGAAATTCATGATAATATTCTACTCAGAGATAAACTGCAACTTCTAAAGTAATAAGAAAACATACAAACCCTACTATACTCTGTGAGCAGCCTTTTTATAATTTTAAAAAAAAATATATTTCTTTATTGATTTCAGAGAGGAAGGGAGAGGGAGAGAGAGATAGAAACATCAATGATGAGAGAGAATCATTGACTGGCTGCCTCCTGCACGCCCCCTACAGAGGATCGAGCCTGCAACTCTGGGCATGTGCCCTTGGCCGGAATCGAACCTGGGACCCTTCAGTCCGCAGGCCAATGCTCTACCCACTGAGCCAAACTGGCTAGGGCTGTGAGCAACCTTTCATTGATTCTTGGGTGATAGCTCCTGGGATTCGTCTCTCCCGCTCCTCACACCTGGGCAGTTGTGGGGCCCTTCACAGCGATGTTCTAACAGCTACTCTACTGGGTTGACGCTGACTCTATAAGCGAAGTTAGGACTAGTTGTCAGGACCAGGTTCGTAGCACAGGCTGTGTTTGCAACAGGCAGTCAACAAACACTGGTCAGAGGACATTTGCATTCTGTCTTCTCTTGATTTCAGGCAGGTCCACTCCACCTGAAGGCTGAAGAACAGTCCTCGGGGGCTTCCCTGCACAGACTGAGCATCGCTGGTCTTCTAGGCAAAGGAATCCTAGAGCATATTTGAGTTTAGCTTTAACAGCACGTTGCCTTCAATAATTTCAGTGCAAGGAACCCATAAGTCATTTTGCCCCATGTCTTTCTGTCAAGTTTTTTTTAAAAATTAAGTAAAATCATCTTTCTCGCAAAGTAGGAGAAATTTGGTGTCACTGGCTGTCATAACACCCGAGTCTTATCTCTAATTATTCTGAGCTGTTAAGATGAAAGGGGGTGTATGTAGTCTGTGGAGCACCGTAAAGACTCCAAAGAACTTGGCCATGGAGGTGAATAGTTAGCCGAGCCTGTGTGCCTCAGTGGTTGAGCAATGACTCATGAACCAGGAGGTCACAGTGCGATTCCCAGTCAGGACACATGCCCGAGTTGCAGGCTCGATCCCCAGTGTGGGGCGTGCAGGAGGCAGCCGATTGATGATTCTCTCTCATCATTGATGTTTCTATCTCTCTCTTCCTCTCCCTTCCTCTCTCTGAAATCAACAAAAACATATATACAGAGAGAGAGAGAGAGAGAGAGAGAGAGAGAGAGAGAGAAAGAGAGAGAGAGAGAGAGAGAGAGAGAGAGAGAGAGAGAGAGCTGGTTAGAACTGAAAGAAAAGCAGAGATAGAATTATCTGTTCCTCTCTATTTCTGCTCCCTTTCCAGCTCCCTTTCAGATCAGGTTCAGGGGACCTGTCCAAATGTGCTCACAGATTGTTAGCAAAAGGATAAAGCTGACTAGTGTTGCCTCCCCCAATGCCTTGCTCTTTGTCCTTCCTAGTCCAGAGCAGACACAAGGGGACAAATCTGATAGCATGAACCACAGAGCTGATCCTTTGGGTTGCAAGCCCCCAATCTAGTGGAAAAGGCCTTCTTCTGGGTTCACACCAGAGAGGCTGTCCAGATAAGGAAGAAGGGGTGCCTCTGCAGGACAGTGGCCTGAGCATAGACATGAAGTAGGGAGAGGCCCCCATTGAAAGAAGCAGAATGCAAACCTACAAGCCACCATCCTAAACATCACGACATCTATGGTGCCGAGTCTTCTACAAACCCCATCAAATGATCTGACACTGATATTTTCAAATGCTTATGTTACTGCTGACCTGTGACCTTGCAACTGCTAACTGCTTTGATCTTTCATTGTTTATCAGATATTTCAATATTTGAGACTCAGTCATTCAGACCTCAAAAGCTATGTTGTAAAAATACCAGTCATGGTCTGTCATAATTCTGGATGGCTTTCCGCAGGCCCCCATGTGGCCCCAGAGACTTCTGGATGGTTTTCACTTCCACGCTCTTTTCACAAAACACTTTCAGAATGTCCATCCCACATGAATAGTCACAGAAACAGAAGTTTCCCATATGGATTATCTGGTCAGTAAGGTGGAGGGGGTCAATGGGGGGGGGAGGCATTTGTAATACTTTGAACAATAAAGTTTAAAACATAAATTGTTGATAAAAACGTGATAATGGATGTGAGAACATGCTTTAAAGAAATCTGATAGAGCCCCAGGTTTTAAGGAAATATTTTGCTATCTGACAATTTAGTTTGTACACTCTTCACTTCCCCAAGTGTAACATTTCTCAGTATATTTTGTTGTGTTCTGTGAATTTTGTGGACATTATATTCATTTTGGAGCATAACAAGATCAGAGCTGATGTAGCCACATTTCCCCAGGAGCCAGATCATTCGCTGATTGTCTCTGATTAGCAGCTCCTCTGGGACCCTCTTCAGAATCTGGGTCTGTTCCGTGAGAGCTAAAATTTTTTTCACAGGAACCCCCAGAGAGGAGGCAGGAAGAGCAAAACCCCCATGAGTGGTTTCAACATTATGGAGAATGAAGGCCTCTTTTCAGTTTGTATGTTTAGCAACCGTTGAAAAGGGAAACATGTTATCCTAAGTTCCATAACAATTGTTAAATAAATCTGAACTTTACTAATCTGCTGTAATGACATGTCTACTTTAACTTGGAAATAGTGCATTCAATATTTCATCGATTGTAAAATGTACTTTTTAATGTATACTTTACTGTCTGTAACATTGGCATATATTTGACAAATGACAATGTCCTTTATTTTCTAACAGTGCATAAATACTGGTGGCTTTACAATCCGTGGTATCCTAAATTCAATGGAATGCATCTTGGGTAGAAAGTATGTTTACTCAGCCCACTGGCCGCGTGATTTCCCGGCTCTTGGAAATCATTATCATTCTCTACAGGGATCCTCTGCCCCCCGGAGGCTGGGAAACGACTACTTTAATGTACCCTATCCTGTGTATAATACGTGCCGTGCGCCACGTAGATAGGTCTTCACTGGCTGATATGGAGGGCTCTGCAGGTCCAGGTTGGTTGCATTAGCACCAAGCATCTGAGCCTTTCCTTAAGCGCTTAGACAACAAAGTTGTCTTTTCTCCTGATTCCAACAAAGCATATAAGTTACCGTTTAGATGAGTCAGTGGCCAGAATGTTTTTACACAACCCATTGTGTATCTATCACAATGTCCAAAAAAGTATAAAGCCTATTAGTAAACTGTTTTCAAGAACTTGCGGTTCATTTGCTACAAAGTTGAGCATTTGGAAAAGAAAGGAATCCTATACTCTGAGGTCCCAGTTAGAAGGTACCGGGAATTTCAGAGCACAGGTGGGGGAGGGAAGATGCAGGAAGGACACGAACTGAGACAAGCATAAGAGGGCTTGAGCCGATTTATTGAACATCAATTATCTCATGGGTCCTTTTGTTCGCTATCTTGCATTCATGACCCCCTAGTCTCATTTTGCAGGGGTTACGGTTCTCCCATTGTAGAGCTAATAAATGACCCAGGTCTGGCTGACTCCAGAGTCCATGATTGTCCTTACCCCACATAATCCCCCTAAAAGACAGACAGGAGCTCAATAAGTAACAAGGAGGGAGGTTTTTTCAGGAGGGAGAAAGGAAAACAAAGGTCTGGTGTCAGGAATGTGTACCTGGTTAGGCCAGTTTCTATTGGAGAGTTACTGTGGGGCACAGTGGGTGATAAACCTGGGAGCTTACCCCAGAGATACAGAGAAGAGCATTGAATAGAAGATTGTGCTGTTAAATGTGTCTTCTGAGACAATGCCTTTAATTCACTTTGCAAAATACATTGTGATACCTGTATAGCTGGTAAGAGTAGGTGAGAGAGTGGCAGTGAGAACTCCTCATAGGAAATATTTTAATGAAGAAATAATCACTGGCAGTGTTGTTTACAGTCATATAGACTGCAAACAGACTTGGGTGGGAGTCCACAGCTGGCATTCACTGGCTATGTTACCTTGGGCAAGTGAGTTAGCCTCAACTTTCTCTGTAAAGTGGAGACAATATTGCTTGTCTTGCTGTATTGAAATCTTAAATCAGATATTGAGAATAAAGCATCATACTTGGCAATCGTAGGCATTAGCAAAACATAATCATCTATTACCACTGTTGTTATACTTGCTCTAATTAGACCTTGAGTGGCTTTCCAAAAAGCTAGTTAGAAAGTTCTGGAAGATATTACCATTTCTCCTTTCCAGTACATCCTCTGATTGCAATCGATCCCTTCTAGTCTTTGCTACCATTGTCATACATGGTTCCAAGCCAGTAAGTACTGGGAAAACTCAACCAAGAATGACTCTAACTATCCTCAAGCACTGTCTTCCCTTGTCTGAGTTGGTTTTGACTCACTTTGGAATTGTCTTCAGATGTCCTGGTCCAGGTGTAAAATGTGACCCTTCAGAATGAGGTATAGTCCTTTCATTTCTCATCCTAGGAGATGGGTATCAACTCGAGAACTGCCACCCAATCTGTGGGCAGGTCACACTACTTGTGTGGAAAGGACTGAGCCAGGAAACATCTGTCAGAGAGAGCAGAATCACAAAATCCCCCTGTGAACTGAGAAAAAAATATCTACTAACCAGGGCTCTTGGTGGATAACTGGGCTTAAAACAAAACAAAGCAGAGCTTAGTAGCCATTTCTGCACATGGGGCCTCTCACACAAACTGCACTTCAAGAAGTTAGTGCTGAACTGCTTGCCTGAACTGTGTTCCTGCCATTTGAGCCAGCCCTTCCAAAGAAGTTCCTGGAATCCTATTTCAACCAATAGGACTGAGCCTTTCCCCATTCAATCGGAGCTGTGCTGCTCCAGCCAATCAGAATGGCTCTATTCTGACCAATCAGGACAGTGTCTTTTGGACCAATTGAACTTCAAGGATTTAGAGTCCATATCTGCATGAGGATGGACCAATCATGGACCAGGGATGGGGACTCCTGTCCATATAAGCCAGCTCTGGCTCAGAGACCCCACTTTTCCATTTCACCAAAGACTGTAGACTGTATATCTATGACTGAGCTGAAACAGAGCAGACCAGCGCAGCACAAAGCAGACCAGCAAGGAGCAGAACAGACCACTGGGGAGCAGAGCAGACCACTGAGGAGCGGAGCAGAACTGTCTAGCTAGAGAGGGGCCGCCTGGACCCAGGACTGCCTCACATCTGTCCTGTTTTCACAGCTGTGCTGTATCACAATTGAGCTGTTTTGCACTGAATAAAGTTTCTTTCTTCACACACCCCAAGCTGGAGATTCCTGTTGGCATTGAATTGGTCCAAGATCATTGGTTAACACCCACACACTCAATGGATAGCAGATAGACTCAGGGTGCTGATGCTTAAAATGAGGCCCTCGAACAACCAAGGAGGATGTGATATGATTTAGCCTGGGAGTTGGGGCTGATGCATTTATGCTAGCTGAGAGTGTCATGATACTAACTGTTATTCATTTTTTTAAAAAAAATATTGGGAGAATTTAAGGTTACTTGATCACCAGCATATATAGGTTTTGCTTCCACAGGAAATAGGTTTGTTTTCTTTCATGAGCTCTTGTCTTCTGGGGCCAAGACTCTCTTTGGCTACAAAGCCTAATTTCTTTGTGAGTTGGAGGAAAGCTGGGCTTACAAAAGGTGAGCAAAGACCTCTCGTCACCCCACCTCAGATGTGTGGGGGGCCCTTCCCTAGTGGGAAGTTCCAGTTTCACCTCATTAATAGTGGCTGCATATCATAATCAAACAAGGAGCTTCTTAATAGCCCATGTGTCCAGCCTTCTTTCCCCAAATCAGTTATATCAGAATTGCTAAGAAAGAGATCAGTCATTTATAACTGCAATCATGGTCCTCTGATAGAAGGATTTACTAGGACAGAGTTTAAAGACACCCCTTCCAGAAGATCTACTGTTTATGAACCTACCTCAATGGTTCACTCTCCCATCTGATTCTGTGTTAAAGAGGGGTGGACACCCAAGACTGGCAAAGCATCTGCAATTGCTTTGGCTATGGGACCTGACATTTGCTACTCAATTCCTCAGAGAGTGAAAAGTTCTCTTTCTCTCTCCTCCGGGAAAGGAGTGGTGGCCAGACAAGAGGAACAAAGAGAAGGGTGTAGAGTATTGCTCTCTGCATTTCCCCAAAGATGAATTTATTCCCTTTATATTGTCCTTCAGAGAAAGAGAATAAAGCAAGTATTAATTTTTGCATGCATTTTTTTACATTTTCTAAATGCATTTCTTCCCTAATTTTATGCTTTGAGAAATAAGCAATACTTTTTCTTCTAAATAAAACATTTGTATTTAAAGATACAACCATTTTGCATACAACACTACAAAAAAGGAAATAAATATTCTTAGTTATGACAGATCATTTTTTAATCATCACGCAAGGAATGTTTTTACTGGGAGGGAGAGAGAGAGAGAGAGAGAGAGAGAGAGAGAGAGAGAGATCAGTTGTCTCCCATACATGCCCTAACTGAGAATCAAACCCTACAACCTAGGTATGTGTCCTGACCAGGAGTTGAACTCCTGGTGTGTGAGACGATGCTCCAACAAACTGAGCTACCCAGCCAGGGCTCAGTTTTGACAGATATTGATTTACCAGACATTTCATTCATTCAATAGCACCCACGGCAATGCAATCAATAGCTCTTAAGTTTTGCCAGATTTGAGACATTGTCTAACTCTGCTGCTTTCTACTATTTTTAGCATCCTTGTTGCCTCCATATGGAAGAATTTATCTCTCAGTTATTGAGGTGTATGTGTGCAGGATTCCAGTTAGAAAAATTCCTTGAATAATGTCCACATAGAGAAACTCCACTTTTACCCAACTCACACCAATTGGTGTCTGATGGTCTACTGACACCAGGTGCCTTTTTTTTGAGAACCTACTTGGGAAACCCACTGAATGCCAAAGGATGCCCAACTGAGCATGTGCTGAGCACTAAGAGGTGCTCATGAAATCAGCTCACACCTGGTCCTGCTGTGAGCTGCTCTCTCTGAACCTCAGACAGAACTCAGAATAGAGTTCAAAATCCCCCTCCAATTTACTAACTATGTGAACACCAATGTCCACAGCAGCATATTCACAACAGCCAATAGATAAAAGCAACACGTGCCCATCTACAGGTGAATGGATAAGCAAAATGTTGTGTCTATGTACAATGGAATATTATTCAGGTTTAAAAGTGAAAGACATTTTACACATGCTACAGCATGGATGAACCCTGAGAACGTTATGTGAAGTGAAATAAGCCAGTCACACACACACACACACACACACACACACACAAATATTGTATGATTCCACTTATAGAGGTATCTAGAATAGTCAAATCTATAAAGACAGTAAGTAGAGTCATAGTTGCCAAGAGCTAGGTAAAGGGACAAATGGAGAGTTATTAAGTTTCAAAGTTTCAGTTTTTCAACCTGAAAAAGGTTCTGGAAATGGATGGTGGTGATGGCTGCACAATGATGTAAATATACTTAATGCCATTGAACTATAAGACCCTTAAAAATGATTAAGATGGTAAATTTTATGTGTATTTCATCACCCACGAAATAAAACTGATTCTGATGCAGTCCTTTTTCCTAATTTTTTTCAGTTTTACTACCTGCTCCAGTGACATCAACACTTACATAGAAGGGTGTCTGGTTTTTCTAGAGAATGAGGGTTGGGACCCAGGGATCCAGAGAGGAACTTTAATGGAAATTGTCTATAACACTCTAGTTCCTTTATTACATGGTCCTATGAATAAGGACTGAGAGGAATTATGAGAACATTACAATCCTTTTGATTGGTAGAAAAAAGATATGAATACATTTTTATTTTAATAACAATAATTAAAATGTCCAAAAATACATTCATTTTTGATAATACAGAGCAAGGACCCTGATTCACCTTCTGTCCCCAAAGCAATGTCAAAGCTCGGTGAACCTGAGCTGTCTGGGCTCAGACTCACGCTGTATTTGCTAGACTTGCATTTTTTAAGACAACTTCAGAGAAAGAAGAGCAGGTGACTCATTCAAAAAGTTATTTCATATGAAATAGGCATGGCATGAAAACACCCGGAAAGGAGGAAAGGATGCAGAGAGGTGGCCAGTTTGCATAAGATAAACTTCAGCTGACAAAATACAGGTAATCAAACAGGAAAATGCAAACTGCTCATTAACTTCTGAGAGTCAATGAACCTGGTCATGAAGATTCAACCAACCAAGGAGAATCCACCCACAGGCCCTCAGTTGGCCTCCAAAATATCAGGGAAGTCAGTGTCTTCCACACAGGACACAGGACAGAGAAAGTAGCAAAGCTCTCGACCCAAACTTCTATCAGTGTCACTAGGTGCACTAGGGCAGTCCTGCTCAGCTGCATTTAGGGGGCAGGTGTCCACAGAACTGAAGATGACAAATGTCTCCACACTTTCTAAAAATGTTCGGAAGAACTGGAGACACTACACTCATTCATTTGAGTGATTTGTACACGTGTGAATGTGTGTGCTAAAGTGTGTGTGGATGACAGTGTTTAATTGTGTGTAAGGGAATGCATGTATGAATGTGTATGTGGGTGTACAGATGTGTGAGAGTGAGTGTAGGTGAGAATGTGCATATGCAGGGTAGTTTATATGAGTGTGCATAAGTCTGTGAACTGAGCATAAGCATGTGTGTGCCCAGTGTTGAGTTGTCTCTATTCGTGTGTGAGAGGATGTATACACTTGTGCATGTCCACATATATGAACATGTCTGTATATCTGCCTGTGTGTTTAGATTGCATGCCCGTGTGTGAGAGTGTAGGCGTTTGTGTGCATAGTTGTATGTGTATGTGTGGATTAATATGTGTGCATGGATGAAGGCATGTGCACGGGTATGTGCGTGCATCTGTGTGTGAATGTGTGCATGTGTGCGGTGTGCACTGTGCATCCCCACCTGGTTCTCTCTCGAGGCTGCCCCTTCAGTAACAGGAATGTTCGGGTGCCAATTCTCCCTCAGTCATGGTGCGCCCCCCTTATTGAAGGCACATGTGAGACCCTTTTGTCCCCCCTTTCTTTTCCATCTGAAAGCAACTCTTGAAGTGTAACGAGTTTTGTTTGGAGAATGTCCTTCCTTAGGTGAGCCCTGTTTGTCCTTGTGAGCGACAGGCCATGGACAAGATGTACAGCCTCTGGCTTTAAAATAGCTGTGCACACACTCCCCTCCCCTCCAGACACAAGCCCGGCCCTGTGGCCTCTCAGATTCATTCTCAGGCAAACACCAGGACAGGCCGCAAGCCGAAGACCAACCAGCGTGGTAGCAGCTGTGCCACACCATGGCACCCGACGCCGGGCCCGCGCAGGAATGTTTGCTGTCACCCCAGGCTGTGGGCAGCAAATATTTTCCAGAGCTCACCAGGGAGAAGGTTTCATAGGGAGTCTCGCATAGATCAGTTCCGAGGGAATCTGTGGCTGCCTTGTTCCAGAATTTATGAGCCTGGGTAAGGATACTCTTAAAAACATGGAATTGAATTCTCAATGTTCCATTTTAGTCAATTGAAAACTATAAACTCCTAAAACTCATTCAATCTTTTAAAAAAGTGCAGGGGAAGATGAGGCCTTCAGGCTGGAAAGCAAACTGTGAGAGTCATCCAGATGTCCAACATCTGTTTACAGGTTATGACTCACACCCCGTGAAGTGGGGGCCTTTTCGCCCAGTACCTGGAGCACAAAAATACCTTAACAGGGAAAGTCGGTTCAGCTCCAGGGAAATGAATTTGCTGTCTGAGCAAGACATTAAAATGAAGCAACGTTCCTGAATGTTAAACCGAATGATGAAGACTCCCCAGTAGATGGCACGTGGAGAAACAGCAGGAGTGGGTTTCCCAGGACAGGAATGTTCATCCCATTGAAGAGCAGAGGGGAGCCTACAGCCTCTGTCCCACCTCTGGACCACTTGTTTGGAGGTGATCAGAGGGCTCAGGTTGGAAATAAACCTCCGTGAGTCTTGCCTCTTCATCTTTCTTGTGGAAGATGGGCCGGTGTTGGGCAAGCCTGGATCCTTTTGCCAGGGAAGCCTCCCTCTAGTCCTCTGACAACCAATGTGCTTTTGACAATGGCATTCAGATTCTCTGGCTGGGAGTCCCCCAGTGAGAATTTCAAAAAAGAAATAGCAAGCATAAAAAAGTAAACAGAAACCATAAATAGCCAGTCAGAAATGAAGAATACACTAGGAAGAATCAACAGCAAATTAGATGAACAGAGGAAATAAAAATATCTTGAAATAGAATAACAAAGTTGAAAAACTTTTACTTTTCAATTTTAAAACTTAATACAAAACTACAGTATTCAATATCATCTGGTCCCAGTATAAAAATATAGACATAAATTAACAACATAGAATTGAGAATCCAGAAAATAATTATAATTATGTTTCATTGATTTTCAACAACAGTACAAGACTATTCAATGGGGAAGGAAAGAAGTCTTTTCAATAAGTGGTGCTGTGACAACCAGAGAGTGAATGCAGACGAATAAAGTCGGATCCTTGCCTAACCTCATATACAAAAATTGGCTCAAAATGGATCAAAGGTCTAAATGCAAGAGCTAAATCTATAAAACTGTTAGAAGAAAACAGAGGCATATATCTTTGTGACCTTGGATTAGGTAGTGCTTTCTTAAATATACATTTGAAGCCCAATCAACAATAAAACATAGGTGAATAGATAAATTTTATAAAAAATAAAAACTTTTATACTATAAAGGACATTGTCAAGAAAGTGAAAAGACAGCCACAGATGGGAGAAAAAGCCAAATAACCTATTTTTTTTAAAAATGGGCAAAGGATTTAAATAGACATTTTTCCAAAGAAGGTATATAAATCATCAATAAGCATATAAAATTTTTGAAAACAATGTCCACATAAATACTGGTACATGATTATTCAAAATAACATTATTCATAATAGTCAAAGGTAGGAACAACTCAAATGTCCATCAGCTATTAAATGGACAAACAAAATGTTATATCTATACAATGAAATATTATTTGTTAATAAAACTAATAAAGTACTGATACATGCTAGAACATGGATGGACCTTGGAATATTTATGATAAGTAAAAAAGTCAGATACAAATGGCCATATATTGTATGATTCTATTTCTATGAAATGTTCAAAATAGACAAAGTAGATTACCAGCGATCAGTGGTGGGAGGAATGGGGAAGGATTACTAATGGTTAAGAAATTTTTTCTCAGAGTAAAGAAAATGTTTTGAAATTTGAAAATGCTCCCACAATATAGTAAAAACCATTGAATTTTTATATTTCAAAATTATAAACTTTATGATATGTAAATCATACCCGAATAAAAAACATCATACTACAAAATCTTTGTAGTCTTGATATATCTAATCTTGACCTTCAGCTGTAATCTTGCATTAAAAGGCAAGGGCTTTATGAGCTATTGTAATTTTTTCCCCTCTTAAATTCTGCCCCAATGCACACCTCATGGGATTTAATAACTCATTACTCCAGCAGGTTCCTTCCTCTTGCACTATTTGAAGATCAATAATAAATTGTTTCTACTCTTTTTACTAGACTACACATTCTGCACAAGGCAAACTAAAATTCTCTGCCTCCTCATATCCTTCTGTTACCACATAACCTTAAAATCAGACAATTGAGTATGAACCTCCACTTATGCAACCACTAGAAGCTCACATTTAAAGGTAGGAAGAGGGCAAAGAGGAGATACATGGGGAAGGAAAGAGCCTTTACTTTTGGCGATGAGTGCACAATGCAGTATGCAGATGAAGTTGAGTTGTACACTTGAATCCTGTATGGTTTTGTTAACCAATGTCACCCCGATAAACTTAGTTTAAAATAAATAGATAGATGATAGATGATAGATAGATAGATAGATAGATAGATAGATAGATAAATGAATACATATATATAAAAGCCTAAGTGACAGTTACAACCCATTGATCGAATGACCAGTCAACCAGTTGCTATGATGTGCACTGACCACCAGGGGGCAGACCATCAATAGAGGAGCTTCCCCCTGGTGGTCAGTGTGCTCCCACAGCCCGCTGGCCCCGATCACTGGCCAGGCCAAGGAACCCCACCCATGCATGAATTAATGAACCTGGCCTCTAGTAAATAAATAAACAAACAAACGTAGGAAGAAAACTATGCTTGTGACTTACACTACTAACACAGTCCCTGGGATACTGAGATCCTCAACTTGCTTCCTAAATGTTATTGATCTCTTAAAAATCATCCCTCTCCTCCTACAAAAATGGTATGGGCTCTTCCTTTAGGAGAGTTCACAAGGACTATTAATTGTTATGCAGGCTTAATAGAAACCTGCCCTCATTAGACAGGTAAGGAAATAGGATGTGAAATACCAGGTCAAACATTTGGGAATCACAAAATTTTAGGTCTTGGGAGAACATCTGGTCATTTATCTTATTTTACAGATGACAAGACTGGTATGTGGAGAAGTTGAAGGCTATACAGCAATTGTGTGGCCTCCAATGACTCAGGGTGGAATCCCAGTTTCTACCATGGCTCAACAGGCCCTGTACCAACTGCATTCTGGGCACTTGTCCTGTCTCATTTTCCTCCATTGTTCTCTGGTTCATTCTATTTTTACTCCACTGGTCTCCTTACTGGTCCTTAAATATGCCTAAGAGGTTCTTATCTCAGGGCCTTTGCATATGCTTTTACCTCTGCTAAAGGGCTCTCCATCAGAATATTCACATTATCTGGTCTCTTCTTATATGTCACCTCATAAGGAAGAACTTAACTTAAAATTGCCCTCCCTAGCCCAATGTTCTCCATCTCTTTAGCTGGCTTTACTCTCTGTCTTAGATGTTACATAAGACCGCACCTTTGCTTGGCTTCTTCATGAACTTCCTTCTTCTGAGAACCCTTCCCCAATAAATCCCAGGTATCTGAATGACTCTCTCCAGTGCTGCTTCTGGGAGCCAATTTAAAATGCTGACAAGGGGGAGATAGTGTATTTAACAGCATTGCCTGGAAATGTTCTATGCATATATAGCTACCAATCAAGATTAAATGTTTGTGAAATACCAATAAAACTCTTAAGAAATACAAAGCAAATCCTTAAAAATCCTTAAAAGTAAAATCAGAATCTGCAATGGTCACCTTAGTAATTATGCAATCTTTGGTTTGCAGTGCCAAATGTCTGGTTCCGGAGATGTCCTGGGCATCTGTGCATCATGTTGACCTAACTAAATGTGCTGTGGCTGGCAGCAAACAGTCAACAGATGTGTGCTAATTTTTTTTTTGTCTTTTCACATGTTTTAAACCACACAGTCATTTTGCTTATAGCTTACCCCACATTAATCTTCACTGAGGCATGTTTTTGAAGTTGCTAACTATGTCAACTGCAAGGCAAGGCACACTTATTATGGGCAAGACTCTTAACTACATCATGCCCTTTGAGAGCAATGTGTCCGGGCCTTCACTAGTTCTTACTTACTACAGCATGCTGTATCTTCAGGGCATCTTATTTGGTCCTCCAGGAAACTCCAAAACATGTTATTGCCAACTTCTCCTGAAATCTCTTTGGAGATGGAACTATTACTTTAAAAGTCACACACATTGTTATATTTAAAACTAGAGGCCCAGCACATGAAATCATGCGTGGGTAAGGTCCCTAGGCCTAGCCTGCGATCAGGGCTATCTTCCGCCCGCTCGCCAGTCCCCAGTCCCGCCCCGCCGCCAACCCACCCCCGTTCCCTGTGGTTCCCCATTTGCCATCCTGTGATCAGAGCCTGCAGGCCAGTGGGGAGGGACCAAGAGGTGGTCAATGCACCTCATAGCGACTGGTAGAGCGGTCGTTCTGGTTGTTACACCATTATGGTTGCTGGGCTTTTATTATATAGGATAGCCTCTGCTTTTCTCCTCTCTGTTTAAAAGCTTAAGAATGATACTTGATAAATAATACAGTATATACAAAAGTTCAGAATTGAAGGAAGGTAATTTAATAAAGATTCCAGAAGGAAGTTTCTTTAATGAGAGAGCAGATTTTCAATTAAGTTGAGAGTTTCTCCACATTCAGGATTTCGGATCCATGCATGGATCCATCATTTGAGACTCCACAGACCTGCATTCATATGCAGTCATACACCAGACTGAAGTAGAATGCAACAGCTACAGTCTACCAATATTTCTGTGGAAATTCAGTTTCTAACAGAAGAATGATCATGACAGATAAAAAAATGGGAAAATAAAAATAAAATGGAAGTTATGACCTTTGAGGTAAGATTGCACTGTGGTTCAGAAATGCATACAAATTTATTTTCCCCAAAGCAAAATCTCTGAAACAGGAGTACCACACTGTGTTGGGAGGGGGCATTAAAAATTATCTGACCACATATGTGTGAGGAATATTGTGGCCCAAGATCTCCTTTTGAGGTAGTCTCAAGGCACAGTAGCCTATCTCCGGTTCTGTGTGGCCATATTGCAGGAAGGAAAACTTTTTCATCTTATTTGACACCTAAGTCCCCAAACTTATGCACCATGGAACCCTTTTTTAAGTAATAGATTTTAAAATCTTGGAAATGAGTCTTCTAAAAATAATATTTTGGGATTCATGGTCGTAAAGAGCTTAAGGATTTCACCTTCATCCATTTAAACAGAAATCAATGTGCTGGACAGCAGCAACGTACAGACAGCTATTGCAAACATATTCAGAACAGGATATTTTTCCACTTTTGCTTCTTTTCCAAGAGTAAATAATCATTTTAAATAAAAACAAAGAATGTGAAAAAACACAACTATCATTTTGTGGACAATTTTGAGTTGAATTTCTGTAACTTCAAGCAAAGCTGAAATCATTTAACACATTTGCAGTGCAGATGGTTCAAACACATTATTTGGCCTTTCTTACATTAAACAAAACTCTTGGAAAAAAATTAGTTCAAGAATTTCTCAATGACTAAAGAGAAAGAACAATGATAATACATCTAAATTTCACATTTTCACCTTTAGGTGCCAAGAATATTGGTGATCTTTTTCTCTAATATTTTTTTCTACACTCAGGTTGAAAGAGAGTATTATTATGTTGATAAAGTATACTTATTATAAAAAAGAATTGTATGATTATATTTGGTATCTAGATCTCAATAAAAATATGTGGGCTTCCAATTGCACGTATTCTCCAAGCCAAAGGTGAGGGATCTTCAGTGGGGCAGGGGCCTCACAGCCTGTTCTCCTATTCGGATTTCCCTTTGGTTTTCTCGCATCTGAGTCATCAAGTCAGCTGCTAACATGAATGGTGTCAGGTAAGCCTTAACCTTCCACAGCTGCAGCATTTAAGCCTCACCCCTAGCTATTAGTTTTTGTTGTTGTTTTTTAAATATATTTTTATTGATTTCAGAGAGGAAGGAAGAGGGAGAGAGAGACAGAAACATCAATGATGAGAGAATCATTGATCGGCTGCCTCCTGCATGCCCCACAGTGAGGATTGAGCCCACAACCTGGGCATGTGCCCTAACCAGGAATTGAACCAAACCTCCTGGTTCATAGGTGGACACTCAACCACTGAGCCACACCAGCCGGGCAGTTTTAATTATTTCTGACTAAGGCTCTTCCAGTCAAGCTAGAGAAAATGAAGAGTTTCATAGCATGACTTTTTAAAAATATTTTTATTAATTTCAGAGAGGAAGGGAGAGGGAGAAAGAGATGGAAACATCAATGATGGGAGAGAATCATTGGTCAGCTGCCTCCTGCATGCCCCCTACTGGGGATCGAGCCTGCAGCCCGTGTATGTGCCTTTGACCAGAATCGAACCTGGGACCCTTCAGTCCACAGGCTGACACTCTGTCCACTGAGCCAAACCAGCCAGTGCAGCATGACTTTTACCATGACTGAAATTTGCACACGTTTTACAGAAAAAAGGGCAAATTTTGAGGAATCATACACTCAGCAGTGTTCGCCTTTCCATTTGCTGAATTGCTGGTTCCTATGTAGTATTGGGCAAAACCTACTTCTAGCCTTTTGTTGAATATTTGACAGTAAGATTAATAATATACATAAAATTGTGGTGTTTATGATGAGTTGAAAATGAATGTTTGAGAAACAAAAAACTATTCAAATGTGCAGAAATTCACAAAAGAAATATAATAACCAGGTAAAATGCCAAGACCTTCATGATGTCAAAACATTTTGCCAGGCTTAACTTTTCTCTCCAGCCACATCCAGTCACACCCCAAAGTTGGGTGGCGACCCAAGCAAACAGCAGCACCAGGAGTGGCAGGTGGCAGGACCCAGCTGGCCTTTCTGCAGTGTGTACTCACACCTCAGCCCTTGCCAAATGCGCCTGTGCTTTATTGGATTGAGCCCGGCCAGCACTGCTCCAGCATGCAGAGCTGACGGACAACAAATAATTAGCACGAGGATTTGTGGGGAGAAGAGACAGAAACAAATCGGCTGCCTTCCCAAGGATTTCACCTTGAGAAGAATCCAGATTAACACATACAACCAACTTCAAATGTTAATTTCATTATATTTTTATTCTATGTCTGTATACATTTATATATAAATGTGCACACAGGATGTAAGGACATTTCCTGGATGAATAAACCAGAAAATCCCAGCTTCACCTTCACTCTATAGCTGCTGTGTCTTAGCATCTCAGCCTGTTGAAGCAGCAGATCAAATCATCAAATTGTACTGTTTCCTGATTTTCTTTGACCTGATAACAAGATTGGAACAAATGGTTACCTTATTACTTGAGTCATCTAGACAACAAGTTTAATTCAATGTGATGCATTAAATTATACAACAGAGGATGAAAGATCATTTCTTTATGGCCAAAGGAAAAAAACCTGAATTGCCCATCAAAATATTTAGCCTAATTGACTCTCAAATTACTGCCTAGTAACAGTAAGCTCACCAATCTTAGAAATCAACAGATAGATATATAGATATAAAAGATAAATATGCACACACACATTTATGTTACATAAAATAAACATATATATGTGTGTGTGTGTGTATCTATCATTGGTAGCTTTTCATCTTGAAGGGAGCTCCAAATTATCTGTGAAGAAGGAAATATTTCCTGTTTAGCACAATTAACAATTGAGTTAGCATAAAAATGACTCGAGTCACACAGTTCATAAATGCATAAGAAGTAGGAAACCGATGGTGTTTAGAAGGCTGAGATAGAACAATTTTATCAGTTCCTCATCGGCCCTACTGGACCAGCCCCGAGACAGTAACAGACAAGACACAATTGCTGACCTCAAGAGGCCACTGTCTATGTGCAGGCAGCCTTCTTTATCTTTGTCTAAAATTCCCTGGTTTCTTTATTCTTTCCATAAGAACGAATAGAGGTCATTTTTCTAAAAGTTTAAGAGAAATCTTGCCTTAAAAAAATTAAAATGTTACATATAAAAATTCATCTCATCTCTATTCCTTCCTCCTCTTCCTTTTTCACCAGCAATCCCAATGAAAGGATAATGATTTGGACTGGTTAACTCTATATAATTATTAAATAGTACATAGAGGTTTTTTTCCCCAAATTATTTTTCTGCAACTGGAGTCCCTATGACTTGATAGGACAGAAATACAGAAGTTGGAGGCCTGGTTCTGATTTTGACAGGCCAAATGGATTTTGGATGATACAAATCTCCCAGACCCATCCCTCCTGATTTTTAAGAAGTCATTTAAATATGAAAGCAACACACTACACTTGTGCTTTATCCAGAGCATTAAATTCCCTAAAAAAAATATTGTTCATGAATTAAGAATAGCCCTTAGGTGGTAAATCTAATTAGCACAAATTCAGCTCTAGAGTTCTTCAAATAGCTGAGTAAATATTATCCAGTGTAATTTTGATAATTCCCTATTATGCCTTCTCATACATGGTTAGTACCGTGGAAATAACTTCACAGAGCAGAGGGAATTCTGTTCAAAACAAAGAGCATAATTTCTTTGAATATGATTTTCC
Organism: Myotis lucifugus; assembly: GCF_000147115.1. Taxonomy (NCBI): domain Eukaryota; kingdom Metazoa; phylum Chordata; class Mammalia; order Chiroptera; family Vespertilionidae; genus Myotis; species Myotis lucifugus. The sequence goes on along the minus strand of NW_005871262.1, from coordinate 632,993 downwards.
GATGGTAGGCTGTGAGGAGGGATGTCTGCCTCCAACACAAATCTCCATTTGAACTGTTCATGTTCATGTATGTTGCATACACTTGTTGAAAAACGAAGATTCCCTTAAATACCTATACATTTCCTTGAAGGTTTATGTCCTTCTAAAAAAGGCCTGAGGTTGTTAATTGCTTTCCTATCGTGTTTTACCAGAAACATTAGAAAAAGATGAAGCAATCCTTAGTTCTCTACTAGTTTTTAACTTCATATGTCAGGTAAAACTGAAGTCTTTCTGAGGTCACTTCTCAAGATGTAATAAAGAATTTGAAAAGAAGTTTTCCTTTCTGTCTATTTAGGTGAATCGCAAGAACAACTCCATATTTGGGGATTTAAAAGAATTTTAGAATTTTGCAGCCAGTTCTTCAGCGTCACCCACTATCCAGGGGTTGTTCTTCCAGCCTTCCCCATCTCCTGGTCATTAGCACCTCCATCAGCACTGGGCAGTGGGACAGGAAACAAGTAGACCAGAGTGCACTCCCCACCCTCCCACCCCCACCCCCCAACACTGGCCTCACACATGCTCACTGGATTACAGGGAAACAAGGCTGAGGTATCTGAATCCACCCCTACCTACTATAGTCCCCAGTAGTCTATTGGAGGTAGGGACAGGGATGGAGAATTTATCACCTTTCATTGTGCCCTCTGTCAATAGATCCACGTCTTCCCCCCACTGCCCCCCCCCAACCACTCCAGGTTTCTAGGAAAACAGTTGTATCATCCTCACTCTCAGCTTTCCCTCTCTCTAAGGCATAGAAATGTGGCCCCAGCATAGGCTGGAGGCAACCAGACCCTATTATATAGATGGAGGACCCAAGGGCCAAGATCAGCCAAGAATGTCTTAGAAAGGAGATTCTAGCTATTGAGACTTACAATTAAAATAATTGAAATTTTTAATATTTCCACAGGACTAGGAAATGAGGCAAATAGACCTAATAGGACCTAGACATTAACCCACTCGTATTTGGAAACTTGACATGCGAAACAAATTCTAGCTATATGATACTCAAAACATAGCAAACACTAACTGAAGCACTTACTATATGCTATGTGCTGATCTAATGATCTTCACATATTAACTCCTGAATCTTCACAAAAAGTCATGAATCTGGCCCAGCCGGCATGGCTCAGGGGTTGAGTGTTGACCTATGAACCAGGAGGTCACGGTTTGATTGCCCAAGTTGTGGGCTCAATCCCCAGTGTGGGGTGTGCAGGAGGTAGCTGATCAATGATTCTCTCTCATCATTAATGTTTCTATCTCTCCCTCCCTTTCCCTTCCTCTCTGAAATAAACAATAATATTTTTTCAATGCCTATGAATCTGTGTGGGAGACATTCTCTAAGTCTCCCAGTGATCCCAGCTCACTTCCTTGTGGAGTCCTCTCCCTTAATGGGAGCCAGACTTCCTGATGAGGAGAATATGATGGCCTTAAGAAATAGAATACGACAGAACTAATGGGATGTCACTTCTAAGATAAGGTTATAGAAGGACCATGAAGCCTGGATGGCAAAGAACTGAGGGGCACTTCTTGCCAACAGCTCTAAAGTAACAGAGGCCCTTAGTCCAACTGACCATGAGAAACTATATCCTTCCAAGAACCACATGAATGAGCTTGGGAAGAAGTCCTCCCCCTAAGTGCCCCTCAGATGTGACTACAGTGCCCATCAATACCTTGCTCCCAGTTGTGTGAGAAAACCTGAGTCAGAGCCTGCCAAACCCACAGAATCTTTGAGAGAATAAATGCTGTTTTAAGTTACAAAGGTTGGGAGTAATTTGTTAATAGCAATAGATTACAAATACAGATAGGTCTTGCTATCAATCTAATCTTATAGACAGTGAAATCAGTCACTCACCATTGGACTATTTAATAAATGAACTCAGAAAATTGTATATCCATTTAGTCAAAAAAATTTTGTTTTCTACCTCATACCACTCACAAAAATAAATTTTAGGTAGCTTAAATGCCTAGGTGGGAAGGATAAAACTTAAAGAAGCTATAGAAGAAGATATAGCCACAAAATATGGGATTTCTGGATCAGGAGGCAAAAAGTAGAAATCACTAAAGGAAAGTTTGATTAAATCAAATACATTAAAGTTTAGTACTTCTTTGTACTAAAAGAAACCTGCCAACTGAAAGAAGATATTTGCAACATATACAACTGACAGAGAAGAGTATCCAGAATATATAAATTAATAAGATCAAATACATCCCAATAGAAAAAGAGGTCAAATACAAGAAAAATATATTAAAAAAATAGAAAAAGTTAATGAGCATATTAAAGAACAGATGCTCAAACTATTAGTAATAAGGGAAGTAAAAGGTAAAACCATAATAAAGTAGGATTTATACCCAACAGATTAATACATGTTTAAAGTTCTGAGATTTCTAAGTCCTGGCAATGAGGAGGAAGTGACTCTCTCCTACTCTGTTATTGGGAATGTAAATTGGTGCAACACTCAGAAGTTGGTTTGGCTGGTTCTCATACACTAAAGCCATTTGAAGAAGTGTATGTCCTATATCCCGGTAAGTCCACTCTTAATTAAATACCCTGGAGAAACTCATATAAGAATGTTTGCTGTGGCATTAGTAATAATAGCAAAAATATGGAAACCCAAATGCCGATGAAATGGAGAATGAATAATAAATCAAGGTAAATTCAGACAATTTAATACTATACAGCGATGGAAATAAACAAAGATAGATGCATTAATGTGGATGACTGAAGAAGCACCACCTTGTGTTAAAGAGTCACTTCTAGAAGAATATATGGTATGATTTCATTTAGATAAAGTCAAAAGCAGCACAAAAGTATACAACAGAGGTACATTTTCTGTGGTGCTTTTTGGGGAAGAGGTGCCATGGTTGTCCAAGAGTGAAGTCTCTAAAATATTGATGATGTTCTGTTTCTTAACCTGCATGGTGGATAGATAAGGCTTAACTGGTTTATATTATACATTTGTAGTCATATATTTATATTATATACATTCTGTTCTGTATATGACACCTTTGATTAAAAACAGATAAACCAAACAGGAAAAAGGAAACCCTTTTATTTTGCTGCCGAATTTAATCCAAAGAGGAGGTTGGCTGCATAGCATCTTACCATCATAGCTGGACTAGGAGGCAATAAGACATGAAGAAGATAGCTAAGAGAGACAGAGGAATGAGGGACAAGAAAGGAAGTTAGAAAAGGAGGGAGGAAGGGGAGAGGAGAGGGAGAGACAGAAGAGAGAGAGACAGGCTGTTCTGGTGACTTCATTTTAATTTTTGAATAAAATCTTATCTAGAGCCAGATCTACCTTCATGGTTATTAACTATTCTCATTTGCTTGAACCAAAATATGAGGAGAAAGTTGCACACACACACATACACACACAGGTACACACACACAGGCACACACAGTGGTCTAATTGATTCAGAATTTTATTTTTCCTGCTAAACCCGCTGTTATTGAGTTTGGCAGTATCAGAAAATTATTTGGGAGCTTCAAAAACCGTAGTGGTCAGATCTCACACCAAGAAATCAGAAGCTTTGGGGGTAGGCCAAACAAGAGCTTGTTTAAAGCTCACACCAGTTTGTACCAAGATGCAGCTATGTGGATTACCAGGCTCCAGGCAATGCTCTATCAACATTCAAGTGAGACTGGTGACATGCCAGGAGCTACTGTCTGTGAAATAGAAATCCTCATCGTATATGTCCAAAATACCTACTGAGGCTGTCAGAAAGTGGAATTGCAGCCCATGGTCGCAAAGAATGCTATTAATGCTATTTTCAATCATAATCCATTTGCCCTTCTTCGCAAGAATGGACTGGGCACTGTGGATGCCCAGCTGAATACATTTCCCAGCCTCCCTTGCATGTGTGGCCATGTGATGCAGTGCTCAGTGTGAAATACGAAAATATTAGTTGAGGAGTTCTCTGCTCTGAGTCTGGGGCTGTACCCTTCTTCCCTTTTCCACTGTCTGAAACCTGAGCATAACTGCAGTGGGGTTATGATCATGGATCTGTTGACAATGAGCTTGGGAATGGCACAGGAAGAAGATGGAAAGAATCTGGGCTCCTTCCATGTAGACAAATCCCATACAGACTGTTATATGAGAGAGAAATGCACTTCTGCTCAGCTCTTATGATTAATTAAGCTGCTGTATAACAAATACACTTATAGAATTCTGCAGTCCAAGCTCATGGCCATTCCAAGGGAGACCCAATAACTGATGGCCACAGGGGTTCAAAGGCCTACCCATCTTAATCCACATTCATTGAATGGTCATTCCAGCTCCAGCAGTCCCTATACAGTTGGCTGAGCATGCCTTGCAGCTCAACCATTCCCTCTGTCTACTGCTGATTACTCCCCTCCTTTCTTCCAGTGATCACTCCCAAGAGTGCTCCTTAAGAAATATTGTGTAATAATCTCAGTCTCAGATATGTTTCCTAAAGAAGCCAACCTATAACCCATTGGAAGTGCTCAATAAATACTTGTTCAATGAAAGAGGATATAAATAAATGAAGCAAGCCTAGATTTCCAATATGCCAAAGAGAAAGCTGAATATATGAGTAAAAAGCACAACAAAAGGTTGCTATTATTTATTTCTAACAACAGAAGCTAGTCTAAGGAAATTCTAGTGTTTTTATTTCTTTATAAGTTTGCATATGATGAATAAAATTCCAAGGTATTAATACTCCATATAAAATATTCAATAACCCACACTGGGAAAGCTAAATTAATGCTAACAAACATCAAAAACTATTTGCATGTTGGGGAGTTCCAAGATGGCTATGGAGTAGGTGAAAGTAACATACACCAAACTGGAGTCACAGCTAAAATTTAGAGCAATCGACAGAAATAAACAACAGGACACCTGAACAGGAGTATTTTATCCAAGGACTGAAAAAAGAAGCTACGCACAGACTGGTGAGAAGAGTGGAGACACAGAGAGGGCTGGTCCCTGCATCCAGAGGCAGTGGCTGTGAAGCTGGAGAAATATTACAGCTGCAAAAATCCCCCCAGGCAAACAGGTTGAAGCGGAGCGACTCAGCTCTCAGAAAGCCACCTCCTCCTTTTCCCAGGTTAAAATATTCAGTTAATTTTGTCATTTTGCTCCTTTTCATTTCCGGGCAATTTTGTGCTTCCTGCTTTTAACTACATGGGCAGCTTCAGAGGCCTGAGCCCTGGAAAGGATATTTGTGGCTTGTCTGGCCCAGACAGAATCTGGAGGGAGAAATCTCCAAGTTTATATGTAGAGAGGTTTGCTACATCCCTAAGTAAATGGAAGCAAATAAAAACTGATGAGTGAGAATCAGACAGGCCGGGATGCAGCCCTGAGCAGGCGAATGTGTGGGCGCACTGCTGGCCAGCCACAGAGGTACGTCTGGTGTGTGGTGAAGACCGGGCTGGCTGGTGTCTGACAGTGATTTAATACATGGCTCTACACAATAAGAGACTTTAATAAATGTTGTTGACTGACTGTCCAACTGGCTTTGACCTCGCCTGAAAAGGAGGTGGGGGTGCTAAATAAGCTCAAGGTATTATCATAATAATACCTGCTGACCAAGAATGTTGCCCAGATGAATGCACTCCTTTGGAAGGGCAAAGTGTGCTTCTCTGAAGAATGACACTGGGTGAAAACTAAATTCAGCATCATTCCAATAGAACTTTGTGTTGCTTCAGTCTCTGCCCTGATTACAATACTAGCTAGAGGTCTCCTGGAAATGCAAACACTGTCTTGTGGAGGCTGTTCGGCCAAAATGTGGCCTATCTTGGTACTAGAGATTTGCTCAGCCTTTATTACCTTGGGACGCTTAGATGAAATGGATCTTGAAAGATTGAATACTTTGTCATCCACTCAAGGCAAGACTGCACCGAAATCATCTAGAGGTGAGTCCCTCTCTCTTTACACTCCTATCCCAAACCCAACCCCAGGAAGAGAAATTCCCCAACTCTCCTTGGTAACCATCCCTAGTATCTGCACCATATCCACTGTCGGGATGACCCTTTTGTTTTGAGCCTAATCCTTTGAGAAATGATTTGTTGGTTATTGTTTTGTCTTCAGTGCAAACAAAGAAAACCTGATATCCTGAGCCTCTGTGGAGATCCAGACAGACTTAAACCACACACACACACACACACACACACACACACACACTCATTAATTCACCTACTTGGGGCTTCAAAAAATTGATTGTGTGATTAATTTAAAATAAACTCTAGTTCTTCGCAGTGCATTTTATCTTTTTTCTAACCTCCCTTGTGCTCCTACTCCCTATAGACTATTTTCAATTCAAGCCAGAACTTGGCATTTTCTGCAAAAAATTAACATGTAAAGAGTTACATTTCACAAAAACAAATGCCTTTGATGCAGCATTTGTGTCTTGTCTTTGTTTGGGAGGTGGAGCCGCCCTGTGAGGTTGCAGACTTGCAGGGTTATTCTTCTGCCCTGTGATAGTGTTATTTGCTAAGTGAGTGGGGTCCATGTATTACCTTTGCTGAGAAATTCACGACTTTGTGGCTTCCTACAGAACCCCAGAAACAGCTGAAAAGTCAAATTAGGTTAGTCAAGTATTTTATACAAATGGGAAGCCTAATATTTATCACGGAACAAAAAATGTGTTTTATATCAGAGTAGTGCAGCATGAGTGAAGTCAAAATCCACCCAAACATCAGTGATGTTCCATTGATTTCTCTGTGCTTATACTTACTCGATCTGTCCTGTGTGTATTTGGTGCATTATAGATGCAACAGAATCGACCAGCTGACATTATCTCCTGTAGTGCCCTAAAATTTAAACTAGAAAAAATGCTTGAACACCTGGTCAACACACAAAGACTCCGAGGCTCTAAAGAGACGTAGACAAAACTGAGTTTGCCCCCAACTTTTTTTTAAATTTTTATTTATATTTTGGAATCGTTTTCTGGAAGAAGCTTGTCTTGAGGTGTGTGAGCAAAAACTTAAATTTCAGAAAACTAATTTCATTTGTATGACAGATACGCCTGGGATTATGTGAGGGAAAGAGCAATGTTTTGAACAGCCTGATTCATGGCTCCTAGACGTTGAGGTGTGTGCACGACAAACAGCTTTTCTTCTCCCAGCTCCATGTGCCACTGAGCAAAGACTCCCTGGGACATTTTAATGACTAGGTTATAGGAGTCAAAACAAAAACATGTGAACAACTCAATGGCTCCCCTTCCTTGGAAGAAATTTCCAGGGAGAGTCAAAAGTAGTCATTTATGTGATATTTTGCTAAGTTGTCCTGCAAAGTCTTCCTGAAACTTTTTTCTACTTTCTGTGCTTTTTCATAGTCTTTTCAGGAGAAGAATTTAAAATGTTTCTTTCATAGTCCTTGTATCAATCCGGTTTACAGATGCAAGTTCTTTATTGAAATGTGTCTTCTCAAATGCGAATGGAGAAAGCTGCAAGCCTCGGCTCCTATAGCAATTTCCTGGAGATCAGGAATTCAGGTCAGTTGTGCTTTTCAAATGCATTCTGAACTGAAAAAAAGAAGGGGTGGTGTTACACAGATAACAGTGAAAATGTGAATTATTTCCACACAGCCATAACATGCGTTTTTTTTACAACAGTGTGGTCACTCTGGTCATGAGTGCAGTCTAAAAGAGACTGCTTGGGTTCTAATTTAAATCCAGGCTGGCTGTCCACTAACTGTGGCCTTGGGTTAGTTATCTACCCTTTCTGAGTCTCATCTGCCAAATGGGGATACGAAGAGTCAGGAGAATTAAATGCATTCAAGAATACAAAGCACTTAGAACAATCTGAAAACCAAGGTATATGTCATCAAGGGGTTCATGGCTTGTAGAGAATTTAAAAACTGCAATCACCTGAAATTATTATCACCATACACTGGCATTTTTAAACATAGTTTGGATGAAATACTCCTCCCTGAAAAAATTGCTGGTCTGAAAAATGTTCTAAGCAATTGCTATGGTCACTGTAGAGCAGGGGTCCTCAAACTTTTTAAACAAGGGGCCAGTTCACTGTCCCTCAGACCATTGGAGGGCTGGACTATAGTTTAAAAAAAACTATGAACAAATTCCTATGCACACTGCACATATCTTATTTTGAAGTAAAAAAACAAAACGGGAACAAATACAATATTTGTATTTGCATGTGGCCCGCGGGCCGTAGTTTGAGGACCCCTGCTAGAGTATTAACAGAATCATACATGTGTAGGCTTCAAATTAACATTTGTTTATTACCCATTCTTTCTTTCTTTTTTTTTATAGCTAGTAAAGGAATTTATTCTTTTGTTTGTAGAAGGAAACTTTAAATATATTTGCCAAGTGTACTTTATTTCTTTTTTTTTAAATTAAATCTTTATTGTTCAGATTATTACATTTGTTCCTCTTTTTTCCCCCCATAACTCCCCTCCTTCCAGCTCCCACCCCACCCTCCGCCCTCACTCCCCACCCACTGTGTTCATCCATAGGTGCACGATTTTTGTCCAGTCTCTTCCCGCATCTCCCACATCCCTTTTCCCCCCAAGAATAGTCAGTCCATTCCCTTTCTATGTCCCTGATTCTATTATAATCACCAGTTCATTCTGTACATCAGGTTATTTATTCACTTGATTCTTAGATTCATTTGTTGATAGATGCATATTTGTTGTTCATAATTTGTATCTTTACCTTTTTCTTCTTCTTCCTCTTCTTAAAGGATACCTTTCAGCATTTCATATAATACTGGTTTGGTGGTGATGAACTCCTTTAGCTTTTCCTTATCTGTGAAGCTCTTTATCTGACCTTCAATTCTGAATGATAGCTTTGCTGGATAAAGTAATCTTGGTTGAAGGTTCTTGCTGTTCATCACTTTGAATATTTCTTGCCACTCCCTTCTGGCCTGCAAAGTTTCTGTTGAGAAATCAGCTGACAGTCGTATGGGTATTCCCTTGTAGGTAATTGAGTCTCTTTCTCTTGCTGCTTTTAAGATTCTCTCTTTGTCTTTTGCTCTTGGCATTTTAATTATGATGTGTCTTGGTGTGGTCCTCTTTGGATTCCTTTTGTTTGGGGTTCTCTGTGCTTCCTGGACTTGGAAGTCTATTTCTTCCACCAGGTGGGGGAAGTTTTCTGTCATTATTTCTTCAAATAGGTTTTCAATATCTTGCTGTCTCTCATCTTCTGGTACCCCTATAATTCTGATGTTGGTGCGTTTGAAGCTGTCCCAGAGGCTCCTTACACTATCTTCGTATTTTTGGGTTCTTTTTTCATTTTGCTTTTCCGGTTGGGTGTTTCTCGCTTCTTCGCATTTCAAATCTTTGACGTGATTCTTGCGCTCCTCTGGTTTGCTGTTGGGAGTCTGTATAATATTCTTTATTTCAGTCAGTGTATGCTTACTTTCTAGATGGTCCTTTATCACACCATCGAGGGTCTCATTAGATTTCCTGTACAACTCATCAAGTTTATCGACAGACTCTAGAAGCCTCTTGAGAGGCCTCAAAAGTGTGGTTCTGAACTCAATATCCTCCCTTGATAGTTTTGTCCTGTTTCTTTGTCTCCGCATTTTTTACGCTTTCTTGGTACACCCCCTAGTGGTCTTTGTTGTAGTTAAGCCTTGATTGTTATAGTTAATACTAGAGGGATTTGACCTCCAGGCCGACTGGCTGTGCTAATCTAGCCTTTGCCTGAGGCTATCCGGCAAATGCCTCTGTGCAGGGCTTGGGCGGGGCGGGTCCCACGGGATCAACAGGGCGGAGGAGGGAGCAGTAATGGCTGCTCTCAGTCCGTCCCCAGGGGCTCTGCCTCTCTGTCCCAGCAACAGCTGCAAACCTCGGAGGGACCGTAGCCAGACAGTCCTGCTTCTCCCGTTTGAGTCTGGGTCCCTAGAGACTCGCCCGGATCTGGAGCTCTGAGTCTGAGGCTCCCTCCGGATTGAAACAGACAACCGCGCCCTCCGCCACCAGCCCGCGCCGCGTGCACTCCGCACCTTAGTATTTTACTTCAGCACTGCGCCTCCTCTGATTCTCGGTTCCTCCTAGTTGTAGAACTTCCATTCAGCCAGCCTTCCTGTGGTTCTGGATGATGTCTGTTCCGTCTTTTAGTTGTATTTTTGAAGTGGTTGTTAGAGGCAGCAAACTCCGGCGTTAACCTATGCTGCCATCTTGGTTTCTCTCTTTTTTTTTTTTTTAAATTTCATTTTATTGTTTAAAGTTTGCCCATTCTTTCTTAAACAGCTTCTTTAACATGGAAATTATACAGTTGGCTCCGGACAGACAGAGACTCAGCTATGTGTGCTTGTTTCTAGAGGAAGATCGTTAGGGTTTAGTTTGATCTTACTTTGGGCACAATATTACATTGAAACAGTGGATCGATTGGGGGGTATAATAGCAAACTCATATAAGGCTGAAAACACATAACTAGAATTACTTTGATTTGTGTAAATCATTCTCTGAAACTTGCAGAATTTATTCTTTTGTATTTTTTCCAAAAATACTTTGATGTAATTAAAAAGTATTAATCTATTTCTTGTTTCCTTTTTTGAATTTTATTGTTTTTATTATTATTAATTTTTCTTGCCTGATGTCCTACACAAAGTTCAAAAAAAATATGCAGTCCTACCTGGTTTGGTTCAGTGGTTATAGCGTCAGCCTGCGGACTGAAGGGTCCCGGGTTTGATACCAGTTAAGGGCACCTGTCCGGGTTGCAGGCTCAATCCCCAATCAGGGGCATATAGGAGGCAACCGATCAATGATTCTCATCATTCTCCTCATATCTCTCTCCCTCTCTCTTCCTCTCTGAAATCAATAAAATATATTTTAAAAAATAAATAAGTAAATAAAAAATTTTGAAGTATTCAATATCTATGTTTCTTCTCTGGCCACTAGTATTACTTGTTTTATTTCAAGTTTATATGAAAGTAATTATATCATTATGATGAGTTGTTAAAAAATGACCTGTTTGTGATGTCAAATCACCAGGTATTCCCCTGCCTATAATAGACCAAGCTTTCAATAAATGCCAGTTACTATTATAATTAATATTGTTAGTGTACGGCACTGTATGGCAATATCCAGGAAATACTTTGTTCATAGGGTAGGTATCAGAAATATATCACCATTCCCCTTCTTATCAACACCTCACCTTTGGTTCAATCTCCCCACCAGATACTGTTCAGCACGCCATGTTTGTCAAGTACTTTATCATCAGTTATAAGTTCCTCCAAGAAGCAGCCATGGGAAGGAAGGCCAACTTGGTGGTGCCCATTGTAGAGATAAGGAAACAGAACCTGTAGGGAAAGGTCAGCAACTTTGCCAGGTATCAGCTGAGTGACCCAGGATCAGACTTCAGCTTCCTGGTACGAATTATTTGTGCAAACTCGGCATCTGATACCTTCAGAACACGTCACCAACCCACGTTTACAATTGGGGAAAGTGAGGCACAAAAAGATTAATGAATTTAATCTAAAGCAAAAGAAACAGTAGAGCAACAAAGAACCGATCAGTGGCATTAATTATTGGGCTGAAATTTCCTTGAAGATATTAACAGTAATGAGGTGTTATTTAATGCATACTTGGAGTAATTGCTTCTTGTTGTTACCTCATCATAGCAGTAGTAACCCCATTTTACATAGGAGGAAGGACAGCCTGCTAAGAAGTGAAGGAACTAAGTTTTAAAAACTAGTTTGTTTAATCTCAATTGCTGCCTTTCAAGTACTGCACACTAATTAACATCAGAGAGCCAGTTAGAGTATAAAAGCAAATTTGTTTAGCTTGGATTCCCATGTTTTTAATAGACTACCACATTGTGCCTCTAAGTCATAAAATGCATGGAAATAAACCAACATTTGGTGCATGCCCACTGTTATGGAGACTGTGCTGCCTACCTTGTTCAGTTCTGAGGATGTGTGTCTTTGTCCTGTCCATCCTCTAGGTATGAGGCACCTTCTGTCACAAGCATCCCATAAACTCCAAATGTTTGTATTAATTGGTGTTTCAATTCGAACTTGTTTTTGCACTATCTTTTCTCCCCAGTGATAGTCCCTGCCTTCTGAAAATCTGCTCAAATCCAGGATATATTAATTATGGGTCGTATAATATGCACAAAGCATTGTGATAGGTATGGGGATTATATAAGGGGCAGGGGGAACAAACATTTTGCAATCATAAGGGAAAAGCTGAAAGAATTTCAGAGATGTTGACCCATAGCTCTGAAGTCAGTGACCCCTAAACCATGCCAACCCACCTGCAGACTTATTATATGAGGGAGGGAAGTGTCCCATTTGTGTAAGGCATTCCTAGCCAAATATTCTGATAGCTGGAGTTGGACATATCCTAATAAAGCTTGTGGTATCTTTATTTTTCTTTTTGTTCAAAAGTCATTTGCGTAGTTGCTTTGCCACTACTCATCTTGCTCATGCTTAAAAAGAGTGGTTCTGCCCTGACCAGTTTGGCTCAGTGGATAGAGCATTGGCCTGCGTACTGAAGGGTCCCAGGTTCGATTCCAGTCAAGGGCATGTACCTTGGTTGTGGGCACATCCCCAGTAGGGGGTGTGCAGGAGGCAGCTGATCGATGTTTCTCTCTCATAGATGTTTCTAACTCTCTATCACTCTCCCTTCCTCTCTGTAAAAAAACAATAAAATATATATTTTTTAAAAGAGTGGTTCTAGCCAGACATTCTACTTCCTGTGACCTGATATCACTAAATTGGACTTGACCTCTTCCTCATTTATATTTGAATCCTGAGTATCCTCCCCTTTGAATTATAATTTAAAAGCTAAGGATTGTAGTCAATCAATATTTCTGTGGAGATTTTATTTTAAGTTCAACGGGAAGTCATTTGAGGGCTTCAAGATAAAAGAAGTATGATCAGATTTACACATTTCAAGATTTCCTCTGTTTGCTTTCAGCTGGGAGCAAGCATAGAAGCTGGTGAAGCAGTCCCAAGAACTAACAAAAACATCATGAATTTTAAAACATGGGGACAACAGTAGAGGTGATGAAGGTGTTTGAAAGCAGAGCCAACAGGTCCTGCTTGCGGATTGGACATGAAATGTATGGTAAAGCAAGAAAGCAAGGACAAGACTTTGGTTTGGAACCTGAACACCTACATGAGTGGAGATTACATTTACTGCACATGAACCTTGAGGAAGAAGGAATGTTGGACATGGGATGGGTGGAGTGGGAAAGCGAGAGTTTTCTTAATCACAAATGAGAGAGAAGCATCACATGAAGGACTCAGTATAGAGAATTCTCTTCTTTGAATTAAGCTTTCTCATAATCTGGATTTTTCATCTCGTGATTTTGCATGTTGAGGAGACACTGCAGTTGCCTACACATTGGGCATCCTCCCAACTCATTTTTCTTATTAGCGGAACCCAAACTTTATTTGAGTTGCAAGAGGCATTGGTCTCTGCAGAAATTGGTAGGAGGTATCTTCATTTTTCTTTTTGTTCAAAAATCATTTGCATAGTTGTTTTGCCACTGCTCATCTTACTCATGCTTAAAAAGAGTGGTTCTGCCACTCTTTTTAACAAGAAGGATCAGGTTTCATTTTTTTACTTTGTGTCAAGGAGTGGTATTAGGTACAAATGTGTTCATTAAATATTAACCCTCCTCTTGTGAGGTTGCTATCTCACACTACTCTCAACTCATAGACAAGGAAGTCAGTGTTCAAAGAAGTTAAGAAAGCAGACCTTTGTTACATAGCCTGGAAATGCAAGTCTGTCTCATCTCACTTCAGAGTCTGCATTACTCTAGCACTTATCACTCACTACTCCTAAGACCCTACCAAGTCAATAGGAATGCTTCAGTTAAGTTACCTGAACCAGAGTTTAATGACCCCATCTACATGACCACTTGAGATGTCCCCAGTCCAGTAGCAAAAATATCCCTGCTGGGTACTTGCTGTCCCTTTCTCCGGGACAAGTCTCTTTGGGAGTAGCATTGGGCAATGACATTCTCCCCTTTATTAAAAGGACTTGTAAGGCTCACCCCCCACTCCTTCTGCTCTCAGTCCCCTACCCACAATAGTCCAGAGCATGGACACAAATATAGAAAGAGAGCATTGGTTTTCAGAGATTGGCTCTAGAAAAAAGACCATTGAAAAGGCACAATAGAAAAACAGGCCTTAAAATTTGATGTAAAATGTTCATTCCTATGAATGGGAGAGAAGTTGCCCTCTACTAAGGGCAAAAAGCACCAATCAGCTCAAAGAAAGCCTGTAGGTATGGACTTTTAACCAACCCTAAGCACTCTGAAATGCCTTTGTTTGAATGTGTCTTCTTGTTATAGTAATGAGAAAGTCTTAATGACTCATTTAATGAAAATTTTAATGGTAAAATTAAATTTTGAATAAACACTATGAAAAATCAAATATTAGAAATCCATTTCTTAACAGCTTGCAGTAGTGACTTTTTCCATATACTACGTGAGCCTAAGTAAGATCATTTCAGATTATTTGTACAGTGCTGAACTATTTCAATCCAATTATGGTAAAATTGTGTTTTTATTAAGACTTCTTCCTAATGAAAGAATGTTAATAAATTTATTTTTATTGACATTTTCCTAATAATCTGGCTTAGAAAATGCGTTTACATTGGACCAGGTAGTTGTTTCTAGACATGGTGATGCCCAAGTGGGAACAAACACCACCTTCCATTCTTGATGGGGCTGCTATAAGGTTGAAAAGAGACACTACTGCAGATAAAGCACTTAGCTAAGAGCCTGATGCACATCAAGCACTTTAAAAAGTGCTTATTATTTGTGTGATTATCAACCTTCATCTATAATGATGTCATCTCTGGCAACAAATATGTAGGTAAAGAGGGGCAGTTGTTGGCCTCTAAATTCTGCAGCTATTTCTTGGTCACAGTTCAACATCTGATAGCCACTGACCAACACAGATACTGAAAGCAACTTCCAGATGCCACCTTCCATGTGGGCTCTGTTACTGGAGCATGTCTTAGTCAAGCCATCGAAATTCTCAATGATTGGTGAGGAGAGAGTGAGGGGTAGAAAATGCTCAGATATTATCAAGACAAAAGTCAATAACACCAAGGTGGTGAAGTTTAGGTTCGCAACTGTTGGGCATGTAGGAAAACTCTAAGAAATTACTTTTAAGGCCTGGGTACCAGTGGTGCTTCCTCCACATAGAGGGTTCCCAGGGCACATTGATTATGCACTGATTAATCCAATTATTAATTTCACAGATAGATGTTAAATATTTCCCCCTGTGGCAGGAGCCATCCAAGGTTCTGGAGATACTGCAAAGAAAAACAAGACCTCTGCACCCAGCTTCTTACCCTCTTCAGAGAAAGCAGACAGCAAACAAGTCAACAAGTAATCAAACCAGAGAGCTTCAGATGTGATTATACTTATGAAGAAAACAAAAGGGAAAGTGTGATATGCAATGAGTAGCAGAGCAGGAACACAGTAGGCTGTGTCAGTGGTGGTGAGAAGGGGGCATTTGAGCTGGGAGCCAGAGCCCAAACAAGTCAGGATTACTTACTGTTATAGAGTTCTAGCTCAATATCTCCCAAGTTACTTCTCTCCAATCCTGAGGATAAGAGCTGGGTGACACCAATGAGGAAAGAATGGAAGTCATCTTTCAGTACAGGCTGACATTATCAGACAAAGCCCAGACAGAAAGAAGATACAGGAATGAGACACTTTGGGTGGAAAGTGGCCTTGAAAGACCCCAGGGAAGTTGTAAGCAATTGGAAAAATAAGGAGATTATTAGGAAATTCATCTGTGTTTAAATAGTTTTCTGATGTGGTGGTGGAGTAGTAGAAGTTACACTCACCTCCTTCCATGACAAAATTGTAATTATTGTAATTAAATTATAGAACAGTCAACCTGAATAGCCAACTGAAGACTAAGTGAACACAAGTCTTATAACTGAGGATATGCAGAAGAAGCCACACGATATTGGTAAAAAGGGCAAACACACGTAAAGGGCTTCCCCACACCCATGTGTGCTGGCTGAGAATGTGGAGGGACATCTTAGCTACAAAGATCTACCGTGAGAAGCGAGGGATTTTTTGCTGGGCTCCCAAGTTTGAAACAGCAGTGCTGTGCACAGGGGCTCACATAACATCCAGTTGTCAAAGTCAGAGAGATTTTGTCCCCCAGTGTAAGACAAGAGACTGCTAGAAACCCAGGTGCCTTCTTAAAGGGCCAGGGCACAAAATCTCATTTGTAGGCATTCACGCTGAGCTCCAGTGTGTGGGCCAGCAGCTAAGATCAGACAGGAGTCCTAGGGTGAGAAATTGGGGTATGTGACTTTGGGGAGAGAGTTGGAGGGCCAGCCGCCATTGTCCCTGTGCTAAGTCCCTTTCCCACACTGCCCACAAATTATATCTTTCCTAGCAATAGAGTCAGAGTAGGGGAGTATAGCATCCTATTGAAATCAATGTGTAGATCATCCAGACAGAAAATCATCAAGGAAAAAGAAGCCTTGAGTTACACACTAGACCAGATACATATAATTGATATTTCAGAGCATTTACCCCAAAGCAGCAGAATGTACATTTTTTTCAAGTGCACAAGGAGTATTTTTAAGGATAGATGACATGTTAGGCCACAAAACAAGTTTCAATAAATTTAAGAAGCTTGAAAGCATATCAACCTTCTTCTTTGACCATATTGGTATAAAACTAGAAATCAATTATGGAAAAAAACTGAAAACACACAGACATGGAAAATAAGTAACATGTCACTAAACAATGAATTGGTTAACAGTGAGATCAAGAAAGAAATAAAAAATACATTGAATCAAATGGAAATAAAGATACATCAACACAAATTTGTGGGCCACAGAAAAAGCAGTCCTAAGAGGGAAATTCATACCATTGCAGGCCTACCTCAACAAAGAAGAAAAATCTCAAATAAACAATTAACCGTATACCTAAAGGAACTATAATAAGAACAACAAAGTCCAAAATGAGTAGAAGGAAAGAAATAATAAAGATCAGAATGAATATAAACAAAATAGAGTGTATAGAAAATACAAAATGTCAATGAAACCAAGTGCTAGTTCTTTGAAAAAATTTTAAGAATTTTGATAAAACATTAATCAGACTCATCAAGAAAAAAGAGAAGAAAAACAAATAAAATTAAAAACAAAAGAGAAGTAACAACTGATACCCCAGAGATACAAGGATTATAAGAAAATATTATAAACAATCATATGCCAACAAATTGGACAGTCTGGAAGAAATAGATAAGTTCCTAGAAACAACAATTTTCTGAGACTAAATCAAGAAGAAACAGAAAATTTGAACAGATCAATTACAATGAATGAAGTCAAAACAGTAATAAAAAAGAAAACTACCAACAAATAAAAGTCTTAGAATGGATTACTTCAGATGTGAATTTTATCAAACATTCAGAGAAGAAAAAATACCAATCATTCTCAAACTATTCTAAAACTTCAAGAGGACAGAAGACTCCCAAGCTCAATTTATGAGGCCAGCATTATCCTGATTCCCAATTAAAAACACTACAAAGAAAGAAAATTATAGACCAATATCTTTGATGAGCATAAATTCAATAATTCTCAACAAAATATTAGCAAACTAAATTTAGCAATACATTAAAAATATCATATACTATGATCAAGTAGGATTTATTCCTGTGAAGTGGAAATTATCACAAATCAATTCCATGATACACCACATAAACAAAATGAAGGGTAAAAATCATATGATTATATCAATAGTTGCAGAAATAGTATTTGACAAAATCCAACACCCATTTATGATAAAAATGCTCAGCAAGGAGGAAATGGAGGAAACATACCACAACATCATAAAAGCCATATATGACAAACCCACAGTTAACATCATACTCAATGGGGAAAAACTAAAAGTGTTTCTCTTAAGACCAGGAACAAGACAGGAATGCCAATCTTCACCACCCTCAGTCAACATAGTATTCAAAGTTCTAGCTTCAGCAATCAGACAGTAAGAAGAAATAAAAAACATCCAAATTGAAAAGAAAGAAAAACTGTCATTATTTGCAGGTGTCATGATACTATATAGAGAGAACCCTAAAGATTCTATCAAAAAAGGACTAGAACTAATAAATGAATTTAGTAAAGTAGCAAGACATAAAATCAATATTCATAAATGTGTTATACTTTATACACCAGTGATGAATTATCAGAAAAAGAAAATAAGAGAATAATCCCATTTACAATGGGATAAAAAATACCTAGAAATAAAACTAATCAAGGAGGTAAAAAACCTGGACTCATAAAATTATAGGACAATGGAGAAAGGAATTGAAAAAGATACAAATAAATGGAAGCATATAGCATGCTTGTGGATTGAAAGAATTAACATTGTTAAAATCTCCATACTACCTCAAACAATTTAATATTTTCAGTGCAATTCTTATCAAAAAACCAATGACATTTTTCACAGAACTTGAACAAATAATCCAAATTTTTATATGGCACCACAAAAGACCCTGTATAGCCACAGCAATCTTGAGAAAGAAGAACAAAGTTGAAGGAATCATGCTGATAGCAAACAATACTACAAGGTTATAATAATCAAAACAGCATGGTACTGGCATAAAAAGAGACACATAGATCAATGTAACAAAATAAACCTATGCCTACAAGGTCAATTAATATTTGACAAAGGATACAAGAACTTACAATGGGGTAAAGACATTCTACTCAATAAATGATATTGGAAAAATTGGACAGATACATGGAAAAAAATGAAACTAGACCACCTTCTTACACCATTTACATGAAAAAAGTCAAAATGAATTAAAGACTTAAACATGGGATTCAAAACCACAAAACTCCTAGAAGAAATTATAGGCAGTAAGCACTCTAACATTTCTTTTAGCAATCAGTTTTTTTTTTCTGACAAATCTCCTTGAGCAAGGAAAACAAGCAAGCGAACAAACAAAAAACAAAAGAGACTACATCGAACTAAAATGTTTTGCACAACAAAGTAAAACATTAACAAAGCTAAAAGACAACCACTGAATGGGGGAAGATATTTGTCAGTGATACATTGGATAAGGGGTTAATATTCAAAATTTATAAAGAACTAATACAACTCAACGCATGCGCGTACACACACACACACACACACACAACACAATCCAATTAAAAAGTGGGCAGAGGACCTGAATAGACACTTCTCTAAAGAGAACATACAGATGTTCAATAGACATACGCAAAGGTGCTCAATGTCACTAATCGTCAAGAAATGCAAATTAAAACCCCAATGAGATATCGCTTCATACCTGTCAGAATGGCTATAATTAATGAATAAACAAACAACAAATGTTGGAGAGAAAGTGGAGAAAAGAGAACCCTTGTGTACTGTTGGTATGAATGCACGTTGCACCAGCCACTATGGTAGACATTATGGATGTTCCTCAAAAATTAAAAATAGTACTGCCTTATGACCTAGTGATTCCACTTCTGGGTATATATCCAAAGAAATCCAAAACACTAATTTGAAAGCATATATGCACCTCATGTTCATTGCAGCATTATTTATAATAGCCAAAATATGGAAGTAATCCAAGTGTCCATTAACAAATAACAGAATAAACAAGCTGAGGTAAATATATACAATGAGATATTACTCAGCTGTAAAAAAATGAAATCTTACTATTTGCAACAGCATGAATGGGCCTAGATGGTATCATGCCAAGTGGAATAAGTCAGACAGAGGAAGACAAATACTATATGATTTTGGTAATTACAACATAATCATGGGGATGTTAAAGTACAGTATAGGGAAAATGGTCAATAATCCTATATAATAAAAGCCTAATATGCAAATTGTCCCCTCGGGCAGTCGTTCGACCAGGAGATTGGGAGTTTGACCACTTACTATAATGTGCGCTGACCACCAGGGGATGGCACGGAACATGGCGGGCGTCAGTGACACGGCGTTGGCAGCGGGCGACAGTGGAGGCGCTGCCAGCCCCAATGGACTCTGATGAGAGCAGGATGGTGGAGCAGGTGAGCAGGTGGCGCCAGCAAAGGCAGGTGCAAGCAGGGGCCCAGTCATCCCACCAATGGCCCTGCAGATGGCAACCAGTGGCAGCGGCAGAGGCAGGGCCCACCGCCCAGCTCCCAGGGCGGGATGGTGGAGCAGGTGAGGGGGTGGTGCCAGGCCAAGGTGGGGTGCCAGGTGGGGCTGCAGGGCTGTGAAGCTGAGGGTGCAAGCTGGAGCCGGATCTCCACAGGCCACCCCGAGGGACCCCACCCATGCACAAATTCATGCACTGAGCCTCTAGTATTGTAATAACTATGTATGGTGCCAGGTTAGTATTTAAAATGTGTGTGTGGGGGGGGCACTCTGTAAAGTATATGATTGTCTAATCACTATGCTGTACACCTGAAACTAATATAAAATAATGTTGAATGTCAACTGTAATTGAGAACTTAAATTTAAAAAAAAAAAGATATCACTGATGGAGTTCCTTTTAGGCTACCCCAATGTCAATCATACAAGTTCATGACTATTCTGGCTCTAAGATGGTCCTCAATAACCCCACCTCCTAGTATTTGTGCTTTTGTATATTCATCTCCCCAAGAGTTTGTGCAGGATCTGTGACTTGCTTCTAACCAATAAATGAGGGATGAGCTGTTGCTGCCGTGACTATGTTACAAGAGTTGCAGACACTCTCCTCACTGGTTTTGGTGAAGTAAGGGACTTGAGAGAGTCATCAGCCAACAGCCAGGAGAAATAGTCCAATTCAACAGGTGGCAAGGAATCAAATCCTGCCACCATTAACACCTTAGAGGGGGAGCTGCCCTGGTTGAGCCTTGAGATAAAATCACAGCCCCCAACCAACACCTTGAATTTAGCCTTGTGAGATACCCTAAAGTATCTGGTAAGTTGTGCTTGGACTCCTGTCCATGGAAACTGTGAGGTAATAAATGTATTTTGTGTTAAACCACCAAGTTTGTGATAATTTATTATGCAGAAATATAAAACTCATACAGTGACATTAAGGAAGGCTGACAGGACTGCTAAAGTGTTGAGAGAACCCAGAAAAACACGGCGTGGGAATGAAGAAGTCAGGATCACAATCAGCCCCTCGATTCTCCACAGAACACTTAATACCTTTTATGTTTCAGGTGAGGCTTGAGCACAGGAACACTGAGAGTGAAGGCTTGTCCTCTGGGCGTAAGAAACTCAGCCAAAAAGAGGTTGTCAGGGAAACTGAGATGAGTTGGGGGAACATCAATGGTGGTAAACAGGAAGTGGTCTGGATTAATGTAGGAGATGTAGAGTCATGGCCGCAGTAGATATTTTTTGATTATTAAAAATTATACAAGCTTGATTATAATCAATGAATCTATAATAATAAAAGCATAATATGCTAATTAGACCAGACATTCTTCAGGACGACCTTCCAGATGATGCTGGGGCTGCTCCGGTCTCAGGTGCCTGCCGGTGGCTGAAGGGAATCCTGGGTCCCGGGTGCCAGAGGGAAGCTGGTGCCGGCAGCCAGGGGAAGGAAGGCCTACTCTTGCACAAATTTTGTGTATCAGGCCTCTAGTACATACATAATGACTTTTTAAAACCAAAGTAATCCAAAAAGGTATAAAATTCAAAAGGTAAATTCTCCCTCTTCTCCTCTCAGATCCACAGTTCTATATCTAAAAAAGTACCAGTCATTACAATTTCTTATCAGTTCTATTAGAAATTGTTTGCAAATGTACAATGGATTACAGTATACATACTGTTTTGTCCCTTTCTTTTTTTCAAGCCTGTCTCTTGGCTATCTCTTAATGTCTACACATTCACTAGCTTGTCCTTGTACATGGCTGCATAATATTCCTTTGTATAAATATTCCTTTGTTTATATAAGGAGTTCCCTGTTGGTTAGCATAGAAGTTGTTTCCACAATTTGCTATCACAATAAATGCAATAATAAATCTTTGCTCTCCTCTACAGCTGTGGGATACATAACTAGAAGTGTTGTCATGTGGTAGAATATGCTGCCAATCTATCCTCAAAGGTTATACCCATTTTACTCTCACATCCAGTCTTAACAGCCACATTCTAACAGTTTGATCAATGCTACATGTTAAGAAATGTCAAAATCTTTGCCAATTTAATAGTAAAAATGGTATCTAGGTTATTGGGTTTTGTTTTTGTTTTTTGCATATATCTGAATTTTTACAAACTTCTTGCAGGCTGAATCTACTTAAAGGATATAGATAGAGGTTAGACATTAGGGATGAAGGGGAAAAAGAATGAATTGTTGTCATGTAAGAACATTTACTTTGGGTAACGTACCCAACACTCCACAGGTGGTCATGATCTTGGCAGCCGCCCATAAAAGTTTAGAAAGTTCCTTTTTTTCTTCTAAATTGCCATCTAGTTTGCCTAGGGTAAAATCAGGGCATTATAAGAGAATCAATTTGTATTAGGCACAATTAAAACATATATTGAATACTTAATGAACATCAGAAATGACGTGACTGGAATGTCCTTCCACAGGAAGCTTTAGGAAGAAAAGCTTATGTTTCTGGGGTAATGCTTATTGTGGTCATGCTTAGAGGTTAAAAGAGCCCAAATGCTTTCTCTCTACTCTTTAGTTCTTTAAAACTAAAGAAAATTACTTAACCAGCCTACCTTATACAGAAGAAGCCACAGGATACTGGTAAAAATGTGAGCCAAGAGATGTTATTAGGAGAATAAACTTCACAGTTTTATAGGAGAAGAAAAAACTGGAAATGCTTAGTTAACATGGATGAATATTCTGTTTCAACTGCATTCAACACCTTTGAACCACCTATGAGCTCACCAGGCTGCGGGCTCCGTGCAACGGCAAACCCAGCGAAAGTGAAGGGGCTACTGAGGTCGCTCCATCTTGGAAGAGACTTTGCCAAAGACTGGATTATTTTTTAAGTCTATTTTTGTAGTGAAAGGAAGCCACAGGCATCTGAGTACTGGCTCCCCAGCCCGACACCTAATTTCTGCCAGGACATGAAGAGCACCTTCTGAAACGATACCTCTGGAATCTGGGTGGGTTCAAATCAAGATTTGAGCCTTTGGGTGGCTTTTGTGTTTGTTTCCTACCCGGGTCTCCTTCATCCTAGTATTTCTTTCCTCCAAGGGACACTGTGTGCTCACCACACTTACTCCCCATCATCCCAAAACACAAATCCAGGTTCATTTTTTAAAGACTAATGACTGAGGGCTTGTCCTGTATTTTTGTTTTCCCCCAGCTATAGTATACCTATGCCAACAAAAATGAGTGTATTCATTTATTTTTAAAAACCTCCTATAAATCTTCAGTGACTCTTTGAGTATAAAATATTCATACCTTGACTCCAAATTACAGCTGGGAGCCTAACCACTCAACAAGTACTTTTAGTTCAGATTCATTTTAGATTCAAACAAGCAGGGGAAGGAAACACGAGATATACAAAGCATCCTTTGAAGGGAGAAAATCCTGAATGGAGAAATGGGTGGGAAAATACTGCTATTTCAAACCAACCCCAACGCCTCTGCCACAGGTTCAGAGTTATTTAGGGTGGAGGAGCCGGCAGCTTTGGCAACTATGGAAGGTGGCACAGGGCAAGGACAACTGAATGGAGGAGCTTCTCGGGCAATAAATCGATTTACAGAATTAAGGTAAATCAGTTAAATATGACTATGCCCCAGATGCGTATACTTTTATCCAAATTATTCAGAATTTTTGGGAGAGCTACTCTGAGCATTTAGTGCGATCTCTTCCAGACAGCTAGACAGTTGATTTTACTATGGATTTGGATGCTGGGGGCTGTGGGGGTGAGGTGGGGGGGAAATGACCTAGATATTCAAAACCCACTTTTTGATTTCCATAAAGTGCTACCAGGCAGTTCTAGTTGCAAATTATTTTGCAAATGCAAATACCAATCCCAAAAGTTTGGGGACTTTTTCTTTTCAGTAATCCTTATAGTTGTAATCCCGGTGTAGGTATTTTCAGAAGAAAAATGCCTCTTTGCTATGAGCCTCCAGACTTTTTGAATGCAGGCATCTTGCAAATTGGAAATGAGCGTTTTCATTTGATGATGGTTTGAGGGATATTTACCAGCATTTGTGAAGTCTGGTTGGCTGTGAGGTATTTGAAAGGTGCAAACATAGAATTACTATGTTTTTACCAATGAGGTTCTACTTTGCTAACGTTTCAGCTAACCCACTCAAGCCCTTGCTGGGAGACACCACTCCCAAGCTCACACCAGAACGCACTTAGGGATCACGTCACTGGAGGTCCAGAGGGACGGAAGCTTTCCAATTAGTTTAATTCCAAGGTATAGTGGGCCCTGGATTCATCCTGTTTTTCTTGTCTCCTGTGTGTGGTCAGCTTTACACAGACTGCATATACCTCCTAACAATGCTCATGATTGCCAAGTTTTCCCACCACATCCAGGAGCATGGAGATCTCTCTTAAGAAAAGCAAAACACCTTTTCCCCCCAGACATCCCTAGCACATGTTCACCGAGGATAATTTTGAATATAGAACCCTCCCATGGACTCACACTCATGGTCAGGAGGTGAAGTTGAACTAACTCAGACCTGATCCCAAGACACTTGCAACAGCATCCCTCAAATGCAAAGACTACATGGAAAATGTCTGGATACCTAAGATATAGAGTTACCAAGAACTAAGCAGAAAAACACCTGGTGTTGTAGGGCCGGCTGTTCTAGAAAGGAGAGGCAGGCATAGTCACAGAGTGGCCAGGACTCCGAGTAGTCCCAGGGTCCTCTCAGACCTCAGCAGGTTGCCGAGTGGCCAGTTGACTTCTGGGGCTGCTGACAAGGTTATGAGCATTTTCAAAGGAGGGCTTCCTGAAATCTCCCCATTTCCCCTGTTCGCCCCTGTGTCAACGATAGAACTATCCCAGCCACCTTGTCTCTTAGACCAAAGCTGTCCCTAGGAACCAGGGACAGGTTGAAGCTGGCAGGTTATTTTTCATGGGCCCTATCCACATGGCCTTCTCTAGTTCAGCTCACCATATTCCGGCTTCTTCAGACCAGCCAGCGATGGCCTCTGACCCCAGAAAGGGCTAAGGTCATCTTTAAGAGCTCACCTGATGAAGTCAGGCTCAGCTGGAATCATCTTCCTTTGATTAATGCAAACTCCGCTGATTTGGAACCTTAATGATATCTACAAAATCCCTCCCCCTTTGCCAAAGTCTTTTGGCTGAAGCAAATCACAGGTCCCATCCTGGAGGGGACTCTATAGGTCATGAATATCAGCAGGTGGGAGTCTTAGGGGAGGTATTAGAATTCTGCCTCACTCTGGCTGCATTTTTCTCTCTTCTTCCACCCGCTCCCCAAATACAGTGCACCTGCTAAATGTTTCACAGGTACCATCAGCATCATATACCAAATTGGGGATGTGCTGCCCTGTATTCATGAAAATGAGAATCTAGAGGGGAAATGCTTTCTATCCACCTAGATCTATAATCTTGGTGTATTTGCATTCCATCCTGTGGGTTTTTAGAGTGTGCTTGCACACCTATGTTGCAAAGATGGCAAAACCAACTGGAGTTTTTTGGCCATTTCAGCCCTGCTTCAGTTTTAACTGCACACCGAAGTCACTCTTACAGACTTGGGTCAATTGGCATTGCAACAGGAGCCAAATATAGCCCAGTAGGTAACTTTTGAGTGGCTCCAGTTGAATTCACTATACAGCATTAAGGACTGGGGCATTATACAGGATTAATGAAAAACAAGAAATAATGTGAACAAAACTTTTCAAGTGTTTGTACCCTAAGTACAATATAACCAATAGTCAACATAGCCTAGGCCTATGGGTTTCTGATTATGTGAGCCACAACTGAAAAAACAAAAATAATCTTGAAATTCCCAGTGAGTTCTGATGGCCTAAACACCATTGATGTTGGGGTCCAGCCCCAGCAGGTCCAGGGGTTCCCAAAAGTGTGGACGGAGTCGGCGAAGAAGGAATGACATGGAGACAGCATTCAGTTGATCAGCAGCCTAGCCAGGATCTCTAGCCAGGATCTCCAGCCAAGTTCTATGTTTTATTGTCTTGTTACATCTGTATTTATACCAGTCGATTTTAATCCTGTCCATTTCTATTGCAAAGGTTAGGGCGTTTCTTATCTCCATTCCAGGGAGTAAAGATTATGTAGCTTAAGCATGATTGTCACTTCGCAGAATCCTTGTTAGCAGACCTTGTGCTCCCGTGTCTGAGTGTGTGCGTGTGTGTGTGCGTGTGTGTGTGTGTCTTTGTGTGTGTGTGTGTGTGTGTGTGTGTGTGTGTGTGTGGTGGGGGATGTGGGATTGGGAAGTGCGGGCGTGAGGGGTAGGTGGATGTGTGTGGTGCGGGAGTGTGTGTGCGTACGTACATCCGCAGTCACGCACAGACACTCTGCTTTGAATGGTCCGTCGGTATCCAGGAGCACCTTTCAGCCCCTGCCTTATGGCAGACAGAACCCTGCTTGTCCTTCCCAGAACTGGGGAAGTCCAACCACCTGGCTCTGCCTTCCCCCAGAGGGAGGGTTGCATTGGCGCTTCTCGACCAGCCCAGGGCAGGACGGGCTCTTCAGCCCGGGAACCAGTCAACCCAATCTCTGTTATCCACAGCCAAAGAATATGTCGGGGCCGGGCCATCTGTTTGACCGCCCCGCCTCCCTCCCCCACCCCCACCGCTCTCCCTCTCTGGATGGACGACCAGGCCCACGCCCAGAGTCCAAGTCGGGGCCTGGCCATCTGGGCTTGCCAAAGCGTCAGTGCGTTGAAAAGCGGGATCACCGTGTTTTCTAAGGAGTCCTTTCTTTTGTTGTTGTTGTGGGTAATTTTTAAAATTTTTTTATTTCTTTAATTTTTTTAAGGGGGGTTTTTGTGGTTTTATTTTTGTGTGGTGTGTTTTTTTGTTTTTTGTTTTGTTTGTTTGTGTGTGTGTATGTTTTGGCCCCAGGGAGGCATCTCATCACTGAACTTGTAGGTTCTCTTGATTTTCCAGAAGGTTGTAACAACTTTGTGTTTAGAAGGCCTTTGCTTCCTTCCTCCTTCGATGTTCCTTATGTTTACTTCCTTTTCCATCTCCTGCAGCACTGTTGCTCTCCTTCTCTTTTGACTTTGTGCTATCCTTCCGATTGTGGCTGTCTCTTTGTGAGAGCTTTCCTGGAGAGTTGCTACCACCAATGTTTTGACTTCTTCGACTTTGTCCACCCGAGCGAACTTCTCTGCGGCCCCTTGTAAGGGAACAATTCCTGATATGAAGTGGTAAATAGCTCTCTGGAGGAAAGTTCTCTCCATTTGCTGACTCTCGAGGCTGTGCTCCAGCAGCATAACCTCTGTAGAACTTGTCATACCACTCCCTGTGTTTTCTCTCCCACTCTCGGTAATGCTCGTTTTCATATGGGTCTCTAAAGTCAACACTCCTCCCATAATAAGCTTTTCTGTCATACTGTGGTGGAACTTCACTGTATCTATTAAAATGTGCACGTCCTGTTTCCCCTTGTACAGTCCGTTTATTTGGAGACTGTCCCCTCAATGCTTGAGGGGACCTTGATCGCAAAGGACATCGCCAATATAGTGGTGACCTTGACCTAGACCGACGATATCCATGAGGTCTAGACCTTGGGCGGGAATTTCGACTCTTGCCTCTGCCCCTTCTGGGGTCTGGAAGTGATCGCAAATAGGAACGAGAGTGTGAGCGGCTAGGTGATCGAGAATAAGAAGGTGACGACGTTGAACCAGATCTTGATTTAGAGTAAGTAGAGGGACTTCTGGAGTATGAGGAAACACCATAGGGATATTTAGACTCTCCTTTTAGCCATCGCAGCTCTCGGTAGAATTCTTCCCCGGGCCCAAGTGGCGCTTGTGTCGTTGGGATGGTATTTGAAAGAGCAGTCTGCACTCCTGATGATACCCAAGGCGTTGACAAATTGGCTGGCACTGGAGGGAACCCGGGGGGAGGGACGCTATACCCAGCAGGTGGTGACTGTCCAGGCAAAGATGGGGTTCCAAGCACAGGCACAGGGTAACCTTTCTCCTCCACAAGGGCAGTCATTGCTATGGAAGAGGTTCCCTGTGAATGTTCTGAGGCAAGGGCTGCGGCTGACACTATTTCATGTTCAGAATCCCAGAGAGGCCCATCTGACTTTTCCCAGTGGACTGATGTGGAGACTGTTGCAGTTATATCCGGTACAGGCACTGGGGCGGATGAATTTCTGGGCACAGCAGGGGCTAAGGAAGACTGATGAGAAGTTACGGAAGATATAGAGGGAGCCGTGTGGCCTGAGGAAGACGTCACTGGAATCCTCGGAGGATCTTGTTGTCTTGGTATTGGAGATCTCATCAGAGGCTGTAGATTCCGCTGAAGGAGAGGTCTCAGAGGCGGTATCGGGGGTGGTGGTGGGGGTAACTGGTTCCGCAGTCTTTTTGCGTAACCACCAGTTCCATTTTTGAAGTTATTAACAGCCTGTCGCAAGAATTGATTGGCAATTAAATCATCGGGAGAGACATCATGTTGATGACACGTGGGGCACGTATGGTCCTCTGATTCCAAGAGCGCTGTTCTTATACACTCATCACAATAGCTGTTTGCACAGCAGGGAATGACAGCGGCATCAGTCACGATGTCTTTGCAGATGGGGCACAGCAACTCGTCTGGGATAGGGTCGTCCTTTTCAGAAGACGAAGAGGGCTCCTCTGGTAAGAAAGGTGGCCTTTCTTTCTTCCCAATTGCGTATGCTTCTGCCTCTATAGTCGGTATTGCGTATGTTCCAGTGCCGGTGAGCTTTGCACCTTTCACGTTAGGATCTTTCACTTCCATCATGAAACTTCTGGGGATTCCAGTGCTCCTTTTAATCCTCGGACGAGGTTGGAAGCATTCATCCCCATTTGTGGGGCAGTTCTTAAGATAATGGCCGGGTCTACCACAGCGGAAACAGGTATAAGATGGAGGTGGTGGACCTAGAGGCTTCTTCATGTAATTGACGGGGCCGTATGCACGGACAGATTGCAACATCATGGCTTTAATTTTATCTTCTTCAGAAGCATTGGCTTCAGCCAGATTGGCAGTCTTTGTGAGCTGGGCCAGAGACAGAGATGCAGAAGAGTCATCAGTGCCCGTTGAAGTGCCCATCACTGGTTCAGTTCGACCTGTAGCGTCCGCCTTGCTTGTAGATTTCACAGCTCCAATAGGAATTCTTCTAACAATGACAGATACGTTCTTAGGAATCAGAGCATTGTCATCGGTGTATTCTTCCTCGGTCTGCGCGTTGGTGATCTGCAGGTCACACTTGGCAGCTTTCAGCTTCTCTCTCCCCATAATCTGCTTCTTTAGGTCGCCGAGGGAGATGTGCCGCCCATCAAAGGTGGCGATGGCATAGTTGAGTTTGGAAGCGAATTTATAATGCACACAGGCCATGGTGCCCAAGGACTCCTAAGGAAGGTCGGGCGTGGAGACGTGGACACGCTCAAGATATGTCTAGTTGTCAACTTAAGAGCAGAATATGTCCGTACACAGAACACCCGCAAGACACCGAAGGACCGCAGGCCTCGGGTTCAACAGCGCGGAATCACTTCAGGGGCAGGAGGGCGGACCAGGGCGGGAGGGCCAGGGGCTCCGCCAAGGGGCACTGTGTCACCACCAGGCCGGCAGCGGGCCTCCACCGGGCTCCGGGCACGGCCTCGCCACCCAGGCCCCTTGCTGGGGTCCAACCCCAGCAGGTCCAGGGGTCCCCAAAGGTGTGGACGGAGTCGGCGAAGAAGGAATGACACGGAGACAGCCTTCAGTTGATCAGCAGCCTAGTCAGGACCTCTAAGCCTTCAGTTGATCAGCAGCCTAGTCAGGACCTTTAGCCAGGATCTCCAGCCAAAGTTCTGGTCAGGTTCTCGTTAGGATCTGATGTTTATTGTCTTGTTACATCTGTATTTATTCCAGTCGATTTTAATCCTGTCAACTTCTATTGCAAAGGTTAGGGCGTTTCTTATCTCCATTCCAGGGAGTAAAGATTATGTAGCTTAAGCATGATGGTTTGTAGTTAAAGTGATTAACTACCCGCCTGGCACTCAGTTAAGGGGTTGTATCCCCTCCCTAACCTCTGGGAAAAATCCCCACCTGGGGAAACAACCTTTCTCGGAGAGGTGACCTTGGTTAAAACACATAATGCCAAGAAGGTGAACAAACATATTAAGAACAGTATGCCATATACGCCAGGTCCCTTGAAACATATGCTGTGCAGATGTTTCTTACCTGCAGCGACTGTGTCAAGCAGCAAGGATGGACCGGCTTCCGGCAAATTCCCCCTTTTTTATTTTTTAAATGATAGAGCATGTAAATCCCCTGGACCTGCTGGGGCTGGACCCCAACACATTGAGAGGTAATACAAGTAAGTAGGGCCCTGATCCCCACTCTTTCTTCACCAAAGTTCTGTGTTATTGGCCTGGACAAGCCCCAGGAGAAAGCATGCACTATGGCCTTGTTGGGCCCCTCATTCCCTTGGTGGCTCTGGGGTGAAAGCTCAGGGCAGAGCCTTCTTCTGAATGGACACCAGAGGCAGAGTTGAGCTGGAAAATTCAAGCAGGCACGCCCATTCCAGGGCAAAGAGGAAAAATAGCAATTTGGCAACAAAAAAATTAGAAAGGTTTCAGAGAAAGGAACAGAGAAATCAAAAACAACCAAGAGAGAATGCCTGAAGGCCCTGTCTGAAGGGGCCAATATGGCATATATGTGCCATTTTTGTAGTGTAAGGCATTACTCACACATTTGCGGTGATACTGGCGTAAACACACCTACTGCCCCGCCAGTTAGCAAAGGTATAGCACATTTAATTATGTGTAGTACATAATACTTGGTAATGATAATGAATTACTGTTACTGGTTTATGTGTTTACTATATTATTATTTTTATCATTATTTTATTTTATTTTATTTTTAAAAAATATTTTATAGATTTTTTACAGAGAGGAAGGGAGAGGGATAGAGAGCCAGAAACATCAATGAGAGAGAAACATTGATCAGCTGCCTCCGGCACACTCCCCACTGGGGATGTGCCCGCAACCAAGGCACATGCCCACGACCGCAATCGAACCCTGGACCCTTGAGTCCGCAGGCCGATGCTCTATCCACTGAGCCAAACCGGCCAGGGCTATCATTATTTTAGAGAGTACTCTTTGCACTTACTAAAAATAAGTTTGCTACAGAACAGTATGCTGTGTTGTGCCAGTAGTAGCCCCATACATCTTGTGTTTACCAAGTCTCTTTTGAGCATCATCTTCTCTTGTGCTTGATTTAATCTCGTGTTGTTTTGTACAGTAACATGTTGTACAGGCTAGTGGTTTCGGAGTGAGAGCCTATCCCATATAGCCCAGCTGCCTAGCAGGCTGTATCTTCCAGGTGTGTGTTAGTCGTGCACTCTATGATGTTCACACAAAGATGAAATACCTCATGACACATTTCTCAGAGTATCTCCCCATCACTAAGCTGCACATGACTGTATTAGTATATACAGGCATATGTCAGAGTATTTAGGGCGTGGTTCCAGACCACTGCAATAAAGTGAGCCCTTATCTTTTGTACTGGTGGAAGGTGATGCCTTCAATTTATTTAAAAAAAGAGCAACATTATTACAATAAAGTGAAGTGCAATAAAATGAGGTATGCCTTATGTTACATTTATATTTACTAAAAATATATGCATACCTACATATTTGCCATTTTTCTCAATAAATGGTAGGTAGCAAGGTTGAATATGTAAAGATTAAGAAGCCTAGGCAAGCATGAAAATATGTATAACGCAATGTCCACTTTTAAGAGTATGAAATATCAGGTTTAATATCATTTTAGGTAAAATATGTATCTATACATAGGTCACAGACTACAAGAAAAAATATAAATTAAATGGTTTTGTGTTGCTGTGTTGCGACTTAGTTTAATATTAAATCGATTAAATGATACTGTGTCAGGCGTGGCATTATACAGGACTGTTCCCATGCACCAAGAAAAAAAAAAGTGGTTTCTTTATTTCCTATCATTGAGGTCAACTTTGAAGTCCTTCTCACCTGCATTTCTTCTAAAGACTGTGGGGGGAGAAGGAGCCCGAGCAAGCCTGCTAGTTAAAAGTCACACAGTCTCCTCTGTTTAAGCAGCCTGTCAGCTAATTATCACATCTCTTCAAAGCCACCTTCCCACCAGAGCAATTTACCCCTCTCCTCTGCCTCTTCAAGAAATGCTTACATGTCCTCAGGTGATGGGGGAGACCCCTGACCCCATCCAGGAACTAATCTAGGCCTGACTAATCCATAGGTGAGGAACTTCTCTAACTTGGTGTAGACATTAGCCCCAGGTGCCACCTTGGAGTGCTGGCCCTGCCTGGTTCTTCTGGGGGATGTGAAGTTGTCTGTGCGAGTGTCTGCTGACCATGCACCTGGATCAGGGCTGGGGGGCCACACACAGGAAGGCTGACTCTCAGCTTCTAGGGCTGCAGATCCTCTGAGTTCCAGGCATATTCACTTTCAGTCCCTGCTTGAAATCTTTACCAAACAGCCTCTGACAGAGGGGTCCCTCCACCCCTTACCCTGCAACTCATAGCGGACAAGATAGATCTCACGACTCTATGCACCTGCCCCGGGAATGCCTGGCTGCCTTCCTTCCATGGAGGCAGGGAAGAAAGATGAAATACTCAATCAGGACCTTCCATCCAAATCTCACTTCCTTCCATTCTATTCTACAGCTGCTCTCCCATGTTGGGGAAAAAAAAAACATCCAGTCAGATGTCTTTGGAACCTCAGCAAACATCTCCTGGATATCTTCATACTCCTCCCTCATCCTGGGGAGGAGTAGCCAGGACCCCACCTATTACTCCATCCCTTTGACCCTCTCAGAAACTAGGGCCTCTTCCCACCCACATGCTGTTTGCTGGGCAATGGTTTAACATCAGGTCCTGCAACCTTCCTTTGTCACCGCTTATGGTAAAGTTTTAGGGTCAGAAACTCTCTGCTTTCATTCTTGACATGGAAAGGAAGATTTGGAGTTTAAAATATCTTTTTCTCACCCCAGCCAGTTTGGCTCAGTGGATAGAGATCGGCCCGCAGGCTGAAGGGTCCTGGTTTCAATTCTGGTCAGGGGTGGGTACCTCCACTGCAGGTTCGATCCCCAGTCCTGATCAGGGCTCATGTGGGAAACAACCAATTGATGTGTCTCTCTCACATCAATGTTTCTCTCTCTCTGTCTCCCCCTTCCTTCTACTCTCTCTAAAAATCCATGGAAAAATATCCTCAGGTAAGGATTAACAAAAAAAAAAATAAATAAAATATATTTTTCTCTTTCTCCAAAACTTGCCTTTCAAATTATTTCCTTGCTATGTATTCAAGATAGAGAACTTTGAACTCCAAAACCAGTTAATTGCCATTTTATTCTTGACTTTTAATGCTTAGGTTGGTCCCCACTATGGTAGGTCAGCATTGCCTAGAACAGCCGTGGGCAAACTACGGCCGCGGGCCGGATCTGGCCCGTTTGAAATGAATAAAACTAAAAAAAAAAAAAGACCGTACCCTTTTATGTAATGATGTTTACTTTGAATTTATATTAGTTCACACAAACACTCCATCCATGCTTTTGTTCCGGCCCTCCGGTCCAGTTTAAGAACCCATTGTGGCCCTCGAGTCAAAAAGTTTGCCCACCCCTGGCCTAGAAGCTTGTCAAAACGCAGACTCTCAGGCCTCCATAGACCTTCTAAATCAAAATCTGTCTTTGAGGAAGACCCGTCCCTTCCCCCTCACCAGGTGACTTGTGTGCACAGTAAAATTTAAGTAGCATTAGTTTAGAAAAAAACTCTTCAGTCCTTCCCCCCTGGGTTCACTTTCACAGTTGATGGATTGAAAGAGAATGTGATTTACAAGGGCACTAAAAAGGCACTGGTTTAATATCTATATTAATAAAAGGGTGATATGCTAATTAGACCAAACATCTTCTGGACAACTTCCAGATGTCCTTCCTGACAAAGCTGGGCCTGCATGAAGCTGCCTGCCCACATCCCAGGCAGCAGCGGCTGTGGTCCGAGAGAAGCCACCCACCCACAGTCCCCTGCAGCTGCAGTCTGCCCGGGTGAAGCCAGCCTGGGTCCCAAGTGCCTGTGGCCAGCCAGAGGGAGGGAATCCTGGGTCCCGGGTGCGGGGCCGAGGCAGAAGCAGTTAGGGGTGATCAGGCCAGCAGGGGAGCAGTTAGGGGCAATCAGGCAGGCAGGCAGAAGTGGTTAGGGGCAATCAAGCAGGCAGGCAGAGGGGTTAGGGGCGATCAGGCAGGCAGGCAGGTGAGCTGTTAGGAGCCTGCAGTCCTGGATTGCTAGTTTAGGCCCAATCTTTGTGGGTCAGACATCCCCCAAGGGGTCCCGGATTGGAGAGGGTGCAGGCCGGGCTGAGGGACTCCCCCACCCCCGTGCATGAATTTTGTGCACTGGGCCTCTAGTTTTCAATAATAAGGGTTTACTCTTAGTCATCATTAATAGGTGTGTACCTTTGTATAAACAAAAATGAAAACAAAAACTCTTGGGGAGAACCAAATCCTTTCCATGCCGTGACAAACTGTAACTGGTTTATGGGAGGAATTCTCAGAGCCTTTCAGCTTGCATCCCCTTATGTCTCTGAGAACCAGGTTGTGGGCCGAAGCCTCTGTCCTCCTACAATATCATATCATCTTCCCAACCTCTGATGATAAAACAGGCTATGTTCCTGAGGCTCAGTGACATTAACAACTCACTCAGGATCACCAGTCTCCCAAGAGGCAGAGCTGGGGACAGAGCTGAATCATTCAAGTCTACTCCCAATATCTTTTCCAAGCTGTTTAAAAGAAGAATGCCAGTAAAAAGCTTGTTTCTTTGGTTTTAGAAATAACCACAAAAATAAGAAAAAATGCTTGCCTTGACTTAGAACAATTTGGTTCTTTTATGTAACCTTCTGTGGGAGAATAGGATGTGCCTCCAAGATATCAACCTCAAACATTAGGATTCTCACACTCCCATAATAAAGAGGAAGAGGAGGGAGAGGAAGAAGAGGGGAAATAATTAAGTATCGAGCTTTATTGGAGGAAGCATCAACCACCCTCAAAATAAACATATAATTGCCACCCTGGGACTCTCAGAGCTCTACAAAGGGAGTTTCTCAGGCACCATGCAGCCTGTGTGGTAAGTCAGACCACTTCAAAATTCAGTGACAATCTATTAAGCTGTTTCCACAACTTGCAATAACCATTGTATAGATAAATCTTATTGTAGTTGTATAGGTCATGATTAATACATCCAGCAGGCTTACTGTGAGCCATCACTGCATACATGCCAGGCATGAGGTCTACAATGCTCAGAGAAAGGAATAACCATTATCTTCTTCGAGAAATGAGGAAATTGAGTCTTGGGGAGGCTAAGTAACCTAACCAAGGGTACCCAGCTCATAAGTGGCAGAAACAGAAACTAAAATCAGGGTCATTCTTTAGCACTACCATCCATCAATTTATCTCCTCAGCCAATGAAAACCTTTGGTCTAGACCACCTGTTAGATTGGATGATGAGCCTCAGGGAGGAGCAATCGCTGGCAGAGTCCTAAAGGAAAAGAATGCCTAGCAGGGGGCTGATGAAGGACCTGTGGGGATAGAGAGGCAGGAATCCCCAGGCATCAAAGGTGGTGACTAACAGAGAAAGTCCTGCCTACCATGTTGACACAGTTGCAGAGAAAAGGTGGTGCTGATGACTAAGGCTAAATAGCAAAGCTGAGGTTTTTCCCAGACCCCATTCCAGTTCCTTTTCATACAACCCTTTGAGAAACAGAGATTTCAATACATGCTCGTGGTGCACCTTTACCTTTTCTTGTAAAATTTTAAGTAAACTCAAACATAGCTATTTGAGGTACTGGAATGCTACAGTTTTAGTACAGACCATGGATCATTTCTTGTTGTTATTAATCATCACCCAAAGATATTTTTTCATTGATTTTTTTAGAGAGACATAGAGAGAGAAACATCAATATGAGAGACACATCTATTGGTTGCCTCCTGCTTGCATCCCTAAGGGGCCAGAGATCAAACCTGCAACCCAAGTATGTGCCCAGGAATTGAACATGTGACCCTTCAGTGTGCAGGCTGGTACTCTAACCACTTAGAAACACTGGCCAGGGCCAGACCATTGAACATTTTAATGTAGAATTTCCTACCCATCTGATGGCCAAGGTTCCCTTCCCAGTCAATTTTCCAGCACATTTTCACACAAGGAAAAGCAGTGATCCATGCAATTGCCTACATAAAACCAAGAGAGGAATATCTCTGGGTTTTTAAACTCTAGGAATGAGAATGTTCCCTGCTAAAAATATTGTTTAATAAAAGGAACCATCCCCACTACCCACCCCTCAGCAACTGTACACACATCCTCTCCACCAGTTGGTGCAGCCTGCTGGCCATTCAACTCATCCTTTGCCTGCCTTCCCACGTCTAGCCAAAATGGGGGCCTCCACTCTGATGCCTTATAATTGGCTGTTGTTGAGCACTGATGTCCAATCAGCATGCTTGGAGAACACAGACCCTGCAACAGACACCAGTCATTGGAATGAATACCAATTTTTCTGCAAAGACCCCTGGAGAATTCAATATGTGGGTTGTTCTTCTGAATGCTCCTTTAAACATGCAAATCCCTTCAGCACTGCTGTACTGCTGATTGAATAGAATATGAATCAAAGGATCAGCCTTTTTAGTTATGCTCAGATCATAAAGTATGTAATATCTCGTGGTGTGTGTGTGTGTGTGTGTGTGTGTGTGTGTGTGTGTGTGTGAGAGAGAGAGAGAAAGAGAGAGAGAGAGAGAGAGAGAGAGAGAGAGAGAGATTTGGTAACCAGAGCAAGTCAAGGCTTTTCGTATTATTCAGTACTGTTCCAAACAAGACTAGGAAATGAGAAGTAGTCCTTTGGATGTTATCTAGATTAAAAAAAAATCTAGATAACATCCAGATGATTAATGTCTAGAACATAAAATTCAATTATAGGAAGACTATTGGGATAGTGATAAAAATAAAGAGAGGGTGGAAATTCCAGATTAACCACATGGAATCTAATCAGAGGCTTTTTCTTAAACATTAACCACATGGAATCTAATCAGAGGCTTTTTCTTAAAGGTAAATCTGAAATTTAGGAAATGAGAGTTTTTATGGGATGTCTTTCCTCACACATGTTGGGAATTATCACAGTTCAGTATTTGCACAAAAGTGCTGAGGGTCAAATTATAAGAACTTTCCTCTGTAATCTACACTCTATTTGAGCCCCCAGTGATTTGTACTTTCTGGCCTCCAGAGTTTAGGGAGCAGCTAGAGATTCAGCATTTACTCTGAGGTTTTCCATGGAGATATAATTTTATCATGAGTCCCCTTTCACTACAAATGAATCATCTCACCAGGAAGCAAGGCAATAGTTTACCTTCTATTTAATATGGAACAAAGTTCAACATTACTCAATATCTCAGCTGACTCTTTCACACTGAATGCTGGAAATGCATAGTTTTAGAAGGTTTCTGCTCAAACTGGATATTTCTACCTGCCTTCCTTCAAGTAATACAAAGGACTTGTGGTTCAGTGAGCATTGTGGTGGAGACAGAAGGACTCTAAATCCTGTTAACTCTAGTTGACATTGACCTCACTGTTCCTAGATGTTATCCCTAAAAGGTGGGAAATAACATTACTAAATTCTGAGGTATTTTCCTGAATAGTTCACTTACTATTTCTAGAGAGAGTTGGCAAAATATAACTTTGGGTGAACACAGGTGATTCAAATTTGAAAGGTTGATTCTATCTTGAAGATGTTGGAGGGGAATGCAATTCTGAGGTCGAAGGCATGTGATCACCATTAATATTATTATAGAGCTGCTTGTCTCTTTCCTCCACATCACTCATTCTTAAATATATTATTGGAGAGCTAAAGCAAAGTCACACCTAAAGCTCACAACTATTATGTGGCACTTATCATTATCTTTGCTTTATCATTAAAGGGCTGAAGCTCATGGGGCATTAGGCCTCTAAGCTCCTGCCATTAGAAAATGGAGACACTAGAACTTAAACAAAAGATATCAGGGCCCTAAATATGTCCCCTAAGCCCAATTTCCAGCTTCTAATTTGTGTTTGAGATGTTTTCTGGCAGAAGAATTCTACCCTTTCCACCCAGGATTAGAAATGCCTAGAGAAATAAGACTTCCCAGCACTAGCTGTCAGTCAACAACTGACAGGAACTGGTGGATAAATACTTCATTCAGCTCATTCCCCTTTTAATGGGAATATCTCTGAGGTGCAAGTTCTACTTTTCCTCCTGAGGCCCCAGCAGGTTAAGACTCAGTTGCCTATGGTAGATGACCTGTCCTTTAGTAGCTGCTTTCCATTCCTGGAGAAACTCCCCAACCTTTTCAGTGCACGTGATCCAAATTCCCTGCTTGCACTCAAATCCTTGGATGTACTTCTGACTAAGCCAAAACTAAGACACAGACCTTTTGACCCCCAGGTCTATATTTTCATTTTGAGTCAGGATAGAAAGAAGTTAGGGAAAATTCCTGATGAGTGGAATGAGGAAGTAGGAGGAGACTTCACAGGTTGATAAGTTTCTAGGTCCTCTGACTAGAGCTCAAGTATGATCAAAAGGAACAGTTTAGGGCAGAAAACTCCTGCGGTGGTCACATAAGTGAATAACAGAAAGAACTGGCTAAAACCAGATCAATCCAAGGTGGAGGAAAAACTGTCCAGAGAAGAATCTGAAAACTTATTATACCATCTTATCTAATAAAGAGGGAATATGCAAGTTGACCACACCATAAATGGTCAAGATGGCTTGTGCCCACAGCAGAGGCTGAGATCTCGTAATGAGCCCTTAACGTACATCCAGCAGGGACCTGAGGCTGCGTGGTGCTGGGCTGGGGCAGGGGACTTGAGGCTGTGCCCTCCTGCCTGGTGGGGCCTTGACGGGGGACATTGAGGCATGCTCCCTGGCCCGGAGC